>NC_064811.1:15597331-15958021 GCF_023721935.1 Panthera uncia | reverse complement strand
ACACACACACACACACACACACACACACACCATGAATACATTGTAAGACACTGTTTCTCAAAGAATGGTCCATGGATCACCTTCATTAGAATCACCTGGAAAATTTCCTTAAAATGAAATTTCTGGGCTATACTAGGGATCAACTTAATCAGAATCATTAGGATTGACTTAGGCTGGGTAAGTACATTTTCAATATGCATTCAAGGCAATCCTAAATACACACTAAAGTCTGAAGCCATGGCTTTATATCATACTTAAGGAAAAACTGACAGTTAAATATGAATTGCCCCATTTTTTCTAATTCCTAAGCATATATTATACCCAATTTAATTTTTTTTTCAATTTTTCTCTATGAGGATGGAAAAAGGAAGTCTCTAAGGAAGAGCTGAGAACTAGATCAAGTATCACTGGGTCAACAGGCTTATTAAAAACTTGTTTCTGTTAACAATTTAATTCACCTGAAGGAGAGTTCTGCATCATTGCTTTGGTTATCTTTGAACAAAGTACACCAGATCATTTGCCTTTCTGTCTGAATATTTTGGCAGTGATAGAATTTGAATACCTAATTTTTGAGAAGACTTATGATCTGTGATTTACTTTCCTTCTGTAAATTAAGGGAAGGTTCTGTCCTTCTGGGTTGGTTGGTGGCATCAATAGTAACACCAGCCATGAGTAGCAACTTGGTGTATTCCCCCATGTGTTGAGTTCATCTTCCTTATGCACTTTGTATGCACCAACCATTTCTACTGATGCTCCAGTCCCAGCATGATGACTTTTCATATCCCTGGAAGAATCAAATGCAATGGCATTTAATAAGCACATAGCTGTTTTTAATAAAAGCACTCCAAGTTTCCAATTGAAATTCAAATGGAAAGTTTTTTTGAAATTTTACAAATGGCAAATCCGGAAGTTTTGTGAAAACTTATTTATTTCATATACTTACTGTAAAAACTCACTATTCAATGGCAAAAGACAATTTATCTTCTTTTTTTTTTTTTCTGTTGGTTCTCTCCCCATTCTTCCTCCCAGATCCAACCCTCTCCATTCATCTTGGTGACCATGAATATAGGATAAAATATTAATGGATTGTGAAAACTGTGTTCATGTTAAAGATTGAAGCTGATTGTTACAGTGTAAACAGCATCAGGATTAGTAAGGAAAATGGTCAGAATTCCAGATCCAACTGTAGTTATGTTTCCTTTTCATACAGACATAGCTTTAGTCTCAGTTGGTCTCTCTTTCTCTCTCTGCCCCTCCCCCTTCCATTTCCGTTGGCTTTCTCTTCTTCCATTGACTCAGATAAATAAACCCACCAAAACACATTGCTTTTGATATTGTCTCTGACCTGAGGTCATAGAGAAAAGACTCAAAATGAAAATAGAAATCAAATCAGATCCATAAATGGATGCCAGAGGGGACGATAAAATAAAGGACAAAGAGACTGGTCCAAGTATCTCATTTTCCCCACCAAATGACTTTCAGCTTGAACAATGGTTTGCTTTTGCAGTCTTTGCTCGCCAACAAAACAACAAAGAAGAAAATTGTTTCAAGTGATGAACTGTCCATGCTGGGAGCTAGAGAAAAGCAGTTGGCCCCAGTTGCCAAAGAGGGGCAAATATTTTCGAGTGCTGCAGTTGGACACAGACATCAGTGTTCACCTTGGTCTAAGTGAGTCATGCAGAGTTCACATAAGTTTATGTCCAGTGGAGTGCTGCTGAGGAAATCAGATTTCTCCAACTTAGCTTCTGAGTTCCTGCCCTAAACACCATGCTTGCCAGCACTCCAACAGGCAGTAGCTTCTGGATTTTAGGAACCAGGGCAGGGTTTCAACCTGCTTTGGAATAGGAAGGTTAGAAGGAACAGTGTAGATACAAGCAGCCTCCTGAGATGAGCAGAATTTGCATGCCACCTCCGTGGGGCAAGCCCAAATGTGAAGGAAAATTTTGTATGAAATTGGAGGAGAGTGAGTTTGTTACTCAAACATTCCTGATCTAGGAAAGCAGGATGCTGCACACTATGACTAACAGAGTGACGGTGATTGAAACTCATCCTGATAATGCACTTGATGGCCGAGAAAGGCAGAAAGTATATAACCAGGTCATTGAAAATGTATAAATTCATTGTAGGAATGGAAAGAGAGAAGACAAAGAAAGTGAGAGCTATTGAGAGAGAAACAGAAAGAAAGGGAGAGAGAGATCAGTAGCTGGGTTCCAAATCTAGACAGAAGTTCCAGAGCCTCCAATGTTAACTTTGCACTGTGTAGCTTGTACTGTGGCCTCTCAACATGTGAAGGGATTTAAGCAGGTCAAACGACAACAATAACAGCAACAACAAGAATGTATTCTCTAAAGGCCCCAGGTGTTTCTCCATCCCAGCTTTAACACCCTCTAACCAGTCCATTCAACTGCTGAATGGCACAAAGTCACGCATGCACTTTCCAGTTCTTTGTTTTCTTCTCCTAACAAAATTCCTAGGTCACATTGTGTCAGAGTGGTTCCCAATTCCCAACGATTTGCAGAGTATAGACTACTACTGCCACTGAAGGGGACAGACTACTAAATACACAAATGTGAGCTTGCCACCTCTGAAGGACTACAATACTAAAGACATAAGTTGTTTTTGCTCAGGTGTCCTGGGTATAGAAGGTGTGGAGGGGACGGATGCAGCTTTACTCCATTGCGGGGATGGCTGCGGGAAGACAGATGCCAGCCTCTGACCCTAAAGAGCTAATTTTGCTTAGGCAGGAAACAGTAGATGCTGGGTAGATTATTGACAGCTGATTTTAAAATCAAAGTTGAATGGAGCTTCCAGAAAAAAAGTATTGGATGCCATGGTGGAGATGGGGGTGAATGGCTCCAAATAGTGATCTGAAATCTTCTCATAACTAGTGCACCCTTATTAACTCTGGACGTGGACCTGTTTGACAGAATAGAGAGTATAGTTGACTTTTAATCAATGATGACACAAACATCAACCCATCCAGCATATTAGAACAGCTACTCCTTCAATAAACAGCAAGGTGGGGGTTATCAGGACATTTCCCAAGCTGTAGGGGCTCTGATTTCATCATATTGACTGAACTAGCATAAAATATGACAAGACAGGGGTGCCTGGGTGACTCAGTCGGTAAATGTCCAACTTTGGCTCAGGTCATGATCTCACAGTTTGTCAGTTTGAGCCCCGCGTTGGGCTCAGTGCAGACAGCTTGGAGCCTGGAGCCTGCTTCAGATTCTGTGTGTCCCTCTCTCTCTGCTCCTCCCCCACTCGCACTCTGTCTCTCTCTCTCAAAAATATACGTTAAAAAAATAAAAATAAAATAAATATGACAAGACAGGTGACTAAACAGTTACAAATAAAATATAAATGATTGTTTATAAATAAATTATTATGAATAGTTACATTATTTTAAAGTACAGGAATTAAAACATACAAAGATTTGTCTCTTGAGAGAGCTGCATCAAGTTGCCTCTAAATGGAGGCAGAGATTTCATCTCAGCACTTACTGACATGGATGCCACTGCTGGGTCGTGGTCTCTGATGTGTCCTCTGTCATTCTTGCAATATATGAACAGAGGAGTTGTAGATCTGTTGCTTTCATGGCATCAGTAAGTGCTTTATTTATGTGTTTCATCTTATCCCCAGAACTTTGCATTGCCGTGCTCCCAGGAATACGCTGTGTTCTTTATGGGAAAAACATAAAATGGGTATGAAATTAACCTGGCAACATAGACAAGCTGACCTCCTGTTGTGTGGCAGGGTGTTTACTCCTGTGTTCAACGCTCATCCAAGATAAAGTATACTAAGAGAGATTTGCCCCATGGGCATCCAGTCTCTCCTCACTTCCGGGTCTACAATCTAGTCTTACATTGAACCAGATCAATAAAAAGCTGAATACCTGACCCACAAAGTCCTTGGAAAATTGTCTTTACCAAATCAGATTTTGGCATGATGTCATCAGGCTATTTGTAGGATTGCTATATAAAATGGCTCCGTAAAACTTGCTGTCACACACCAGAGAGACATCATTACATCCCATAGTGTCCTCTCCATGACAATCCTGGGAGTAATTCTGTCTGGTCTCAATACCAAGAACAGCTGTGCTTCTCCTGGGCAAAGGTGTGTCTGTGCTTTTATCTCACAAATATCAGACAATGAGTAACTGACCACATTTTCCAGTAAGTCGCAATGTGATTTCCTCCCTGGTTTCCAGAAATGTACCCCTGGGGGTCCTGAAGCTTTCTAAAATACACTTTCCACATGATAATCTTTTTAAAAATTACATAAATACAGGAATCAGGAGACATTTTCTATAAATGAGCCAGATAGTAAATATGTTAGACTTCACGGGCCTCATGCATCTCTATCGTATTATATTCTTTTTCCAACCATTTAAAATGGTGGAAACCGTTCTTAACTCAGGGGCCTTGCAAAAATAAGGGTGCCTGGATTTTGCTCCCAAGCCATAGTTTACTGACTCATGTTGGAGGATCACCGGATGGCTTATTTTTGAAAACTGACATGTGATTGCAAGGCCTTCACAATTGTGTTTGTATTAATGTTGGTGTCGGTGCCAATTTGTACTGTCAGCACTGACATGAGGTAGTAAGAAAATAAAGAAGGTTAACAGTACCTGTAGACGACAGCTTGGTCTAAGTGAAGGCCACTGTCATAAAGGCAACTGTACAAATGAAGATGTCACGTCATCCAAGGTTGGAAGAGAGCTAACTCAGCGCACAGCTTGCTGCCATGGCAGAGTCATGCAAACTCATAGGATGTGAGTTTGTTCCACATGGAATGGAATTCTATTCCATACTCACCTTGTGTGGGGCAATTTCCTGAAAGCAAATTAGCAGGATTCATCTATGAAGTAAATGTTAGCTTGAAGTCGGTTAGCTTTTTAATTTTGTTTATGCTTAGCTTATTAATTTGGCTTGGTCTTACATCTGTGTAAGAATATTGCGCAACATCCACAACCACACTCCTTGGTTCAAAACCCAGCCCTGCAACTTCCTAATTAAGATTAATGTATTACATATTACATAAAGCTCTTAGAATGGATCATGCTGCCATTTTCTGGTACCTGTCCATTTATACACGTTTAAATAAGGAATAATAAAAATAACTTGAAAATAAGGAAGAGAAGCAAGAGAAAAGTATACCTTTAGAAGAATTCCGTATATTTCTCAAGCTGGAGGGAAACCTCGAGTAGTCATGAATATGTGCATTTTATCCTCTCCCTATTTACTTTAAGACTTGAGCTGGGGGGGCACTGGGAGGCTTAGTTGGTTAAGTGCCCAACTTCAGCTCATGTCATGATTTCACAGTTTGTGAGTTTGAGCCCTGCATCAGGCTGTCTGCTGTCAGTACAGAGCCCCCTTTCTCTCAGCCCCTCCCCAACCCGCGCTCTCTCTCAAAGCTACGTAAACATTAAAAAAAAATACTTGCTTTGTTCTTTTATGCAGTCTCTTACCCTGTAACACCCTTGTCTCCCTCCTACAAACATGTGTACCCTGCAATTAAGGTATTTTAATTTTTAAATTTATTTTTAGGTATTAAAAACAAAGCACGATTATGGTAACAATTCAAGAGTATAGGTGATAGATCTTTCTCCCAATATAATCCTACTTCTTGGTCCCTTCTCCAAAGGAAACCACCATGAATATTTTCCTGAATTTCCTTCCAGAAGCTTTGAATTGTGTTCCATTTGCAAAAATACTATCTTTTTACATTTCAAAATTACATCTTTCAAGAAACCGAAAGGGCTAATTTAAAAATACAATGATTTTTGGTGTGGCACAAGGGACAGAGAGTTCTAAGAAACCCATACCTGATGTAGGGTGGCTATGGAAGACAAAGGAGACAAAATTGCTTTCTGAAAGGCCCCAGAGATCCATGAGAGCATGAACACTCAAGAAATACACACCTGTACTTATTGCCAGAGTGTGGGATGAGCTTGTGTTCTAAGGGGTGGGAGATTGGAGGTGAACATAAGAAGAAGCTAGAGGAGACAAGAGCCAAATCCCCGGTGGTTTTGAAGTCATGCCTTTTTATTCTACCCCTAAGACCTTGGGCAACCAGTATCCAATTTTAGGCAGGAAAATGATACCTTGGAACTGCACTTTTGAAAGAGATATAATTCCAGAAGCCGCGAGATGGATTCAGATGTCTGAGATATGATGGGACCACAGGTCACAGCCCCACCTCCAGAACTTTGGACTCGGGTTTGGTGTGAAGTCTGAGCGTTTGCATCTCTGACATCTTCCAGGGATGTGGATGCTACTGGTCCAGGGACCATGCTTTGAAAAACATTGGGTTAGAGAGATGTAGTAAAAATGGAAGGAAAAAAAAGCAAAAACAAAAATGTAGGTTTGGGTGCCAAGTAGCTAGAACAAGAGGGAAGAAAGAGAGTTGGAAAAATTCAAGGCTCAGGCCAGGTTCTGATTGTAACATGCAGTCACTGAGGCAGGGAAGGGAGGAAGAGAAAGAATGTTTGCCAAAGACAAGATAATTACCTTAGGGAACAAGATAATGCTTTACCTTACTTATAACATGATTATGATGTATGAAGGGGGAATTACTAAGTTGGCAGATAATTGTATTTGTAGGTAAGAAGAGATGTCTAAACTAATAAAGTTTAAGGAATCATTATAATATAAGGGACAGCAATCACACCGGTTAATGAGAGAGAAATTGTAAAAATGAGAAGAAGGCCCAGAATAGATCATAGGTAACACTAACACAGATATTTTGAATAAGGTAATCCTATTTTTTAAAACTCTACTCATAAAAGAGATTCTGTGGCCTTCTTTTCTCTGCTCAAAATAGAAGGAAGTAGAATCTAATATGTTTACAAAATCAATTAGCTAATTACTAAAGTGCTACATAGTTCATATTCATAATTTTCAAAAGAAGAAACTGAATCAAAGAAAAACTAGCTTAAGTGACTGACAGAAGTCATTGCCAGGCCTCAGGATGAACTTGTTACTTAAAAAAATTTTTTTCATTAATACCTTGGGGCACCTGGGTGGCTCAGTTGGTTGACTATCTGACTCTTGATTTTGGCTCAAGTCATGATCCCCGGGTTGTGGGATTAAGCCCTGCATCAAGCACCACTCTGGGCATGGAGCCTGCTTGAAATTCATTCTCTCTCTCTCTCTCTCCTCCCTCCCTTTGCACCTCTCTCCAACTCATGTTCACTCACTTTCTCTCTCTCCCTCTCTCTAAAATAAATAAAATGAAAAAAATCATATTAAAAGAAAGATACCTTCAAATTTGTGATCGGGAAAAATCAGGACATTGGGAATGTCCATGAATAGGGAAATGGATTAACGAGTACACAACCTAAAAAGTGATCCAAAAGTTTTGGTTACAAATAGCAAGTTTCAGAATATGTGCATTATGATAATTCATGAGGAAATCACCAAAACAAAATATGTATTTTATTTGAGATTCTTTGCCAATTTGTTTTCTTCCCTCATTCTTTTATTATGAAATATATCATGCCTTACAAAGAGTGACTATAACATGTGTATGATTTAGTGAATGGTAGTAATAGAACAAATGCCCCTCTACCCAGCATCCAGCTTAGGAGAGAAAGCACCACCTTGATGAGCCCTTCTCCAGGCCCATCCCCCACCTCACACCAGAGGTAAACACTGTGCTGGGATGTGTGATGACTATTCCCTCCATTTGCTTTATTCCCTCCATTCTCAATATGTCTAGTTGAATCATTATGGAAACAGAATCATGTTGTTTATATTCTTTTTTTTAATAATGTTGATTTATTTATTTTGAGAGAGCACGAGCAGTGGAGGGGCAGAGAGAGAGGGAGAGATAGAATCCCAAGCAGGCTTCACGCTGTCAGCGCAGAGCCCAACACATGGCTTGAATTCATGAATCACGAGATGAGGACCTGAGCCAAAACCGAGAGTCAAATGCTTAACTGACTGAGCCACCCGGGCGCCCCTATGTTGTTTATAGTCTTATGTGATTTTCACTTTTTTGCTTAATATTATACTTGTGTATTGATGCATACACATGCATTGTTACAAGTTGAATTGTGCCTCCACCTTGCGATTCATTTAATCAAGTCCTAAACGAGGCATCACAATCCCAGACTTTAGCCTCTACTACAAAGCTGTCATCATCAAGACAGCATGGTATTGGCACAAAAACAGACACATAGACCAAAGGAATAGAATAGAAACCCCAGAACTAGACCCACAAAAGTATGGCCAACTAATCTTTGACAAAGCAGGAAAGAATATCCAATGGAAAAAAGACAGTCTCTTTAACAAATGGTGCTGGGAGAACTGGACAGCAACATGCAGAAGAATGAAACTAGACCACTTTCTCACACCAGTCACAAAAATAAACTCAAAATGGTTAAAGGACCTGAATGTGAGACAGGAAACCATCAAAACCCTAGAGGAGAAAGGAAAAGACCTCTCTGACCTCACCCGCAGCAATTTCTTACTTGACACATCCCCAAAGGCAAGGGAATTAAAAGCAAAAATGAACTATTGGGACCTCATGAAGATAAACAGCTTCTGCACAGCCAAGGAAACAATCAACAAAACTAAAAGGCAACCAACGGAATGGGAAAAGATATTTGCAAATGACATATCAGACAAAGGACTAGTATCCAAAATCTATAAAGAGCTCACCAAACTCCACACCCGAAAAACAAATAATCCAGTGAAGAAATGGGCAGAAAACATAAATAGACACTTCTCTAAAGAAGACATCCAGATGGCCAACAGGTACATGAAAAGATGCTCAACATCACTCCTCATCAGGGAAATACAAATCAAAACCACACTCAGATATCACCTCACACCAGTCAGAGTGGCCAAAATAAACAAATCAGGAGACTATAGATGCTGGAGAGGATGTGGAGAAACGGGAACCCTCTTACACTGTTGGTGGGAATGCAAACTGGTGCAGCCACTCTGGAAAACAGTGTGGAGGTTCCTCAGAAAATTAAAAATAGACCTACCCTATGACCCAGCAATAGCACTGCTAGGAATTTACCCAAGGGATACAGGAGTACTGATGCATAGGGACACTTGTACCCCAATGTTTATAGCAGCACTCTCAACAATAGCCAAATTGTGGAAAGAGTCTAAATGTCCATCAACTGATGAATGGATAAAGAAATTGTGGTTTATATACACAATGGAGTACTATGTGGCAATGAGAAAGAATGAAATATGGCCCTTTGTAGCAAGTGGACAGAACTGGAGAGTGTGATGCTAAGTGAAATAACCCATACAGAGAAAGACAGATACCATATGTTTTCACTCTTATGTGGATCCTGAGAAACTTAACAGAAACCCATGGGGGAAGGGAAGGAAAAAAAAACGGAGAGAGAGAGAGGTTAGAGTGGGAGAGAGCCAAAGCATAAGAGACTCTTTAAAAATGAGAACAAGGGGGGCCTGGGTGGCTCAGTTGGTTAAGCGGCCGACTTCTGCTCGGGTCATGATCTCGCGGTCCGTGAGTTCAAGCCCCGCGTCAGGCTCTGTGCTGACAGCTCAGACCCTGAAGCCTGTTTCAGATTCTGTGTCTCCCTCTCTCTGACCCTCCCCTGTTCATGCTCTGTCTCTCTCTGTCTCAAAAATAAATAAACATTAAAAAAAATTTAAAAAAAAATGAGAACAAACTGAGGGCTGATGGGGGGTGGGAGGGAGGAGAGGGTGGGTGATGGGTATTGAAGAGGGCATCTTTTGGGATGAGCACTCAGTGTTGTATGGAAACCAATTTGACAATAAATTTCATATATTTAAAAATAAATAAAAAATAAAAATAAAAATAAATTAAAAAAATAATAATCAAGTCCTAACCACAAGTGCCGTAGAAGGTGACCTTGTTTAGAAATAGGGTCATGTTAAAATAAGGACCAATGTTCTCATATAAAAGCAACATTTGGACACAGAGACAGACACATACACAGGGAGCAGTCCATGGACAAAAGACAACACAGGGAGAAGAGAACAAGCTGTGAGTTAAGTAATATCTGAGGCTGACAGAAGCTCAGAGACTCATGTTAGAGTTCCCTCCCCACTACCTCTAGAGCAGGCATAGCCCTTGATTTTGGACTTCCCAACGACTGCAGAACTTACTTTATTTGAAGCTACCCAGTTCTTGTCACCTCGTTACAGGAGCCCTAGGAAACGAATGCATGTGTGAAAGCCAGTGCTCATCTTCACTGCTTGTAGGGTATTCTGTCAAATCCACAGACCGCCATTGTGTAGGCACCATTGTGTCAATGCAAATGTGAGTTGTTTCCAGTTTTTGCTTCATGACTTAGGCTGCTTTGGAAATTCCTGTACATCTCTCCTGGCGCACCTAAGGTAGACTACATCTAGAACATCTGCCTAGCAAGAAAGATATGCTGGCTCTTGGGGTTTGTACATTTTACATGGTAAATTGGAGTACCTTCCAGAGAGATGGCGGCAGTATATAACCCAGCAGCAGAGCATAAATGCTGGTCTACAGCTTACCCAACACTATTATTGCCTGCAACACTTTGCATTTTCTACAGGAATATATAAATTAAATGGTATTAAATTAGTAGTCTGGAAGGATACATAGCAAACATAAAATGTTGGTTACCTCTGAAGAAGGGAGGAGAGCATAACCGGAAATTGGGATAATTAAAAGCGAATACAGAAATGAGAAAGAAGGGGCACCTGCGTGGCTCAGTGGATTAAGCATCTGACTTCAGCTCAGGTCATGATCTCACAGTCTGTGGGTTCAAGCCCCATGTTGGGCTCTGTACTGACAGCTCAGAGCCTGTAGCCTGCTTCAGATTCTGTGTCTCCCCCCCCTCTCTCTCCCCCTCCCCCCTCACACTCTGTCTCTGTCTCTCTCTCTCAAAAATAAATAAACATTAAATTTTTTTTTAAATGAGAAAGAGATGGGGAAAGGAAGAAGTAGTCAAGAGGGAGGGAGGGAGGCATAAAGGAAGATTTAAGGGTGAAGGAAGGAGGAAAGGAAGGAAAGAAGGAAGGGGAGAAGGAGAGAGGAAGGGAAGGAAGGAAGGAAAGAGGAAGAGGAGGTAGGGAGGGGGAGGGAAGGAAAGATAGAAGGAAGGGAAAGAAGGAAGGGAGCAAGGGGGAAATAAAGAATGCAAAAGAGAAAGGAGGAAGAGAGAGTTGGCAAGGAGAGAAAGTGAAAGAGGAGACATTCCACATTTTCCAGAAAAGCCAGGGTACAAACTGATTAGCAATGTGTAAGTGCAGAAATCAATCTGTACCCTGTCTTTTCAGCTACCTGCAGATGCCATGAAATATCTGGCCTTGGGCCACCTAAGTTTTTCTGTCGCTCAGGAACAAAGCTTTGCATGGAGCTGAGGTGTGTTAATTTGCTCTCCTTAGTCTAATAAGCAAAACCCAGCATAGGCCAGGGAGTTCCTTTCCCCAAAGGCATGTGATTTGCATAACGGATGGAGTGGACATCAGCACAGCTGGGTAGAAGGGTCTGACAGCAATCCCTAGGCAGGCTCCTATTTGCTTCCCCACCACTGTGGAAAAAAATAGTAATAATAATTAATTGGTCTAGGGCACTGTGTTTGGAACTTCCAGGCATGATAATCATTGGATATCTGGAAAAGTACGAGGCAATTTCAGTAAGTATGTGAAGACAGCCAAAATAATTAGGCCGAAATAGTGCCATCTACTGCCTTCTTTTACAAATGATCGATACTTGCAGCTTTCATTAGGCCCACCGAACTTTCTAAGTGAGCCACAAAACTACATATTGAATTGTTTTCAGGTTTCCCTAGCTGCAAAGTGTCTGCATTATCTGTATTTGGATCATGTTTGGAGACAGTAGATGGTATTACATTCCAGTATCCTAATAAGGTAGTTTTCAGGATTTGGGTCATGCAATTCTAAGTTTGAAACTCCTGATTAAGCTTAGAGCCTGGCACTAGGCTGGCACTTTAAGGAACGTACTCACAAATGAAGGAACAGGTGAACAAACGAATTAATGAATATAAAATAATAAAAACACTTTGGGTAAGATCCAAATCATGTGCATTCATTTTCTATTACTGCATAACAAATTATCACAAGTTTAAGGGCTAAAAACAACACTCACTTATTAACTGACAGTTGTGAGCCTTAGGAGTCCAGCATAACACGCCTGTGCTCTCTGCTAAGGAAATCACAAAGCCAAACTCCAGGTATCAGCCAGGCTGAGTTATTTTCTCTACGGGAAAATCCACTTCCAGGCTAATTCTTGTTGATTTCAGTTCCTTGCGGCTCTTTCCATGAGTTTCTACCTCCTTGCTGACAAGGAGGGGATCTCAGCAGCTGGAAGACTGCAGACATTCCCTTCCATGTGGCCCCCTTTTCCTTTAAGCCAAAAATGGTGAGTCAAACTTTTTCTGCTTCCCGTTTCTGGCTTGTTTTTCCCCAATCAGCCAGAGAAAGCTCTTTGCTTTTAAAAGGGCTCATGTGATTAGGTCAGACCCACCCAGATAGGCTCCCTATTTTATGGTTAACTGGTCAACTATGCCATATAACATTTCCTATCACAGAGTAAAGTCCATCAAATTCACATACGGTTTGCACACACAAGGGCAGGAAATCGTGGGGCCACCTTAGAATGCTTTCTCCCACACCATGGAAGAATGCTGCGGTTGACTCCAGGCCACAGCACTGGACTTCTCTGAAGGCACCATTTGATGTTCCCAGGCAGGCTTGACTGTTATGTTGGAATACCTTAGGATTCAAAACCAATAGATCACTTTATTTTCCTTTTGTGGTCTTTTAAAACATATTTTCTAACTTTGCATCTATGTACCTCTGAAAGAGCTTCTATAGCAAATAGAAAAAATCCTATTACCTCCCTCCATTAAATGAGTGGAATACAGATGTAGGCAAAACCAGAAAATATCCTCTTAGAAAAATCCAGTGACACTGGAACCCTTTACAGTTTGTAGCACTAAAGTTGAATTTTTATGTTCATTGTAAGTGTTGGCAAGAGGAAACATTATTATAGAACAGAGCCAGCTAGGGTGGGAGGGCTTGCCCTCATCTCTTTGATATTAAAGCAATGGAGGTCATCTTGTGGCTTGCTCATGAGAAATGGAAAATATAGAACATTTGTAAAAGTTTTGTATTCTTTGAACACAAATGTTATTAAAATAGCTATTTATTGAAAAGTTTGCTATTTGGTAAACCAGCCTATGATGCAACATAGATTACTCCCATCTACTACTACTCACTGTACTTGTTTTATGCATTTTATATATTCACTGCAAACCATTTGTATTTGGGGCCCCAAAAGCTGGGGGGGGGGTATTTATAAGTCGTTTCCATCTTTCTTGTTTACTTTGCATCACAAACTTTTCTCAAATTTGAGAAATTAGACATGCTGGCTTGAGTCACTTGGGTCAAGAATACAAAGGCTATGACTCAAAGACTGCATTATTGAGAATAATCATAAGGAAATGAGTAAATTTTAAAAATCAGAATCAAAACTGGACATAGTTATTGTTAGTAATGAAAAACAAATTTTTTTTTAATTTTTTTTTTAACGTTTATTTATTTTTGAGACAGAGAGAGACAGAGCGTGAACAGGGGAGGGGCAGAGAGAGAGGGAGACAGAGAATCCGAAACAGGCTCCAGGCTCTGAGTTGTCAGCACAGAGCCCGACGCGGGGCTCGAACCCACAGACCGCGAGATCATGACCTGAGCTGAAGTCGGACACTTAACCGACCGAGCCACCCAGGCGCCCCGAAAAAATATTTTTAAGAATTGCTACATTATTTAGTGTTAAGGACCTTAATCATTTTAACAGATCTGTATGACTTGATTTTCATAGCCACACTATAATTACTGATGCTCATTTCACAGAAGATATAAGGATATCTCTGTTTTTATGACTTTTTTGTATTAATTTAGTAATTGTTGTTATTTAATTTATCTTCCTTTTTTTGTCTTATTACTTGTATTAGTCAGGGATCTTTAGAAAAACAGAACCAATAGGATGTGTGTGTGTGTGTGTGTGTGTGCACCTGTATATGTGTATGTGGGTATACAGAGAGACAGACAGACAGAAACAGAGAGACAGAGAGACAAATATTTCAAGAAATGCTCATGCAACTGTGGAGGCTACCAAGTCCAAATTCTGCAGGGTGGGCTGGCAAGGTAGAGACCCAGGTAAGAGTTAAGTTCAAGTCCAAAGACAGTTTGCTAACAGAATCCCCTTAATCTCAAGGGCAGTCAGACTTTTTCTTAATGCCTTCAACTGATTAGATGAGACAATTTGCTTTACTCAAAGTCCACTTATTTAAATGTTAATCCCATTCAAAAAATAAAACAAAAAAACCCTTCAAAGGAACATCTAGAACAGTGTTTGACCGAATATCTGGGTATGGTGGCCTAGCCAAGTTGACACATAAAATTAACCATCCCATTAGTTATCAAGTTTTCTTGTGTTGTTAGTAGTTCTATGGTTTAGTGGTTGCTTTAAGGTTTATAGCACACATCTTTCATTTATCACAGTCTATCCTCAAGTGATACTATTTTTTTCACATATAGTTTGAAAATCTTATAATACTATACTTTCATTTCTCCACTCCTGGCTTCCTTGTTGTTTTCAAGCATTTCATGTTTATATAAGATACAACTTTAAACAGTTGTCAAAGGGACTTCCCAAGGGCATCGGTTTAGGAGAAGAGGTATTCGTGTCCCTTTTTGCAATCTGGTACATAGTTTTAGTGCTCCTTTGGAGTTATGAAGATGTTGTCCTACATTACCTTAAAAAAGTTTGTTCTGCCTTTCCTCTATATGGAATATCTTTTTTTTTTTTTGAGTCTGTAAGGGTGTTTACCTTCCTTGTTTATCTTACATTTGTTACCTAAGACAAATTTTAAATATATAAACTCTAGATCTGTCAGAGACTTCTTACACTATAGAAATGGTACAAACATAACAAAAGCTTATTAATATTTATTGAGCAATGTGGTTCTTGAGCTGGTGTAACAGTGTTCCAGCAAAAGATTTTTAACCAGAGGAGATAGCCCCTTTTAAATCATTCTTGAAATATGGGGGTCAGAGGAAGGGAAACTTCTTTCCCTCCTTTTTTTTTTCACTCTGAGCAACAGCTTTGCAGTTGCAATAGAATCTGTCTACCTCGTCAAAGTAGAAAACTCTAATAACACATGTAGAAGGTGTGTTTGCTTGTTTAACTTGGGCACCTTTGAGGGTTAGATGCACACTATGGAAGGAAGCCTTAATACATGGCTCCTTACTCATTAACTGAAGTCTTCATAGAAACAAACTATTTTACTCAATGATAAAGGAATGGTCATACCAACTTCCTCTTCCTTCTCACTATGAAACTCTGAATTTAAATCCCTAGAAATCCTTTATTTTGTGCGGCTGAGAAAATATATTTTTCCATTTCCATTTGCTCTGAATTCACTAAATACTTACTGAATTATTTTCTGGATACCTCTTCTTCCTCTTCTTGGTAATCATAATGGGTTGTTTTTTTTTAATTGGAACCTTATAACATTTGCTGAAGATCCATAGTCTTTGTTTATGCCCATGGTTAAAGTTCTTTTTGAGCATAGCTATAATTACCTTGTTTGGAGTCTCTGCGTTCTTTCAGTATCCTCTATGAGATGCCGAATTCCAACAAGATGAACTATGCTGGACGACCTTCTCTCTCTGTTTTCTCAGAGCTGAATTTCCCTCAGAGGATGCAAGCTCTGGGTTCTCTGCTCATCTTGCACCATTCACAACAGTAATAGGTTAGGCTAAATTCTGCTCTTTTTGATGAAAAGACTGGTTTGCTAATTAGGGTCCAAGGTATTCTTCATTACATAGAAAAACAGCAATCAGGAATGTTCTAAACAATATTTTTAAATATTTTGTCTAATGTATTTCAGGGTTTTATTTTTTAACATAACATTTCATGTGGATTTTCATGGTATTATAGCTTCATGTATTAAATGCCTATGTTTTCCCTTGTCTCTTGCAGCTTACGGCTCATTCATTCATTCATTCATTCAAAATGTTTACTAGTATGTTATTTGTTAGCCACTTTGCTACATGTGGGAATAGAGCAGTGGACATGTGATATGAGAAAACTTCCTTTCCCCCACAGAACTTACAATCCAGTGATATGTGTGTATGTATATGTAAATGAGCTATCACAATACCGAATAAAAAGTGTTTAAAGGAAGAATAAAATACTTTGGAGGAAGCATGTAGTAAAATCTGTATAAATAAGGGGGAAAATGATCATTTTATAGACTAGTCCAGATATTAAAAGCTTCTTAAGAAAGCATAATCAGACACTCAGACAATTATATCACAGTTGCTTTATAATGAAAAAAAAAAATCCCAAATGTGAATTTCCATTAAAAAAAATTATGCTTGGAGAAAAAGTAAATGATTTTAAACAGTTTTAACATTTAAAATTAAAGGTGAATTATGGATAACATTCATTGAACTATTAATGACAAAAATACTCAAAAATCAATAAAACATGCTTACTGATTCAACATGATTTAGAATTTCAGCAGCAAATTAGTATTTACAAAGTATTCTACACTAAATTTAAGTGCATTCTAAAAATGTCTGTACCTATAGCTATGCCCTTATCTACCTTCATTTCAAAAGGGTTTTCCCCTGGCACTTCTTTAATGATGCTACAAAATAAAATCAATATGAGAAGAGCAGGAGAAAAATTCTAAAATGAAAATCAAATTATAGGCAGAAAAGAAAATCTTCAAAGTGCATCAGAAGTATAATATGGGTTTAATACTCTTATATAACAGTCTCAGGCAGAAACTCCAAAGTGTTCAAATAAACTATTGTCCTCTGAGTAAAACTGTCTAAAAATTAAACTGCTGATAGAAAATCTTTTGTGAGATATGAACATTTGAAATGGAATTTATAGATGTAAATGTTATTATGAAACATGAAAACTGCCTTTCCAGATATTAAATGTGGGGAAAGATAGATATTACAGTTAGACCATTTCCAGTTATATATGTATCTAAACTACCCACTCATATGCTAACATAATTTCAGAAAGAACTCTTTACCAATTGTACAACAAGTATATCTCTAGAACAAGGCCCCTTATGTTGAGTCTCTAAACAGTATTTAAGACTATGAATAATTGTTCTTAAAAACAACTTATTTGTGTATGGCATCTTGCAGCTTGCAAAATATTTTTACCCCCTTCTAGCCACACTCTCTGGTAGATGGGGGATATATTATCAGGCCCACCTTAGGTTGAGAAAACAGATGATACAATAGTAAAAGAATTGTTTAGGGCCATATAATGGACAGGGAAAGAAAAGAACCATAATCTACACCCCCTGACTTCTAGTCCCATATTTGTCCCTCCTCATCATATCACCCCTCTTCTTGCAACTCATCCACTCTATCCCCAGGCTAAAAAAACACTTGCAAGAAATTGCCAATGACCACACATACTAGAATCCCACAGCGTAAGTTCCAAATGAGCAAGAAATAGCCTCTTTTTTTTTTTCACCTTTCATAAGAGAACATGATGGAAACTTACAGAGGTAAATTTGTTGATGCAGTGATGATTTTATTCTTTTTATAATAATACTCTTATCTGTTTCTAACTATAAAACTAATTCGTGTTCATTACAGAAAGATGGAAAAATATAAAAGACTATAATGAAGAAAATTTAAAAATTACTAATTACATTCTATCCTTTATTGTTATTTTCTTTGAAAGATCAGCCAAAGCCTTGTCATTTTTTTCCCAAATTCATCCAAAAATCACATTAAATAAATAAAATATATTACCCTCATTGTGCTCTGAAATTGTCTCACTCAACTTAGAACCAGGGTATCTTGAGAATTCTACATGTTATCAAATCAACTTCTGATGATCTGAATTAATTGCCAGATTATCAGCAGAGATCATCCCAGATAAATGGTTTTGGATAGCATTGCCCTTTCGTCTGAGAACACTAATACCACCTTTTAAAGTGATTTCTACATAGCTGTTTGAGAAGCAAATAAATCATGAATCCATTTCCAACATTGAGAGAGCAACGGTCAAAGAAGTGTGGTATCAAAAAAAGCAAAGAAGGAAAGTGCTAGTCACTAATCCATAGAGAAAGCAGTATGCATTTACATAGCCACCAGTTGGTTCTATGTCTCCAAATTCATGAAATCATAGTAATAGCCTGGCTCATTCACTCTGTTTTATTTCTACTTCTTCTGCCATCATTTCTTTTTTTTTAATGTTTATTTATTTATTTATTTTTACATTTATTTATTTTTGAAAGACAGAAAGACAAAGTACACGTGGGAAGGGGCAGAGAGAGAAGGAAACAGAATCCAAAACAGGCTCAAGGCTCTGAGCTGTCAGCACAGAGTCCGAAGCGGGGTTCGCACCCACAAACCGTGAGATCATGACCTGAGCCGAAGTGGGAAGCTTAACCAACTGAGCCACCCAGGTGCCCCAAATGTTTATTTATTTTTCAGAGAGAGAGACAGAGAGACAGAGTGGGACAGAGGGTCTGAAGCAGGTTCCGCTCTGACAGCAGGGAACCCCACGTCAGGCTCGAACTCACGAACCTCAAGATCATGACTTGAGCCCAAGCTGGACGCTCAACTGACTGAACCACCTAGGTGCCCCTACCTCTTCCACTATCTTAATCCTTTGTTGATTGAGGTGATTTGTTAGCCCCACCTTACAGTTGAGAAACAGATGCTAGAATAGTCCAGTGGTGTTTTCTGTCTACCAAGCATATCTTTTTCTAATTATATATCACTAGATACTATGGAGCAGGAGGAAGGGAAACCAGCAGAAAATACTATTTGCCTTTACAGGTGGTAGTTCTTCATCCTGGAATGCCATTTCTTATTTCAAAATCTGGTAAATCCGTAACCAATCTTCAGGCATTTTCTCTCCACAAATCCTTCCCAGCCTCCCAGCCCTTAAACCTCTCCTCTCCAGAAAACAGTTCCACAATGGATGATAACATTCACAACACACTTTTATAATTATCCATTTCCACATCTTTCCCTTCCACTTGATTGTGAACCCTGGAGAACGGGGAGTGTGCTTACTTATGTTTGCTTGTATCCCTTTTGCCCAGCACACACGCCCTACATGTCAAATAACTTTGTGAATTAATGATTGTGTAATGAAAGAATCAGAGAAAGAATGGAAGAAAGTAGGAAAAAATGAAGGAGAGAAGGAAGATAAAAAGAAAGAAAGGATGAATTTGTCTTTTATTGTTCGAAGTTCTTCTATAATGAGAGTTCTAATCTTATAGAGCAAATCATCCTAAATTTGACTATTCAGGTAACCTAATAACCACAAACATAAAAAATGTATTTCCCATTATGGCTTGTATATTTGAGGAAGAAAGGAAGAGGGTTTTAAACTTGGCAACCTTATATGTCATCTTCTACAACACGGTTCAGGGGAACAAACATGAGCTCAGAATGATAAGAGAATTTTATTCCTCCTTGAGCGGATCATTCAACACTCCTTGCCTCAATTTCCCCAGATTGAAAATGACACACTTGAACGTGTTGAGTCTTTATAACTTAAGCAAACTCATGTTCTGGAAATAATTATCAGTTATTTAAGCATCAAACTGGACAAGGATTAGGAATTCTATTTGGGGTGAGTAAAATAAAAATAAATGAGGCCATTTGAGAGACCCTTGTAGTGTTTTAGGACACTCATGTTTGAATGTGAGTTTTGTCACTTACTAAATATAAAAAGTGACATGGGTAATCTTTATGACGCCTCAAAGGGTCCCCCGATGTGCACTAAGGGACAAGGGCCAGGAGCCAGACCTGCCTTTTTCTCAATGTATTCCTAGTGCGTAGCCCATTGCCAGACATACAGACAGGGACTCCAAAGTATTAATGGAATAGATCTTTGTATTTTCCAAATAATAGCATATGGACTCTTCTAATTAGCAGATAATGTAAGGAATTAAGAGGCATCTGAACTGCACTCACTACAGAATCTTATTTTTACATTATCCTCAATAGTTATTCATATATTTCAGACTATATTTCACTATGCCTAACCTAGTGCTTCTAGTTCAGTGTTTTACCACATCTTGTGTCTCAAATAAATTCATCATATTAGGTAATCATTAGGTCACAATGAAAAGTCATTGCAAATTGCTCATCTTATTCATTTTATATGTGCCTGGCTTACAGTAAGGGTTTAGTAGAGATTTGTTGAATAGATTTGACCTAAATAAGAACAACTGTGAAATTAGCATTTCTTGAAATTTCAAATGTTCTTGCAGATTAATTTGTTTCATTTGTTGTATATGTGTGCTTTTTTCTTTTTCCACATCATTTCAGCTTCCTGCTGGTCTTTAAAATGATTCTCTAGAGCTCAAACCTCCTGGTTGTAAAAATGAAGTTCATAAAATAGACTAATACATCATTTCTTGTGCCTGGGGTCAGAGATTAAAACAATAAGCAAGAAAAATATGAACTCTCCCTCATTCGTCTGACTGTTATCTCCTGAAGAATTGATACACACCAACAAGAGAAACAGGGGACTACGTTTATTCTTTGTAGCCAATCCTGTAAAAAACAAAAAGCTGGGAAAAATATACAACCTGATATGGATTAGGATATTTTGAAATACATGTAATAAAAACCTAATTCAAAGTATTTTGAAGACTTAATTTTTTAGAGGAATTATAGGTCCACAACAAAATTGAAAGAAAGTTGCCAATATTTGCATATGCTTTCTATCCCGACACATGCACTATCTCCCTCCTTAGCAGCATCACTCACAAGAATGGTGCATTTGTTAGCAAAGATGTACCTACATGAACACATCATAATTACTCAAAGTCCATCATCAATTTTAAGGTTCATTTTGGTGTTGTACATCCTATGGGTTTGGTACATTCTTTGAGTTTTGTCAAATATATTTTAATGACAAAGCCATCATTAAAATACAATACAAACTATTTTCACTGTCTTCTGTGCTCCATTTTTCATCTGTCCCCAACCTAATGTCTGCCAATCCCTGATTTGTTACTGCTTCCATAGTTCTGCCTTTTCCAGAATGATGTAGATTTGGAGTCGTAAGATATGTAGTCTTCTCAGAATGGCTTCTTTCACTTGATAATATGGATTTAAGTTTCCTCCATGTCTTTTCATGGCTTGGTAGCTCATTTCTTTTTAGTTCTGAATAATAAAATTTTATTGTCTGGATGTATCACAATTTACTTGTCCATTCACTTACCAAAGAACTTCTTAGTTACTTTCAAATTTTGGCAATTATGAATAAGCTTGCTATAAATAATTTTGTGCAAGTTTCTATACGCACATAAATTTTCAAATCCTTTGGGTAAATACCAAGGAGTATGACTGCTGGATGGTATGGTCAGAGTATATTTCATTTTGTAAGAAACTACTAGACTGTCTTTCAAAGTGGCTGTATGGTTTTGCATTCCCGCCAGCTATTTAGAGAGTTCCTGATGTTCTACATCCTTGCCAGAATTTGGTACTGTCAGCGTTCCAGATTTTGGCCATTCTAATAGGTGAATAACAGTATCTCATTGCCATTTTAATTTGCATTTCCCTGGTGACATATGATTTGGGGCATCATCTCATATGCTTATTTGCCATATGTATATATCCTCTTTGGCGAAAAGCCCATTACAGTCTTTGACTCATTTTTTAAATCAGATTATTTCCTTACTGTCGAATTTTAAGGGTTCTTTGTACATTTTGGATAATGGACTTCTTTAGATGTGTCTTTTGCAAATATTTTCCCCTGATCCATGGTTTATTTTCTAACTCTGTTGACATTACTTTTTGCAGAGCAGATATTTTTAATGTTAGTGATTCTAGCTTATCAATTACTTCTTTTATGGATCGTGTCTTTGGTGTTGTATTTAAAAAGATATCACCATACCCAAGGTCATCTAGGTTTTCTCCTATACTTTCCTATGAGTTTTACAGTTTTGTGCTTTAAATTTAGGTCTATGATAATTTTTGAGTTAGTTTTTGTGGAAGTTGTAAAGTGTGTGTCTAGATTCTTTTGTTTGTTTGTTTGTTTGCAGATGAATGTCCAGTTGTTCCAACACTATTTGTTAAAAATTTTTTAACGTTTATTCATTTTTTTGAGACAGAGAGAGACAGAGCATGAATGGGGGAAAGTCAGAGAGAGAGGGAGACACAGAATCTGAAACAGGCTCTAGGCTCTGAGCTGTCAGCACAGAGCCCAACGCGGGGCTCAAACTCACGGACCACGAGATCATGACCTGAGCCGAAGTCGGAGGCCCAACCGACTGAGCCACCCAGATGCCCCTCTAACACTATTTGTTAAAGAAACTATCTTTGTTCCAATTGTATTGCCTTTGCACCTTGTCAGAGATCAGTTAGCTGTATTTATGTGGGTCTACTTCTGGCTCTTTATTCTGCTTCATTGGCCTATTTGTGTGTTCTTTCATCAATATCATACTATCTTGATTACTGTAACTTTATATTAAGTCAGGTAGAATCGACCCTCCAGCTTTATTCTTCTCCCTCCTGTTGGCTATTCTGGGTCTGTTGTCTCTCCGTATAAATTTTGGAATCAGTTTGTCATGATCCATAAAATGACTTGATGGGATTTTGACTAGGGTGCCTTGGATTTATAGATGAATCTGGGAAGAACTGACATTTTGGGACTACTGAGTCTTCCTATCCATGAACTAGGAATGTCTCCCCATTTATTTAGTTATTTTTTATTTCAACCATCAGAGTTTACAATTTTTCTCATTTAGAACTGATGCATATTTTATTAGATTTGTACCTAAATATTTCATTTGGGGGTGTGCCAATGTAAATGATATTGTGCTTTTAATCTCAAATTCCACTTTTTTTAATTTTTATTTTATTTCTGAGAGAGAGAGAGATAGCATTGGTAGAAGAGGTGCAGAGAGAAAGAGGGAGATAGAGAATCTGAAACAGCCTCCAAGCTCTGAGCTATCAGCACAGAGTCCAACGCAGGGCTCAAACTCATGAACTGTGAGATCATGACCTGAGCCAAAGTCAGATGCTTAACCAACTGAGACACCCAAGCACCACATCAAATTCCACTTTTTCATTGTTGCTATATAGGAAAGCAATTAACTTTTGTGTATTAACCTTATAACCTTGCTATAATTGTTTTTGCTTGTTTGGTTGATTCTTGCATTGACAATCATATAGTCTGAGAACAAAGACAGTTTTATGTCCTCTTTCACAATCTGTATTTCCTTTTCATGCCTTATTGTACAATTTTTAGTCCTCATGGCATAATTCAAAAAAAATTTTTTTTAATTTTATTGACTCATATGACTTAGAGAAAGAAATACTTATAGCATCAGGCACAGCTGGATCAGGGCTCCAATAATATTATCATCAGGATTCTCTTTCCCCTGTCTTCCCTGAGAAAACCCAGGTAGCTCCAGCAAGAAAAGATTGGGTTTAGTCACATGACATACTTGAATCAATCACTGTGACCGGGGTAATAGAGAATTGTTCTTGAACAAGCCTGCAACTTTGACCTAGCCCTGTGATCTGAGAAAACAGAGGGTATTGGGATTGGGAGCCCCACCAATATCATGTAAATGGCAGAACTTCCTAAGGAAAACAAGAGTAGAACAGAACAGAGCCAGGGAGAGTCAGAATCAATGGATCTTACACTGTCATTCAACAGTCACCATTTCATAATCATTCAAGATTTTTATCTCTGACTTAAAAACCTTTTTGATTTCTTGGCCTGAAAGCAACATTTATGAAGCTGACTTAACAGAAACCAACCTGAACTTCAGTGTTTGTTGACTTTTTGAATGCCATTATTTTCTTTTCCACTCCACTTTTCACTCAGATGGGCATAACATAGACTTCATAATTACCTGAAAGTGTGCAACTCCACAAATCTTAAAATCAGTCTCCCCCTTTCAACCGCAACCTTCCCTTTGTTCAACTGACTTGGACCCTGTCTCCTACTACATCCTGTGTATTGACTGTACAGCCAGAGAATTGTCATCAGCAGCCCCTCTGTAGTCTCACTGTAATCCAGACCATATGGCTTTGATCACCTGAAACACCTCTCGAGCATTCCTGCTCCTTCACTCTTGTTCTATGATCTATGATCTATGAACCAACCTGTGTTGGTTTCTTATGACTGCCTTCACAAAATATCACAACAAATAAGGTGGCTTAGAACAACAGAAGTTGTTCTTCCACAGTCTGGAGGCCAAAAGTCTAAAACCAAAAACACTGAGCCCAAACCAAGATGTTGACAGGCCTGTGTTCTCTCCAGAGGCTCTAGGGAAAATCTGTGTCTTGACTTTTCCAACGTCGGGTGAGTGCCAGCATTAATTTGTTGGCTTGTACCTGCATCACTCCAATGTTTAAGACCAGCATCTTCAAAGCTCTCTCTGCTTCATCTTCACATCACCTGCCCCTCTGCATGTGAATCATATCTATCTGCCTCTGTCTGATAAGCACACTTGTGATGGTGTTTAGAGCCTACCTGGGTAATCCAGGAAACTCTCCCCATCTCAAGATTCTTAAACTAATCACATCTTTAAAATATGAGATAATATACAAAGTTTCCAGGATTTAGAGTGAGGATATCTTTTGGGGTGTCATTTTTTAGCCCATTACAAAGTACATATGGCAAAAAGCCAACTCTGAGGTCAACAAATAATTTCTCCTTACTCCTTTATTCCTTGCTTGAAAGGAGAAAATCAGAGAGGGGCGCCTGGGTGGCTCAGTTGATCAAGCACCCAACTTTTGATTTGGGTTCCGGTCATGATCTCAGTTTGTGCGATAGAGCCCTGCATCGGGCTGTGCACTGATGGTGCAAGGCCTGTTTGGAATTCTCTCTCTGCCCCTCTCCCATTCTCTCTGTCTCTCAAAATAACTAACTAACCAAATAAATAAATAAATAAATATATATTTTTAAAAACAAGAAAACCAGAGACGTAACAGTCACCACTAATTTACAAGTTTTATGCCCAATTTGATATTTCCTTTATTTCTCCATAATCAAATGTCTCTCCATCTACACTTAGCTAAAATTGGATACCTTTACATCACTCAAAAGTCTCCTGGTTTTATTAATAAATGCATCTACAAAAGCATCTGTTCTTTCACAGAGAATTTTGACAATTACCACCACATCCTCAACTCCAAGAAAAGGGTCTAGTACATAGTTGGCACTTGATTTATATTTATTTACTGTCTTATTCTTTCCAGTGCAAAATAAAACAACATTCCCTTTCCCCTGTATTCTTAATCTTATTCCTTCTGATAACTTGTTCCCTCTTTACTCTATATCTCTAATTTCTCTCCACATCCTCTCTCTCCTGGCTGCTTTCTTATCTCCTCTAAACCTACTCAAGTCTCTTTTACACTTAAAAAAAAATGCATAGGAGTACATACTCCAAACCATCATAAACAATATTCATCTACAGAGTCCTCTCTATGTGTTGGCAAATTTTATTCTTATGCTGTTCTTATACAATTCCTAAAAGAATGGTCTAAATTCAATCTATAGTCTCTCACCTCCAACTTTTCCTCAGCTATAAACTTTTTCCTGCCATGTCATTTAAGCTGCCCTTCCCCAGGTCAAAACTTTTTTTTTCCCCCATGATTATGACTTTATTTTAAATTAATTCCTCTATTTTGAGATGACTGTAGATTCATATGCATTTGCATTACATAGTGCAAAGAGATCCTTATGTACCTTTTTCTTCTAATAATAACATCCTGTAAAACTGTAGTACACTATCACAATCAAGATATTGACACTGAAGCTACCATTGATCTCATTCAAATGTCCCGTTTTCCTTGTAGTCAATTGTGTGAGTGTCACACTCTTTTTCCTTTGCAAATGAATTAAATACTTTCCAATCTTGAAATCAATTAATTGCTTGATTTAAATTTAGTAAACATATTTAGTGCATGGTATGAACCAAAGACTGGCCTAAGGTTTTACAAATATTGGCCTGTGTCGTCTTTATATTAATTCTATGGGGTAAGTATATTATTGTTAGCCCCATTTTACAGATGAGGCAGCTGAGGGACAGAGAAGTTAGAAAACTTGCTCAAGACAGCACAGCTAGTATGAGTAGTAAAGACTGGATTCAAGCCCATGTGGTCTGGTTCCAGAGTTTATGCTTTTAACCCTTCCTTCTCATGACCTCTTATGTCCTAACTAAACTCTGCTAAGTTTGAAATTAGAAGTCATGAGCTCTTTAAATGTCCTTAGTTTCACTGGCATTATCTGTTGCTTCTCCTTGAACCTCTGTGACTACTCCTTTTTGGACTACTGCTCTTATTCCCATCTTCTAATTGTTGCTGTTCCCCAAGACTGTGTATTGAGCTCCCTGATATGTTTCACTCTCTAGTTTCTTTGAGAGATCTCTATGCCTATCTGGTAAAGGCACACAAATCCATAGATAGAAGCTGAGACCTCTTTCCTGAGCTCCAGACTCATTCCTGATTATTGACTCTCCATCTTCCCCTAGATGTCCACCAGACATTTCAAACTTCAGTTTGTCAAAAACACCACTAATCCATTTTTCCATCTTTTTCCCATAACCCACTTCCCCCCACATCCCCCACCAAAGAAAGTCTATTTCTTTGACCACATTCTGAGCTTAAAGAATAACGCCTCCATTTATTCAAAACTAGTCTATAATTGCCGAGGCCCAGCCCCAGCAGGTCCAGGGGTTCCTGAAGGATGAACGGCGACGGCGAAAATAACAAATGGGCACAGACAACAGCAGTGGGTTGAACTGGCCACTTTATTGTGGCAAATGTGGCATTATATTTGTTAGCAATTTGCTTGTAGCGTGCATCATCTATGTTTCTCGACATTACCTAATTCTAAAAATGTTCCTTTGTGTAATCACCCATTAAGGGAAATCATGATTATTTTCTTGTAACGTTGCCTCCTGCCCTTTGCTTATTGATTAATTTCTTCATACTACTTTCATTATGTATCTACGCTTATGTACAGTCTATAAAGCATTTGCTTTGCTGTTTTCCTGAAAGGTCATCTAGCTTTCTACACCTCAAGTGGAACGTTTACAGGGACATGACTTCTTAATTGTTCCTTTGAGCCATTTGTGGTACAAAGAACAAAAGTATTCACTTTGGTCTGGGGTGCCAGGAGGGAGCCAAGAGGGCCCTGGGAACCCACACCTTATGCACTCCCAGAGAGACAATGTATACCTAGGAACTAATGAACCATTCTGTACCTTAACCCACCAGGTCCAGTTATCATCTGGAATGGCTCCTGGGGGCCAAGTGGGCCTAGGGGTTGGAGTAACTTGTATCCATAGATACATTCCTTTGTTGCCGGAATGGAGATTTTGAACCCATTTGTCCCCTCCTTGGCTGGGAAATATATGGGGCTATCCTTCCGTTAGGTAGAGGGGTCTTTATAGGGGGTGGCAAGGGCTAGATGTAGGGTTGCATAATTTCCCTGCAGAATCTTCTTTCGTTCCCCAGTGGTTCTTTTCCCGGGGGCCTGTCGTGGGCAATTCCCCAACCAACAAATCCCCAGGTACTTTCATTGGTAGGGGAGCTGCCCTGACCAATGCAAAGGCCAAATTACATCAAAGCAGGAGTACAAGAAGCTTCACTGTCGTTTGGCCACCATGCAGTCCAGATCCATCCACTGCCTGGGCCCTGCCGTCAGGCTGGTTGCAGAGCTCGGCTTCCGGCATATAATAGTCACAAAATGGAGAAATCATAATATAGGTAATAACTGTGCTCTTGGTGATTAATTTGTATTCTACAATAACATTTGGTTCATATTTTATTCTGAAGTGATGAGCTGGATGAGTTTGCTTATAGTGCCTGACACAGACATAAAATGGAAAAATGCAAAAATCAAACACTTAAGGAAAGATGTGACAAATCATCTTCTGATGGTACAATCAAGGAAGTAGTTCTTAAAGAAGGACAATACTAGTTGTGAGAATGAAAGTATAATTCAAAAAAATAGGTAAAATATAGTTGTTCCAATTGTCTGTGGGGAAAATTGTTCTTTTTCAATAGTGCATTGCAACTACCAGAGGAAATATTCTTTATCTTACTAGGTATGTTAGGTTATGAAGAAGCAAGACTGTTTGGATTATTTTGAGAGGTTATATAGAAAACAAACCCCCCAGACTTCTCATCTCCCGACAAAAATAGCAACAACAACACCACCAGCAAAAACGAAATAGAGAAGACGTGTGGGAAAGCCCTCATAATTTAAGTCCAAACACTAATCTCTCTTTGGGAAGCAGTAAGGTTAACAGCTGATGAGCAAGAAAATGAAAATATCTGTTAAGATACTAAAGAAAACATGTATTGTTTTCATTTCATTATGTGTCAGGAATATAAAACCTGTAGCTTTATGTCTTGCTAGAGAGAATAGAAATTGTTATCACAAACTTATATAACATGGGTTTTGAAAAGGAAGTCTTACTGATTGAAATAATACCTTCACCATACTTGCAAAATGAATATCTTAAATAGCGATGAGCTCTAAAAATGAAATGGGTATAGATGTAAATGAAGAGTAAAAGTGGTCGTTTTTATGATTTGGTGATTCTTTTCTACGTCTGGAACACATTTGAAAAGTCAAGATTCTTCTATGTTAAATAAATAAAGGAATATGTAAGAATATATTAAATTAAATATAATAAGAGTTAGACTATTTCAGTCATTGAGGTAAATGATTCCATATAGCTACATCTAATAGGGTGCTAGACTTCCAGCCCTCTACAAGGATGCTAGGTCCCAGGCGCCTGGGTGGCTCAGTTGGTTAAGTGTCCAACTCTTGGTTTCGGCTTAGGTCATGATCTCACAGTTTGTGAGTTCGAGCCCCAGGTTTGTCTCTGCGCTGACAGCATGGAGCCTGGTTGGGATTCTCTCTCTCTCTCTCTCTCTCTCTCTCTCTCTCCCTCTCTCTCACTCTGTCCATCCACTGCTCACACACTTTCTCTCTCTTTCAAAATAAATAAATAAAGTTAAAAAAATTAGAAGGATATTAGCTCCTAAAATAGTACTATTGCAACCTCATTAGCACTTATAATAGTATCAAGATCCACCCTAATCAGCATTCCCATGTACAAGTATGAATTGTAGACATTATCATCATCATTATTATTAATTATTGTCAAAAAGCAAAGAAAGATGCAGAAGTAACTCCTACAAACAAAGTAATAATCCTAAATTATTTACATTGTAATCTATGCAATGTGAGTTTATTCTGTGTTTGTTTCTTTTCTTTTTTTTCTTTTTTTTCTTTTTTCCAGTTTTTGGAGATGGGAGCAAGAGGGTTTAATCCTCAGCTATGTTGAAACTCTTGTTCAGGTGAAATAAATCTACCCACACACAAAGAACATAGTAGCTGATCAGTGGAAAACCTCCACCAGGACAAGACCATATCTGGTTTTTCTTTCCTGTTTGTTCAGTTTATAGCAGAAAGCCTGGTACAGAATAGATGTTAAAGAATGATGCATTGTAGAAATACCACACCAGAGTTAGAATTCAGCTCTGGTAGGACAAAAAGAAAACAGAGCAATATTGATTGTGTAGAATGTGACTTGCTCTTTTGCTGGGGACTTTGCATAAAGGACCACTTAATTCTCTCCAGATGCCTATAAAACAGTATATTACCTCTATTACATGAATGGTAAAGAACTCGATTCTTAACATATCTAGCAGGCCTGGGATTAACTAACTGGCTCTGAGACTATCACTCCCGGACATTTGCCATCTCTTCAGTCCTTGAAGTTTCGCCCGGTTTTGCACATGCCCTTGACCTCTCCCCCAGCTCTTGCTAACTCCTTCTCATCCTTCAGGTCTCTGCTTAAAAGTCACTTACGCCTGACGTCCTCAGGGAGGTCTTCCCTGTAACCCTTCCTGGATTAGATTTGTCTCCCACACTTCCTCTGGAACACTCATCACTACCCTAGCTAAGTGATTATCTGTGCAGCTCCTTGATTTATGCATGCCTTCTCTGATGGATTCCAAACACCCCAGAGAGCTTCATCTGTCCTGGTGATTGTTTTATCCCCAACACTTACTACACTCTCTGACATGTATTTTCAAAAATATTTGATGAATAAATGAATGATGGGAAAACTCAGGCTTGCAGAAGTTAAACAACCTCTTCTCAGTCCCCAAAGTAGTGATTTGAGTAGATTTTAAGCCAGGGGCTATCAAATTCCAAAGGTTACAATTTAGAACAATAAAAAACTAAGAAAAAGGAAGATGGGTTTAAGATTATAAAAACCCTCTGAGAGTAAATAAACAGAAGGCATCTGATAAGGATAAATACAATATTCTCCATTAAGGGAAAAAATAACAAATCTGAACAGGTTCATAGTGATCACCCCACCATTACAGAAATCATGCTCATCAGAATTAATGCCAGCTATTGCACTAAACATTGTATATGGGTTATCTTTATTCAAAACTCATAATAATCCCAAGATAGGTATCATCATTATTTCTGTTTTAAAGATTTAAAACTTTCCCCAGTAATATAGCCAAGCAAACCCAAGCAGTCTGACTTCAGAACCCACATGCACTTAACAGCAAATTTATTCGAATTTCAGACTTGGAATTTTTGTTGTCTTGCTTATTTATTTGCTTCCTTAGACCTACAACCTACAGATCTTTGATGACTAAAATTAAGGGTGACTCAACTTCCAAAAAAGAGATTGCAATTTTATTCCAACTGTAATATCCAGAATGGAGGAGATTAATAGTCTCTGGGCCCCTTTCCCTGAAATAGTTAATGTTTATATATATATTCCTAATTTGGGAACAGGAGCTCACAGTCACCTTTCATAAAGGGCAAATAGCTTTCTGGAAAGAAATCTATCCAGACTTGCACCAAGTTTAGGGAAAGAACTCTCAGAGCGTGAACTAGAAATCAGGTTTCCAGCTATCATGGAAGACACTGCTGCCCCCTTGTGTTTCCATATTGTAATAAAACATGCAGAACCTTTGAAACCCACTGTCCGAATGGCACATCATCTGAGCTCCGGAGACCCCTTTGAAACACTCTGGGCAGCTGCCCCACAGTAACCAGCACCCAGGTCTCCTTCTGGGCCACTCCGCCCACAACAGGGAGCCTAGAAGCATTGCAGGTCGTGGCAGGGCTGTCCTCCCAGGCAGTGACCCTTTCTAATTGTCCCCTTTAGAGAAGAACCTCTGAAGAATCACAAGAGGCAAAGAAGGGTAAAACTTCTTATGTATTTGCAGCAAACAGAATTTAATTACACAGAGTAAATATTCCTCTGACTTGTAGCCAAGCTTCAGAGACTCAGGGCTGCTCCTGGAACCTGTAGCTTGCTAAGATGCAAATACCTGAGAGAAGGACAAAAAGTTCCTTTCTTGGAATTAGCAATAAGAAAGTAGAGGTAAAGAAATATACGATAAAATATGTTTAAAGCTGGGATTGACCATGTGCTATACCTTACTCAGGAAATCAAATAGAATAGCTATCCTGTGTCTCCTCACCTGTGACATTTGAATTAATTCATGAAAAGTAGTTTGATTTTTCATGCTGTTTTGGCCTCATGGGTTTTAATATGACACTTATTTGGGTGAATATTTGAATAATGCCTTACTTCTCCATAGACGGTAAGCTCCAAATGGGTGGAGACTATACAGGCTACTTTAGGAATATTTGTTGAATAAATGATTGATGATGTTTCTTTTTTGAGTGCGAATAAATAGATTTGAAAAATATTGGATAAAAGTTCCCCATGAGTTTATTTTTCTTTTCTATCACTACACTTGCCTTTCACAGAGGCAGCTTAGTAAGATACAAAGGCTTTATAGTCAAACACCAGTTCAAATCCCAGTCCCAGGGCTGAATATCTGCCTAACCTTATGGAAGTTGCTTAAACCTCTCTGAACTCATTTCTTTCAGACCATGTAAGAAAATGTCTACTTCCTTTACCTGTTATGAGGACTTAATGAGAACACACATCTACTATGCAACCTGGCTCAGTGCCCAGCAGACCGAGGGTGATTGTGAAAGGCTGCTTTTGTTCATCTTGCAAACTCGGCAGTGTCTCAAAGCTGAATATATCTTAAAACAGGTTTTTCTAAAATCTAGACTAGACAAATGTAATCAACAGCACATGCACACATACACACACGTCTATGCAGTCTCTAGATTACACTTCTTTGTCCCGTCGAACTTCTACCAAATTTGCCAGCCAACAATAAAGTGCATTTTCATTTTCATTTTCCCATTCTGTAAACAGATATAATAAAATGACAACAGTGTCATTACTTAGGTTGTTTTTGACAAGTAACTGCAAACCAATACAGCAAAATGGTTTACACAATGAGGAAAATGTGTGATCTCACAAAAGAAGTCAAGAGATGATAGGCATTATGAAATCATCAAAGAGCCAGAATCTAGCCAATTTGGTAGGTGAGGACAATGAGACTAAGGTTGTTGCGAAGCTCCAGAAAATCCATCCTCTTACAACCATACATATCCGTCTCTATGTTTACATGTATGTCACCATCTTAGTTTTTTATTCTTTCCAGTTGAAACATTGCACATTTCTTTTAAGTAGAATTTTCTTTTATTCAGTTGTGTTTCTTTTTTCAATATCATTAGGCTGATGTCATGCCAATTTGAAAGTGATCTAATCAATTCATAAAATCTGCATAATGACCTTGGTGATATAGAGCAGAAATAAATAAGGGCAGGGCACCCCCTCAGCAGATGGAATGTTATTCACAACATTCATAAAAAGAATATTCAATTTTGCAGTCACTGCTGGTCCTCTACACTGCTAAACACAGCCTACACAGGGTAGATTCCTTTCCAGTGTTGTCAAACCAGGGTTCCAAGTAGTGAGTTCTCCTGTAGAAAAGACTGTTAGGCAGAAACTGCTGTGAAACCACATTGACAAGAAGCAGACTGTGGTTGGCAGACCTCTAAAGATGGCCCTGCTCATGATACCTGTCTCCTGGTTATTCAACTAAACACTAAGCAAGTTATTGCCCTGAAGAGATTTTACAGGTGTAATTAAGATCCCCTATCAGTTGAACTTAAGATACAGAGATGATCCTTGTGGGTCTGATCTATTCACATGAGCCCCTTTCAAAGATAAGGGAAATTTGAACTCAGGAGAAAGAAGCCAAGCAAGTCACCCAGCGAATAGCTCACAAGATAAAGGGGACCTCAGTCCTACAACCCGAAGAAACAGAATTCTGCCAACAATCTGCATGGGCCGAGAGGAGCCCCGCAAGGCCCAGAGGAGAACCAGGCAACCGACATGTGGAGCGTGAGACCCTGAGTAAAGAACACAGCTGAGCCACGACAGACTCTTGTCCCACACAACTGAGATCATAAACATGTGTTGTTTTAAGTCACTAAGTTTCTGGAAATTTTCATACAGCAATAGAAAACTAATACTCAGGACTTCTCCCCATGCACTGTCATCTCCTCCCCCACAATGGTTTTAGATACCTGCAGAACTTAACTGTGTCAGAATTGACAAAATGAGCCTTGCCCAAAGGAACTCTCTCTTTGCATGTAATTGAGGAAATCCTTTTCTGAAGACTCCTAAATCAAATAACTTCATGCATTCTAATAAACGTTTAAAACTTGGGCCTGATCCCAGAAAGCCTTTTCTTGCAAAATTTGGGCAACTTAATTTTTGCAAAATGAGCATAAGTGACTTCGGGAATGTTAAAAGATACCAATATTTGCAGTTTCTAGAGTAGTGCTAGGATCTTTATATACACAATGCCAATGAGTTATCATTTCCTCACTATAAGATTCTATTACTTTCTACATTTCATTGACTGAGACTTAGAGCCTGGGATATTTCAGTGAAATCTTTGTTAGCAGAATTGGAACTTGAGCTGTTTTGTTTGTTTGTTTGTTTGGGTTTTTTGTTTTGTTTTGTTTTGTTTTAAACTGTAAATCTGTCTTTTCCCTCTTCCTTATACTTAGAGAAGAGAGTTTGAGGTATGGAGAAAATTTGCCTTGTGCCTGGGATTTCTCCTTCACCCTGGATGACTGGAACATCACTGGGCTCAGAATGTACCTATATCCTTATGCTCAAGTAGCTGAATTGAATCTCTTTTTTTTTATATATATATATATTTTTTATTTCTGAGAGAGAGAGAGAGAGAGACTCAGCGTGAGCAAGGGAAGGGCAGAGAAAGAGGAAGACACAGAATCTGAAGCAGGCTCCAGGTTCTGAGATGTCAGCACAGAGCCCAACACGGGGCTTGAACTCGTGAACCACAAGATCATGACCTGAGCAGAAGTTGGACGCTTAACTGACTAAGCCACCCAGTCATCCCCTGAATTGAATCTTTGCTCTCACCCAGCACTTATCTCTTTTCCAGCATTATGGAGAGAAGTCTTTCTCCACCTTTTTTTTTTCTGATATGAAATTTATATTTAACCCAAAGAGTGTATTCGGAGACTACAGAAGGTTCTTAATGCAAATTTTGAAAGCAGCAAAATATACCCATCATGTTGGTTGTATCCTAATGTTTTTTTTTCTTTTTTTATACAGTGTCTATTTTAATTTTCAGTTGTTTTTTTACATGTGATGTCAGTATTTCTTAGAGGTCATTTTACAGGTGAGGAAACTTCGATTGGGAGAAAATAAATGACACTAGAACAGAAATTTAAAACCAGTTCTAGTTCTTAGTGATCAACTTTTATCAACTGAAGGGCCAACCTATTATTTTAAGTGAGATTTTGCAGCCCGATGGTTGACTACGGTAAGGATTTTACAATTCTTGTTGAAATAAGTTTGGTGTTTTTTTTTCCCTGACCCTAGTGGTCTCCTCTTAATTTCTGTGAACATGTTTATGATAAGCAGTAATGAGGGTTGGGCAGTGGAAACAAGATTTTGATCTCAAAAATTCTTCGTAACCATTTAATTGTCCATAGTGGTGGTTACAGACGGATGTGTGTATAAAAGAAAGAGATGACTTCGCGTAACACAGCACAAGACATCAAAAGTGTTCCTCAGCAAACCGGTTACAGAAGAACAGGCAAATTACAGGGGACAAAATGTTGGGGAGTGCATGGGGTTCCAAAAATTTGCACTCAAGTTTTTCAAGGAAACTCCCAGAGCGAATTTATTTTCTAATTTCTTAAAAGCTAAGAGCTAGTTGAGGGGCAGCTAGCAGGATGAGTCAGTAGAGCATGGGATTCCTGATCTTTGGGTCATGAGTTTAAGCCCTACTTTGGGCATAGAGCCTACTTAAAGAAAAAAACTAGGAGCTGGTTGAGTGTTTATCCATTCCAGGTAAACATTTTTAATATTCTCTGTTCTAAACATTGCTGGGTTGTATAAAGATCAATCCTTGCCTCCAGGGTATTTACCAAGTCTCAGGGGAACAGAGAATTCCACATATAGAATCTGGGGCTATCAACAGTACAAGTCATGACATAACACCATTTAAATTTTGAAATTCCCCTATCGTTGTGAAATGCCAGGGCATGTTTAAATTGTCATGCTACTCAGAGAATGACTTTTCAGAGCAACCCCATTCCTAATGAGGGAAGTGGGGAGTGAAATTTAATTTTTTTAATTTTTTTAAGGTTTATTAATTTTCGAGAGAGAGAGAGAGAGAGAGAGAGAGAGAGAGAAAGACTGGCAGGGGAGGAGCAGAGAGAGAGGAGACACAGAATCCAAAGCAGGCTCCAGGCTCCGAGCTGTAAGCACAGAACCCAACACCGTGGGCTTGAACCCACAAACCATGAGATCATGACCTGAGACGAAGTTGGATGCTTGAGCCACTCAGACGCCCCGGGAGTGGAATTTAATTTAAAAGAACGTATGCTTTCCCATTTGGATTAGGAATTAAACAGGGCACAATAATATGTAAAGAGTCATGCTTTCCTATTGCCGATCGCTGAAAATGAAACGTTCCATCCTTCATACTTATTGTATCAGTGAGTTCATTCTGTCTTGTGAAAGTAATCCCTACGGGAGGTGGTGTGGTATTTTCTTTCAACAGTTTAGTCAACTAATCAATGGGAAATCCGAAAGAAAATCTCAAAGGATAAACAGTTTTCTTGGCTATGAAACAATTATGCTATAACTCAGCTTGAGATGTTCACATCTTGAAGATGAAGAAAATAAAAAGCTAGTATATCATTCCCAAATGTTATGATATATCTGTAGCATAGAACACAGCTGGACAAAAATACACTTGTTAAAGCATCCTCTGTAAGGAGTCTTCTTATCTGATTTGGGAGCACTGCAGGCACCAGAATCTTAACTCTAATAGAGTCCATGTGGTAAACATAGTGGTCATTTGAAAGTAGTTTTAAATTATGACTTTGTAAAATAGCAAATAATTAGTAAACTGTTGGATTCATACTCAAAATAAAAACTTCATAGTTTATTATTAAATTCACTTAGGTATAAACAAGTATATACACGTAAGTTCTCAGATAAATTTCAAATACCTCCTCACCATGTAACCAATAAAATTATTTAGCTATTATGGAAAAGGGAAGAATGACTTTTCTGTCCTCTCCTCGTGTATCAGTCAGAATATTATTTAGTAACAGAATCGCAGTGACTACAAATGTTAAAAGATGTACTTCTCATTCATTCTCCATGTTCATCTCTGCTCAGCAAGGGTATTTTGCTCATAGATGTCCTTTAAGGACTTTTGTTAATGGAGCAGCCACCATCTTGCACATGATTGCCAAGGCAGAAAGAAAAGAGAGCTCTGGCACATCTGGCATCTGCAATTATACGCTGTTTCCCAAAAGTGATGTGTCTAAAATGGTCTGATCACAATTCTGACGTGATCAGGAATTGATCAGAAATTCCCCTATGGGAGACTCCCCACACTACCAGGCAATTCTCCAACACCATCTTGGTGTTCTACAATCCAACTTAATTCGAACAGCCAGGCAGAAGAGATGCATAGGACAGTTTCCATGCCAGCTCCAAGCATGCCACTCTCCCCAAATCTCCATATGCTCACTAACCCAGTTCTCTGATCTTTGTCCTTTGGGGGTTTTATGGAGGCTTCGTTACATAGGCACAATTGAAAAAATCATTGGTCATTGGTGATTATACCCAACCTTTAGCCCCTCTTCCTTCCCCAGATGTCAGACATGTGGAAGTGAAAGTTCCAACCTTCTAATCATATGGCTGGCTCCCAGGGCAACCAGCCCCCATTGTCAGGTGGGGTCCAGAAGTCACCTCATTAACATAACAGGAGAGACTTTTATCTCTCTCAACCTAGGAAAATCCAATGGTTTTAGCAGCTCTGTGCCAGGGACAAAGACCAAATATATATTTCTTATTATAAATTACAATATCACAGTGTCACTTCTCCTTTCCATTCATTGGACAGAATGTGTCATGTGGTCCCACCCAACCATTAGGGGCCCATCAAATGCAATCTTTCCACATGTTCCAAAGCAGGAAGAACTTGTTGATCAATCGCCCTGGAGTCTACCACACATGAAATCCTGTCCGCCTTGCCTTATCTGCTTCAGCTGTTCCCTTTCTGTGTATCTCCTGAGTTGTCGCCCCGAATCCTTCTACGCGTCCTGATGCTTGCTGGTCTCTGCTTCTGACCTTGCACACAGTCACGTTAAGTGTGGTAACAGGAAGTGTACTGCTTAAGAAGGTAACTTCCTCTAAGAAGTGCCAACTTAACTGCCAGCTCTCCTTACCAGCGGAATGAATGGATGGAGACTCACCTGATTTGGGTAGTGATACGAGCCCTCCTCTTTCTTTGCTCTGATCTGAGTGTCCGGTGTCCAGCCTTTGTGTTCTGTTTGTGTAATTCTGTCCACAGTCTGCCGATGCTACTTCTCAAACTGGTGTCAGTCGACTTCCTCTGGAGAATAACTGAAAGAACAGCTGTCAGAAAAAACAAGGATGCCATGACATTTCTGTTGGTAGAAACTGAGGATTTTCAGTGGAAGCACCTCACTGCCGCCACCAACTATACTCTACTTAGCAGCAGAAGTAGTTGTGAGAGTTGATGAAACATATGGATGCTTAGGGGCGCCTGGGTGGCTCAGTCGGTTAAGTGTCTGATTTTACCTCAAGTCATGATCTCACGGTTTGTGAGTTGGAGCCCCGCATTGGGCTCTGTGCTGACAGCTGGGAGCCTGGAGCCTGCTTCAGATTGTGTCTTCCTCTCTCTCTGCCCCTCCCCTGCTCCTACTCTGCCTCTCAAAATAAATACACGTTTTTTTTAAATTTTTAAAAAGAAAATAATTCCTTTAGCAATTTCCTATCCATGCATGGATCTCTTTCCAAATCACCGTTCCCAACATGTTTCATGGACTGCTGTATTTCTAACGTACTCATCTAAGTATGTCTAGGGGCAACTTTTCTCTAAATCAATGAATAAAAGTTCGCTGGGGTTCTACTAACATTTATTTCCAATATAATGGCCTTTATTCTTCTCAGCTGTCATCTACAGTTGCAGTATTTCCCTGCCCTTGAGGGTGAACCCTGATGATATTGGAGTTGGTTCAATTTATAGTGCTAGAGGAGGAAACATAACTCATATTTGCTGTAAGCTCGTTGCATTACATTTTTTAAATTTTTGTAATGTTTATTTAGTTTTGAGAGGCAGAGCACAAGCAGGTGAGGGGCCGAGATAGAGGGAGACACAGAATCCAAAGCAGGCTCCTGGCTCGGAGCTGTCAGCACAGAGCCCGACGCGGGGCTCGAGCCCACAAACTGTGAGATCATGACCTGGGCTGAAGTCAGACGCTTAACCAACCGAGCCACCCAGGAGCCCCTATAGGCTCATTGCATTATGTCAGACCTGAACTATACTAGGTTCAACTACTTTGATGAATACCAGTTAACTCTGGTATCTCTGCACTGATGCTACACTGTGTGTAATGGAGTTCTGCTTACCAAGTTTGAGATTGTTACTACCATACTCACGACTCCTATTTAATGAGCAAATATACAAAGAGGGCGTTAAGATAATCACAGAACATACAGTATCTTATTAATTCTCTTAACAGCACACTGATGTCAATCGTTATCCCCATATTAGAGGGGAGGGCAATGAGACACAGACTAAACCATTTATCCGAAGCTATATAGCTTTGCAGTGGCAGAATAGGGGTTCAATCCAGTTATACTTAAGTTCAGAGCCCAGAAGCACAAACATTTCACTAGATTATTCTAAATACTGCCAGGCAGAACATGCCAGCTATTGTTTGGACATGAAGGGGTTTCTGAAATCCATGCAGGAGCCTAGACCTCAGGAAACCCAGACGCAAGAAGGCTCAGCAGCCCGCCGTGTGCTAACGGGCAATTCCTATAACCTCAGCCTCATCTCCTCACATTTAAAATGAAGCCATTGAGGGGCGCCTGGGTGGCTCAGTCGGTTAAGCGTCTGACTCTGGCTCAGGTCGTGATCTCACGGTTCATGAGTTGGAGGCTTGTGTCAGGTTCTATGCTGACAGCTCAGAGCCTGGAGCCTGCCTCGGATTCTGTGTCTCCCTCTCTCTCTCTGGCCCTCCCCTGCTCACACTCTGTCTCTCCTTCTCTCTCAAAAATAAATAAACATTAAAAAAAATAATAATAAAATGAAATCACTGAACTGGGTTTTCTCTAAAGTTGCCTAAACATTCACGTTTCTGGATTCTGATCAAGAGACTAATCTGCCATTTTCTAATGGTCACTTTGTATTGAAGGGTGTTTGCTTATCTGAAAAATGGAGGTATGCTAGCATCTATCGACATAAAGCATTTAATACAATGCTTGGAACATAGAAAGTGCTCGGACGTATTTGCTTATCATCATCACCATCATCATCATGTTAATTGTTATCAAAATCACTACTTCATTAGCATTGACGTTAGCAGTAGCAAAATACTCATCATACATTTGCAACTGATTTGGGCCCTCACGTGTATCAGGACACTATCCAAAGGAATTGAAATGGATCATCAAGGAATGCATCTGGAAGGCCCCAAAAGGCAAGTGTCTTTTCACCAGCTGACAAATGTATGGCAGTTATGTGCTAAGAAAATCTCAATCTACATTTATTGCATACTGATCATATCATAGGGAAGGGTTTAAGGAGCAATAAAGGAACATCTCGCTGGTCATAGCAGATTAATGTGGCAGCCAGAAACTGCCGGGAAACTCTAGCTCCTTGACACTTGATGAAGTAGTTCATTTAACCTGTCCTAAACACTGGAACTTTTTCCAGAGCACTTTAGTGTCTAGCCATTCATAATTAGAGTAACTTGTATATGGTGAGGAGGAAGGTATACAGACCCTTGTTGGACTAAAGGCAATGATTTCTCAAAAAAAGAGAAACACAACCTTTGCCACAAATCAAACAAAGTGTAATTCACTATATACGTGTGTGTGTATATGTGTGTGTATGTGTGTGTGTACATGTGTGTATATATATATATGTATATATATATATATATATATATATATATTTGTAACCAATGTCCCCAGTTTTGATTGAATGGCTTCCTTTTACATGGTATTGCCTTCAACACAACCATGATAGGTGGTCTCTGGGAACAGAAACCACTGTGCGTCTTCCCAAAGTAAGTGTTTACATGGATGGCTCACCAGAAGGCCATTTCTTAAGTCCTGGTAGAAAAAAAAAAGATAATCCAGAAGGCAAGACAACATCGCAATTAAAGGTTAGGGAAGTATGAGTTTGATTCCACTGAACTTTAAATTCTATAAGAGCAAAACTGGAACTTTTTTAAACTCCTCAGTGCCTAGAACAGTGCCTGAGGCATAGAATGTTCTAAATAACTATTTTTTGAAAGAATTAACCAATGGATGAGTCTGTAAAACTGTGACTCCAACAAGTTACTTAATTGTTATTTCTCAACTTTCAATTTCCTCATCTCTAATCACCACCTTTCAGGGTTAGTGAAAATGTTAGAAGAAATAATGTATGTAAGAAGGCATTGAATATGTGCTCGATACATAGTTATGACTGCAGTAATGTGGTTCAGCAGATTGCCATTAAAGCATCCTCATCGGGGCGCCTGGGTGGCTCAGTGGGTTGAGCATCCCATCTTCGGCTCAGGTCATGATCTCACAGCTCATGAGTTCAAGCCCCACGGCAGGCTCTGTGCTGACAGCCCAGAGCCTGGAGCCTGCTTGAATTCTGTGTCTCCCTTGCTCTCTCTGCCCCTCGCTGCCCTGTGCTCTGTCTCTGTCTCTCAAAAATAAATTAATGTTAAAAAAATGAAAAATTATAATAAAAAAACCATTAATTAAAAAAAATGCATCCTCATCTGCACAAAAAACACACACATCCCTTTGTCCCTCAGAGGGATCTGTATAAATGCCTGATGTCCATTGGTATTTTCCAGAATGATGATTAGATTCACAAGGGAAGCAAATTATTGCTATTTGTCATGGGATTTGGAGCATGTCAAATCCCCATGTGATTCTGGTCAGCAGCCTGTCTAGATGTGAAGCTTTCTCCTAAACCAGCAGTGGTGGTATATATTGATGCAGTCTTTCTGGAAAGCAATATGGCTGTTCATATGAAGAGCCTTAAAATGGTTTAAACCTTTTGGTCTCATGATTCTCCTTCTGGATTATTCATAAAAAAAGAACTATAGGTGCAATCAGATGTATGTGCTAAAATATTAATTACATCATTATTCCTATATAGTCCCCCAATGCTAAAATCCCCTCAATATCCAACAATATGGGAAATTCAGTGGACACATAATTACGCAGCCATTAAAAATAATGACACGGAAAATGTTCCGGATGTTTTGTTAAGTTAAAAAAATAATAAGATTCAAAGTATATTCTTGTATTGTCCCAATTTTATTTGTGTGGCATATTAATATATATGTAGATAAATGACCAAAATAGCTTTACAGTGGTATAATTATGGGCAATTTTTATTTTATTTCCTTATTTTTTTTCTGTGGACAGCACATTTTGACAGAATAATATTTTTTAAAGTTTATTTATTTATTTTGAGAGAGAGCAGGGGTTGGGGGCAGGGAGAGAGGAAAGAGAGAGAATCCCAAGGAGGCTATGCACTGTCAGTGCAGAGCCTGATTTGGGGCTCAATCTCACCAATCGTGAGATCATGACCCGAGGTGAAATCAAGAATCAGGTGCTTAACCGACTGAGTCACCCAGGTGCCCCATGGAGCATCTTTCAAATAAGCTTCTGAGACAAACGCTGCTAACCATTCACCAAATCTGTGAATGGGCACGTGAGATTTGTCTCATTGTTTGGGGTAGACATTAAATGATTTCTAACAAAATGAGAGTGGAAATTATGCGTAGCACTCTGCACTTAGAGACCTAGTCCATAAACACTTCCCGCAGACACTCCTCAATGATCGTTTTCTCTTTCTGGATGAGAAAATCACAGATTTTAGAAGCCACATGAAGATGGCCAAGATTCCATTAGTCTCTGTCCCTTAAAGATTCTGGAGAGAACCATCAAGTTAGATGGTTAGATGATCAAGAAATACACCACATTCTTTTAAACTTGTTATATTTGGGGGCTTGTTTGCCACAAGAGTTAACCTACTAATATAGCTGCATTGTTGATCATATATATTTAGTTGTATACACCGCCTGATCAAATTTATTCTTGATGGAGAGGTGGAGATACTACTTCTGTGCAGAAACCATTCCACAAAAGAGATGAGGGAAAAGTTAGAGAATAGATCGTTTACACATTTTGTAAATCACTAGGGCCCTATAGAAGTTAGTTGATCATTCTCACCTGAAGGTCGTAAAATGCATTGCTTTTCCATAAGAACTCTTTAAAACAAATACAAGATCCTGACTCTGTGGATTTCCTTTTATCTCTTTTGTCTTTTTTTTTTTTTTTTGATGTAGGCCCCATGAAGGCAAGACCTTTGACTTGTTTATACTGCTGCTTCCCCAATTCCTTGAGAACTGTGAGAATAATCAGCATACAATATGTATTGGTTAAAGATGTAAATTAATGTAAAGAATGCAAGATGGGTAAAGACAAATTCACCTGGTGAGAATGACCACCCAAAAACTTGGCCAAGAGCTTTCAGAGGGCAGAGAGGGTTTTATCTGACTTATTCGTGTGATGGAACATAAAACAAACAATCTGAGACAGCCAATTTCTAAATTTGATTTCATGTTATAAGATATATCTACCGAATGCATCTAGCGATCAAAGGCAGCTGACAAGTTTACTGAGGGCAGATGGCCCTTTACTTTCCATCTTCATCTCTTGCAAGAGTCTACCTCCCAGGTAGGTTTCTAGCTGGACCTTCCACAAGTTGGCCACCTGGTGGCACAGCCAACTATTTGCTCTCTTACCACCCCAAGCAGATGGCTCAGAGTTAAACAGACAACAAAAGACAAGTTCCATGTGTGAGAGGACCCGACTGCAAGGTGCTTATTTACTCTTAAAATTGGTTCTGTTGCTGCCAACCGAAAGTCATTGAATCAAAACTTTTGAGTGATTAGCTAGATACACGCCATTTTCTTTTTCCTTTTGTAGTTGTAGCCGTTGATTGTTCATTCATTTATATCTTAGTTGGGATCCTCTAGAGAAGCTGAAGCAAGGGATGTGTATGTCAACAGTAAGAGATTTGTTTTAAGTAATTGGCCCACATGATTGTGGTGGTTTAGCCAGTTCAGAATCTGATGGTGGAGGCAGACAAGCTGGAGGCTCAGGAAAAAGTTGTAGTTTGAGTCCAAAGGCAGTCTGCCATAGAACCTAGAAAAGCCAAAGTTGCAAATCAGGTCAGAAAGCAGTGTGCTGAAGGATTCCCTTTTGCTCAGAAGAGATTAGATTTTCTTCTTCTTCTTCCTATTAAGTTATTTATTTATTTATTTATTTTGAGAGAAAGAGTAGGGAGGAGCAGAGAGAGAAGAGAGCCCCAGATGTGGGTCTCAAACTCATGAACCATGAAATCATGACCTGAGCCAAAATCAAGAGTTGGATGCTCAACCAGCTGAGCCACCCAGGCATTCCAACTTTCTTCTATTTAGGCCTTCAGCTGATTATATGGGACCCACCCAGATTATGGAGGACAATCTGCTTCACTCAAAGTTTGCTGATCTAACTGTAAATCTTATCCAAAATTCCCTCACAGAAATAACCAGAATAATGTTTGACCAAATACTTGGGCATCATGACCCAGACAAGTTGACACATAAAATTAACTGTAATAGTTCACTTCTCTTCTCATTCATTTTTGATTGTCTTTTCTTTGCTCAAATCCTCTTAGGTCCTTGGGGGTGATTATTTTTAGAAGGGTCATCTAATCCCAAATCTTGTGGGAAAATCAGGAAAATCTCAAGCCCTCATCCCAGCTCCCCTATTGGCTAGCTGATTAAAAGGGAACTTGACCACAGAACCTCCAGTTCTGCTTCAGTGAATGTAGATACCTAAGTTATAGGTTTAACATTCAAATGGGAGAAATATGCATTGACAAGCTCTGTAAACACAAGTTCACATTGAAACCATTATTTTAAATTGTGTTCATATATCAAAGGCCCTACCTTTCAAACCAATGAATGAGAGAAAATAGAAAACTTCTCATGTAAAACACGTTACAGCTGTAACTGGCTCATTGGAATAAAGAAAGATCAAGTTAATAAATCAAGTTTATTCATGAGGGGACAGTGATTTTAAGGGCTAAGAGAAGCTTTAAAACCACATCAGATGATTTTTGAGGATCCCAGGAACAATGTCAAATTTAAAGTACATGGAATATTCCGTGTAAAGGCAGGGAAGTTAGCACACCTCTGATGCTCCCCCGTGAATCCTGGGGAGAGCCAGGCAGCATAGGAGCACCATGAGTCCAAAAGCAAGGGAGCTCAGATAATACGGGACTGTCCATGAGAAGCTGCTCAAAAAGATGGGACAGAGCTTCTCACTTCCACACATTCAATGTACAATTAACATCCCACATGTGACGTGATGTCAGATTATCACATGATTGTCAGTGATCGCTGCTCGAGGGGTCGCTACACATCAGATTCCTGACCAGACCATTCTTTAACTCCAGGGAGTAGAAGTTTTGCCCTCGTCTTTGTTTAAGATCTTTATTTAGTCCCCATTTTCAGCACAAACACAGATCTCTTCTAATATTTTAGATTTTAGTTCCTTTTGTAGAAAATGCCTAATCTACCCTGGGAGGGGTAGCCTTTTCCTCTGGTCCCACCAGGTCAGTGATCTGACATTAGTAGAGTTCCCAAGGTCAGTATCCATCAGTCTTGAATAACTCCACCCATGGGTCACAAAAGGGAAATCTTTACATTGAGACCTCTTTTCAGACCCTCCTCTCCAGAAATTAAACATATCTTGAGGTCCTGTCTCACTCAAGGTCATTTGTTACAATCCATGTTATTTTGCACTCCTGAACAAACTGTTGACAGAAATTAGGAACTATTCCTGCTTGGGTCATTTTAGAGCCAATGGAGCACACCATTTTCTACCTGAACTACAGATTATGTGGGTCCAGCAAATTGCCAGAGGAACACAGTACCAAAATCCAACAAAGAGCATATCAAATCATCTTGCAATCATTGCTCTAGGAAAAACAATGTAATTTTCTCTTACCTTGTTGATAATAAGCATATGTGTTCTTAAAAGCAGCAGTGTGTTCTTTAATGTGTCAGACCAGCTTTAATATTTATAATATGCAAAGATTTTTACATCTGTACTTTTTTTTCATTCTGTGAGAACTGGAACAAAGAGAAATTTATTGTGTCCTTTTATCCTCTGAAAAAAATGGATGGGTGGTTAACTTCCTTGGTGCTGCTTTGCACAGCAAAGCAAAGAGAGTTCTGTTTCAAAATGTGCAAAAAATCAGTTTTATGAACACTTTGCTCATATTGCTTCTCTACGACTTTCTTTAGGAATGTCCCAGTGGTGTTGTTAATGAAGAAACCTTCAAAGAGATTTACTCACAGTTCTTTCCACAGGGAGGTAAGTGCAAATGTGGACTTGTTAACATACTCTCCATTAGAATTATGCTTGCAATCTTGAGTATGGTTTAAGCTTTTATGGCATGATTCTACATTTTTAATCGCTATGTAAAAGAGTTAATACACAGCATACGAGTGCGTATAATTTCCAATATATCATAAAAGTGAGCTACTTACAAGTTGTCAAATATCCAGGATTTCACTCTTCAGTTGCACGCAGAAAGTTGTATTACTGTGTGCCTCAGACTATGGCTATCAAATGCACAAGCACTTTTGGACTATGATGGCTTGGTCCTAGAAATGCCGCAAAGCTCTTTAATGTGTGTTATAGGTATCATTTGATTCTCTGCACACGGAAAATTAGGACAAATATAATTATCATCCATTTTCACATGTGAAATTTGGGCTTTAGAGCAGCTAAATGGTTTGCTCAGGGTCACGCATCCACTAAGTGGCAGGTATGGCTTAGAATCTAGATTTTTCTGTAACCTCACCTAGTGTTCTTTCTACCCTTTCTCTTTTAGGGCCTCTTGCTATCACCTCTCTCCCTACATCTGAGAAAATTAATATCACTCTAAATAATAGTAATAATGATAATATTGTTGTTGTTATTATCATTATTAGAGAGGGGGGAGGGGCAAAGGGAGAGGGATAGAGAATCCCAAGCAGACTCCACACTCAGTGCAGAGCCTTTGTGGGGATCCATCGCACGACCCGAGGTCATGACCCGACCCAAGATCAGGAGTTGGATGTTCAACTGACAGAGCCACCCACGCACGCCTCTAAATATTATTTTAAATGGAAAATAAACAAGGAAAGCATAATGATAACACGTACGTGTTAGGGATGAGTGGGAAACTATTTGCCATTTGACCTTACAGGTTCTCCTTTGGTCATTCAACAGGAGGCCTAGTCAAACTTGTTACACAGTCTCTTGTGTGCCCAGCTATGTGTTAGGTGCTGGTAATGTAAGAGGAATAAGGTGTGGTACCTGTCCAAAAGAATGTTCTAGTTTAATGGAGCAGATGGGAAATGTTGACGTAAGGTGTACAGGGAAGGTTAGGCTTCAAATCCCAGCATTACAAGAGCACCTTCAGGCACAACCACACCAGCTGATGAACAGAGAGGAAATAGAAAGGAATCTCTCCAGGTAAACCGACCTAGGCTGAAGTAGTTACCATCTGTGAGGCGTCGAACACGTGCCTGACCCTGGCATGCACTGCGCCCACCTCCCAACTCCCCTAGCTGTGACTCTGCCTTCTTGATAAATGTGGAAACCAACGTGCAGAGAAGTTCATCCATTTCCTTGTCATCTTTTATTGCTTCCCGCTTAAAGGAGCTCCATCATCTCACGCCAAGGTAACTGCAATAGTTTCTAAACTAGTCTCTGATTCTGACTCTTTCCGGCTCCCCCAGCAGGGGGGTTTCCTAACATGGCCCAGAGTAATCCTGTTCAGCATAAGCCAGCTCTGGTCACTGCTCTACTCGGAACCTTCCGTCGCATCAGAGCCTAAGCCACAGCCTGTACAGTGGTCCACAAGTTGTAACCCCTGGTCTCCTGCTCCCTCTCTGCCTCATCCTTCATCCCACACCCCTTAAAGGACTCACTATGTGCCAGCCACACTGGCTTCCTTGCTGTCCCCGCCGTACACCAGTCATGCTGCTGCCTCAGGGTTTTTGAATTTGTTAGTCCCTCTGCCTGGGATTATTTTTCCATCTCAATGTCCCACCACCTTTGCTTTTATTCAAATGCAATCTTCTTGGGGCGCCTGGGTGGCTCAGTTGGTTAAGCATCTGACTTTGGCTCAGGTCATGATCTCTGGGTTTAGGACTTCAAGCACCACGTGGGGCTCTGTGCTGACAGCTCGGAGCCCGGAGCCTGCTTCAGATTCTGTGTCTCCCTCTCTCTGTGCCCCTCCCCTGCTCATGCTCTGTCTGTCTGCCTGTCTCCCTCTCTCTCTCTCTCTCTCTCAAAAATAAAAAAATTTAAAAAAATTAAAAAAAAATCAAATGCAACCTTCTCAGCAAGACTTTCCCTAGCCACCCTATCATAAACCACAACCCCTTAAATTCTCTCCACGCCGGCTTTATGTTTCTCTTTAGCACTCAAGAACACCTAATAATACATATTTTACCTATTTTTGTTGTTGTTTATTGTCTCTTTCCCCACTAGTAAGAGGGACCAAAGGGTTTTGTGTTTTATTTGCTGCCATATCCACGGGTGGTGGGACAGTGACTGACAAGTAATCACCCTTGACACATATAGTATAAATGAGAGAAAACGTGCAGGGATGATGCATGAATGATGCATGAATGAATGAATGAATGACGTGCATCTCAAATGGTGGCTGTAACGGGACAACGGAAGAATACTTGCAAAAGGCATTTTGAAAGTATAGAACACTTAAATATTAGCTCTTTTCAGACACAAATTAGATTCTCTTTTGGTTTTCGATATTTTAGGGGGTTAAAAACAATTTTACGCATGAATTGTCAAAATAGACATTTTCATTTAAGACGGCCCTTTAAAAAGAATTAAATTAGAATTCTGAGAAAACACAAGGTGACCTGTTATTACATGAATTTGGATCTCTCATCGGGACCAGTCCCCTTACCCCCTTTCATTAGTAACAACCCACAGACAGCTATTGGTCATGGGGCTGGATGCCTAGATTGCAATGGGCCCATTGTCTGCATTAACAAAGAACTTGGAATATCATTTCATTAACATATTTCTAAGTTATTTAAAAACCATGGAGTTTTTGAAGAAAAATCATGTTTACATTATATCTAAGTGTCTGTCTGCATATTGATGAACAGTAATATCAAAGCACCAAGCACAAAAGGAATTCTTTACTTTTTATTATCTCAAATGAAAGTTATTACATGCTACAAATAGGATAGAGTTCCACATTAAAAATTTATCTTTATTTGAAAAATAGCATTTTGGCATTGGAGAACATCTACTTAAGCACAATCCTTTGCAAATGATTCTTCTTACCAAATCTAAAGGGATTTGAGGAAAAATCACTTTTGCTTTCTTAAAAATTCTTTGATTATTCATGTTAATTGAATGGATAAATCTAAAAGTACCAGCCATTACTGAAGGAAGTGACATATCTTGAAGAATCATGACTTACAATCTAAGAAATTAACACTGCAATGCAAATTATATCTTGCAGCGCGGCTAGAAAAAGGGAAATGTCCTGAGGAAGAACATGATCTCTGATGGCAGACAAATTCATGTTATGGCCATGCTCACGGTTCTATAGAGCCATGTATTTTGGTCTAAAAGCAGCAGGTTTCTCCTTATGAGCGCTAACAATGATGGGTCCATAAATCACAACGTCTCACCGTTTCCTCCAGGAAAATACTTTGTCTTATCCACAGAACCTGCTACAATTTGTATTGTGTCAGGCTCTCAGTTTTTTCTACTGCTTAGCCAGATGGCTTTCCAAGCACAACTGGTGTGGTGTTCTGGATGTCGGCACAACTGACCTGAACGGAAGCCACTTGTTTGTGGGGAATAAAGTGGGCCCCCTATAAACCAAGCTGAGAGGAAACGAATGGCTGGTTGGAGCTGTTACTGGTCTTGTTACAGCAATGCCTTTTCGACTCCGTGTACAGTGGAAGCTTTGGGAAGCTCTCGGCTCACGGAGCATTCTAAAAGCTCGTGGAAAGTTCAGTTTCCTGGGCTACTCCTCCTCATGTATTGGAGATTTTGTACTTACTGTGTCTATACCAGGCACCTGATAGCTATAGAAGGAGCAGATGAATTAGTTCCCGTCTGAAGACTTCAGCCAATAAACATTTATTGAGCAGTCACTGTATACAAGGCTCTTGAGGCACTTAGATGGGGTCAAGAGGTATAAAGATTTTTTTTTTTTTGATAACACCACTCACTGCATATCCTTCTTGTACCTAGGACAATATTTCTAAGAATTTTCAGGGTGATTTACAGAGGCCTTATTAAACAGAAACTACTATTCATGTATACGAAGCTGCCTTACCTCAGTAACAGTGCATGAATCATATATTCAAATGCATTAAACTAATTTTGTACCTTATGCTTGAATTCAAGTGGGAGTAGCGATTTATAGTAGGAAGAAGAAAATCAACCAGATTGATTTCAATCCACAGACCTGGAACATAATAACCAACTGCATTTGTTCAAATTCTCTGAAATGTATGTGCATTGATGGCTTTTTTAATCAAGGGGTTAGTTGGTATTATCAGTGTGGTCTGGAAATAGTTGGGCTAAATTCACTAGACTAAGTTGAGTCCTGGGTTTGTGGATAGACTGAGTCACCACCAAGGCATATGACTCAAATGGTGTATTTCTCCGGGCCTCGGGTTGTTCCTCTGTAAGTTGTAGAACAATACTTTTAAGACATCTATAAAATGTGGAACAAAGGAGTCTTCAGTTTTCTTTCTAGCATCCTTTATTCTTCCTAACATCCTTTGTTTCTCAGAATTCGTGTTGGAATGTCTTGATGTCGTTACCAACTCTAGCATTGACTAACTAGGTGACCATAGCTAAGTTACTAATGGTACCCGTTCCTATTTTCCACCTTTGTTAAATGTAGATAACTACATAGAATCCAGGATACCTTCCTATCCTAAGCATCCCTAAATTTTGTCCCCCAACTATAAAATTTCCACATTTTTTCAACTTCACCAGTAAGATTGTAAAGAAACTGAGGCATTCTCAACGTGTCAAACTCAGTAACTGTTTTTTTGTTATCTGTAAGGAAACGTGGCCAAAGAAAGCCCATCAGGTCATGTGGAGAGAAGAGAGATCAATGTTATATCTTTTGAGTCCCAAATTGCACTGAAATCTAGAATCGAGGATGCCAGTTATTCACCATCTTAGGAAATATTTACCCAAAAAGAACAATAATAAGGGGCGACTGAGTGGCTCAGTTAAGTGTCTGACTTTTGATTTCGGCTCAGGTCATAATCTCAATGTTCGTGGGATCAGGCCCCGTGTGGGGCTCTGCACTGACAGCACAGCGCCTGCATGGGATTTTCTCTCTCCCTTTCTCTCTGCCTTCCCCTGCTTGCACGCTGTCTTTCAAAATAAAGAAAAAAAAAAAAAAGAACATATTTTTTTAAATCTTAAAAAAAAAATAAGATGAAAGTTGACATGGAAGTTTTTGTGGACAGCGTCCCTTTTCTTCATTCATCCACCTCTGTGCCCAGCCAGATGCTCTCAGTGCCTCAGATCCTTCCTCTTGTCTAGTCAAAGCTCAGAACATCACTCCCCTTCTTCAGAAACTTTCACAATCGCCAAATGCCTGTCAGAAAAAATCCAAACTCCATCAGAAGCTGAAACGCCCTTCATGACACACTTGCTTCTATTGGTCTTTATAGAGTGTGAAGTTGCATCAGATTAGAATGTCAGTCACCTAGACACGCAGTAGAGATTTCACAAGAACACAAGAACTTCTTCAGGTGGAAATGTACTATATCTGTAAAAAAAATTACTCATATTTCTTTCAGGTGGCTTTGAAAGGATAATTATAACAGATACTATTTATTGAACATTTATTATGTGCCTGGGACGATTGTAAGCACTTTACATGTGGTATCTCATTTAATCTTTTTATGATGGCCCTTTGAAGTACATACTGGTGTGGTTATTCTGTAGATGAGGAACCTGAGTCCCAGAGAGGTTAAACAACTTTCCCAAAGCCATGCGGTTAATAATTTGGGAGACCTGAAATTCAAACCTGACTTCACTCTGACTTCACTACGGTAGTAATGAGTGCTCTCTGCATGGTATATCTGAGCTTGAAAACCAGCCAAAGTTCATTTAGAGGAACAAGGAGTCCTCTGTACCACATCAGAGCAAACCTCGAGACTATATGTCCCACATGTCAGGCTTTAAAGCTAGAGTGACCCCATTTAAGAAGAAGGCTAATAATTGTACGTTCATGATAGCTTCTTTTTTTAATTAAAAAAAATTGCCAACATCGTTTGTTTTGAACCATTATTCATGTTGACTTCTGCTTGCTAAGGTAAAGGCATTTACCCTGATTGTCTAAACAGGATACCAGGAGACCTGCTTAATGAAGCTCGTTATAAAATATACAGAACCTCTTTCTCTCTCCCCCGAAAGTAAGTTTAACACACCACCTGTCAACTTATGTCACCATAGGACACTAAATAGTTCAAGAAATCTGTGTCAAAGAACCGTGGAGAGCGAAACAACTTTGTAAATAAAAAATGGGCTGTCAGTTCTTGATAACTCTATCATGGAACTTCCTAGCAATGGCACTAAATTGATTAGAACCAAACCTTTGGTTATAATCCATATTCAAAAGGATTTCTTTCTGCAACTCATCAATACTATGTGAACATCCACTCGAGATACAATGATGGGACATACTATTTAGAACCAATTTTTGGTCCTGGCTTAGTTCATAGAAAACTGTGTTGATGATTCATATGTTCTAAAATAAGTGGTTTTTCGTATTGTGTTTAAAGGTAAGAGGCAAAAGAAAACGCCACCATCATTTTGAGAAACTGAGGCAGTGTACCGTCTACCTTATGAAAGATATGAGCTTCCATAGCATTTACCGCTGGGTGAAGCATTCACGATAAACCATCCATAAGTGGGCCATGGGTGCTTGAGACCTGCTTTTAGAAAAGCAATTTATAAAGGAAAAGGTGAATAGAAATTTTGTTCAAGCCCAGTAAAAATAAAGGTTAGAAGTTATAAAATAGAAAGAGTGGAGATTTTAAACAGAAGATAAAAAAGCTAGAACCAATGAGCTTAAAGGTTACAACTTTTTTTTTTAATATAAAAAAGGTTAAGGGAAAAGCTAAAACCATGAGATGAAACATTTAAAATAATCAAGTAAATTTGATCAAGGGTCAAACACAGAAGCACTGAAAAATTAAAACTGCACTAAGAAAAGAAAACAGTAAGAAAAAATATAATTTTACCAAGAAAAGCAGAAAGCTCTGAAGGGAGACAACAGAGAAAAAGTAGAAGGGGAAGAAGGAAAAATTAGAGGGAAAACCCACTAGAAGCAAGCTAAGTGGAAACGTTGGATTTCAGAGTACTTCAGAGTTCTCAGGCAGCCTTGTGAGGTGCTGGGGGGACTGACTGTCCCAGAGCCGTGAATCCCACCCAGGGCCCAGGGACCCTCAGAACCACTCACTCCCACGGTGGCCACAGAAACTGCCCGGTTCATCAGGCCACTTCACTGGCCATGGGTTAGCCTGATTTTCCAGTCAGAAGGACTCAGTTGTGTCTCACGTTGCTCCTTAATCGACTGTGTGATGTTAGGTGAGTTTCTCAACCTCTCTGAGTCCCCGTCTTTATCTGAGTTGTAAAACTGATGAACACATTCACAATAACAACACTAAAAATACCAACTCACGTGCGTCTCACTATTAGTATCTTTATTATTTTACTTGTAGACATAGCCCCTGACGATCACTTAATTTTCAGACGCATCTCCCTTAGCCCTCACACCACCTACTCATCTTAGTGCCGGGAATACACCCAAGACTCCCATATGTTCAGAGCATTTCCAGCCAGAAACTTACAGAGAATGTGTATCATCAATGCCCTGGGTTGTGGAGAGCTGACTCCCATGAATCTCAAATCACAATCCGCTACTGGAAGAAGGTGGGCAGCTGGGAAGAAAGCACAAGTAGAGGAGACAGAGCAAATTTTTCCAAATAGATGGAGCCTTGGGCATGCTAGGCCAATCTTCTGTAGGATATTGAAGTGCTTGCTGCATTAACGATACTCCCTTTTCAACATTTCAGACTCTACAACATACGCGCATTTTCTGTTTAATGCATTTGATACGGACCACAATGGAGCTGTGAGTTTTGAGGTAAGTCTTAGAATTTTTATATACATATATATATATATACACACACACACACATATATATGTGTGTGTATGTATATAATGTATATGTGAATATATATATGTATATATATGTATATGATTTGACTTTAGACACACTGAAAGAAATTTGGTCTTATTTCCTGGGAAATTTTGAATTTGGTGTTTTAATAACTTTTTTTTGCTTTTTGAGACTTCTATTTATTGCTATTATTATTATAAAATATTGAGCATGAGATCTATCCTCTGAACAAAATTTTAAGAGTATATTACATTATTGTTGACTATAGGTACAATGTTGTACAGCAGATCTCTAGAACTTATTCATTTTGCTTAACTGAAACTTTATGTCAGTCAGCAAGTAACTCCCCATTTCCCCCTGTCCTAGTCCCTGGCAACCACCATCCCACTCTTCCATTCTATGAATTTGACTATTTTAGATACCTCATATAAGTGGATTCATATAATATTTGTCTTTCTGTGGTGGCTTCTTTCACTCAGCATGACCCCAGTTTCATCCATGTTGTTGCATACTACAGACTTTTTTTCTTTTTAAGGGTAATACATTTCATCGCATGTATAAACCACATTTTCTTTATCTATTCATTCATCTATGGACATGTATGTTGCTTCCACATCTTGGCTATCGTGAATAGAACCACAATGAATATGGGACTCTGGTATCTCTTCAAGATCTTGATTTCAATACTTTTGGGTAAATACCCAGAAGTGGGATCACATGGCGTTTATATTTTTAATTTTTTGAGGAATCACCATACTGGTTTCCATATAGTGGCTTCACAGCTGTGCATTCCCACCAAGACATCCTCATCAACACCTCTTGTCTTTCATTTGTTTGATAATAGCCATCCTGATAGGTGTGAGGTGATATCTCATTGTGTTTTTTATTCACATTTCCCTGATGATTGGTGATGGTAGGCATTCTTTCACATACCTGGTGGCCATCTGTATATCTTCAGAGAAATGTATGTTCAAATCTTCAGCCCATTTTTTTACTGGGTTGTTAGATGCTTACTACTGAGATGAAGGAATAGATTCTTATATATTTTGGAGATAACCCTTTATCAGATACATGGTTTCCAAATATTTTCTCTCATTGTGTATGTCGCTTTTTCAGTCCATTGATTGTTTCCTTTGAGGCTCAGAAGCTTTTAGTTTGATGTCATACCACTTGTTTATTTACTTTTTTTGCCTGTGCTTTTAGAATCATAGTCATGAAATCATTGCCAAGACCAATATCATGAAGTCTTTCCACTGTGTTTATTACTTCTATGGGTTTTATGGTTTCAGGTCTTATGTTTAAGTCCTCAGTCCATTTTGAATTGATAATTGTGTATAGGATTGGGTAAGGATGGAATTTCATTTTTTTCAGTGTGGATATTCAGTTTTTCTAATACTATTTGTTGAAGAAACTATGCTTTCCTTTCCCCATTGTATATTCTTCGCACCCTGTCAATTATCCATTGACTGTGTATCCATGGATGTATTTCTAAGCTTCCTATTCTGTTCCTTGGTCTATATGTCTGTCTCTGTGCCAGTACCATACTGTTTTCATTAGTATAACTTTGTAACATACTTTGAAATCAGGAATTGTGATGCCTCCAGCCCTGTTCTTTCTTAGTATTGATTTGGATATTTATGGTCTTTTGTGGTCCCATATGAATTGTTTATTTCTATTTCTGTAAAAAGTACCACTTGGTATTTTGATAGCGTTGCATTGAATCTGCATATAACTTTGGGTAGTATGAATATTTTCACAAAATTAAGCCTATTCTATTATTTCCTATTTTTTATTATATTATTTTTGATTCTTTTCGATGCTATTATAAATGAGATTGTTCCTAATTTCCTCCTGAGAAGTTGTAGGTGTATAGAAACACAACTTATTTTTGTATGTGATTTTGTATCTTGCAACTTTACTGAATTTATTAGTTCTAAAAGTTTTTTAGTGTGATCTTTAGGATTTTCTTTATATAATATCAAGTCATCCGATTTCTTTTTCTTGCCTAATTTCTGTGGCTAGGGCTTCCAATACTATACTGAATAGAAGTGTCAGTATTGGACATCCTTCCTTTGCTCCTGATCTCAGGAGGAAAGCTTTTAGTTTTTCATCATTGAGCGTTATGTTAGCTCTGGGCTTGTCATACATTTATTTATTATGTGGAGATACTTTCCTTCTATTCCTGGTTCATTGAGAGGTTTTTTTTTTTCTTTTTATGATTAAAGAGGGTTAAAATTTGTCAGATGCTTTTTCTGCATCTATTGAGATGATCATGTGATTTTCCTTTTTATTCCGTTACTGTGTTATATCACATTAACTGACTTTTATATGTTGAACCATCTTTCCATCCAAGGGATAAATATTATTTGGACATGTTGTATGATCATTTTAATATACTGTTAGATTCAGTTTGCTAGAATTTGTTGATGATTTTGCATGTATATTTATCAAGAATATTGGCCTGTAGTTTTCTTTTCTTGTGATATCTTTGTCCAGTTTTGGTTCCAGGGTACTGCTGGCCACATAAATGAGTTTGGAAATATTCCTTCCTCTTCAATTTTTTGGAAAGTTTGAAAAGGATTGGTATTAGTTCTTTAAGTGTCTGGCAGAATTGACCAGTTTAGCCATCTGGTCCTGGGTTTTTCTTTGTTGAGAGATTTTTGATTACTGATCAATCTCCTTGTTATAGGTCTGTTCAGGCTTTCTATTTCTTATGATTCAGTCTTGGCAAGTTGTATGTTTCTAGGAGCTTATCCATTTTTTTCTAGGCCATCCAGTCTACTGTTCATAGTAGTCTCTTATGATTCTTTTCATTTCTGTAGCATTCGTTGTAATGTTTCCCCTTTCATTTCTGATTTTTTGTATTGAGTCTTTCTCTTTTTTTCTTAACCTGGCTGTGAGTTTGTCAGTTTGGTTTATCTTTTCCAAACACCATCAGTCAGAAGCACAGATGACACCTGGACTTGCATTTAGCATCTGAACTGGGGGGAGGTCAGTCTTGTAGGACTGAGCCCTTAACCTGTGGGATCTGGCTATATCTCCAGGTAGAAAGGGTCAGAATTGAGTTAAGTAGTAGGACACCCAGCTGGTGTTAAAGAATTGTTTGGTGGTATGGAGAAATTACACACACACACACACACACACACGCACACACACCTACATTGGAATTGGATGCAAAATCATTACCATATATAACAGAAACAAGGTAATTGGGAGTGGTACACTTTTGGGGAGTAGAGGGCGGTGCATCTTACATATGAGCAGAAATTTCAGTGAGTGCCATGTTAAAGGAAAGCAGGTGATGAATGAAATCAACAAGGAAAGGTACTGATAAGGCTGTGTCAAGGAAGCCTGCCTGTGGACTTGATGAATCAGGTGTAAAGGACAAGCACAAGCTGGTTAATAGAATAAGGGCTCAGAATGGGAAGAAGCAGGGAGTAAGGCAGAGGCAGAGACAGAGGCCTGGGAATGAAGGGGAAGCAACTGTAAATCACCTAGAAGTTAGAATACAAAGGAAAAGGCCCAAAAAGGAAAACTGGATGAGGAGGCAGAGGCAGGAGGCTAAGGAGGCTGGATTCTCTTGTGGGAGGTGAGGAGTCCTTGAGGAATTTTCAGCAGCGAAGTTACAGGATCAGGGCTATGTTTCCAGAAATAAGTTCACTTAACAGCTCTATAATCCAAGAATCCTGGCTGGAGATGATGTAAGCCCAAACTACAATTAAGGCATTGGAGATAAGGAAGAGATGAGTTCAAGAGATACCAAAATAAAATTGGTAGACTTACATTTCAACAAAATCTGTCATGTTTAGAAGGGGGAAAGTCAATGTGGGCATCGCCAGCTATCTGGGAGCAGGGACTTTGTGGAATCAGGATGAAAGAAGAAAGCACTGCCTTCAGAGATAGCCCTCAGCCAATGGAGCCAGGGGCAGAGTTCTCAGGGGAGCAAAGTGCCTCCTCAAATATACTAGGTACTTGTGCTAAACTGAGTGCACTGAGAATGAAGACTCTGGGCCAGGAAACTCAACATGTCATCTATTGTAACTTAACCAAGAAATATCACAACCAAGAGAAGAGTAGAAGACAGCAGTAGCTGAGCATGTGGGAGACATGTGACAATGTCAAGGACAGCATCTGTAACATTTCTTCCATGGATGGCAGCTTAGGATCACCCCCATGATAATCTCGTGTTAGCATTTGCGACACTTCACCAACAAGATTCATTCTGGTGCAGCCTTAGTTTAGCGAGAATATAGAAGGCAATGGCTCCCACTCACCTAATGAGATCAAAATGGGTTTGCAAAAACTGAGTAGGGCAAAAAATACTAACGATTTCATTACTCAAAGTTACTTACATATCAGAAAGGTACAATCAATTACCTATAGCATGTTGTATCCAATTTCACATGTAAATTGAGTCTGGTGTTAATGATATGGGACTGTGTACAACATTGCTATTATAATATTTATGTAAAATGCTGGTAATTGTGATGAATGTTGATTATAATTTGGAAATTAGTTGTAATGAATATATATTATAAGTGTGTTGGTAATATGTCTTTTCCTTTAAAAACAAACTAATGGCTGAATTAATAAATGTTAAACCAAAATCAAATTTAACACCAGGCTATTGTAATTATTTTTCTTCAATTGATCAGCTGCCTGGAAAGTCTCTAGACCACAGAAATGATTCAGCTATGAATGTATTTTGAGTAGCAGTGGCATTCTGGGAGGCATAGCAGAGACCATTTTGATTCTGTAATAAAGAGAAAAGAAGTTTTCTACTGAATTTGCTTAAACCCAAAGGACAGAGTGAATAAGATGTGGGAAGGGGATAGCATCTGGACCTAGCTGTGAATTGGTCCAATCCTCTTTTTGCCATTCAGTGGCTGTGAGATCCCAGGCTGAGTGTTTAAACTCTCTGGGCCTTGGGGCACCTGGGTGGCTCAGTTGGTTACGTGTCCAACTCTCGGCTTCAGCTCAGGTCATGGTCTCAAGGTTTGTGAGTTTGAGCCCCTCATCAGGTTCTGTGCTGACAGCGTGCAGCTGGGATTCTCTGTCTCCCTCTTTCTCTACCCCTTCCCCGCTTGTGCTCTCTCTCTCTCTCTCCCTCTCTCTTTCAAGATAAATAAATATTTTTAAAATAAATAAATAAGTAAAATAAACTCTGTAGGCCTTAGTGTTCATCTCTGTCAAATATCAGCAAGCAAAGCTACTTTATAGGGGAGTATGAACATGAAAAAGTAATAATGTCAGTAAAGGGCTTGGCTTAGTGCCTGGCACCAAATTCATGCTCTATATTTATTAGATGTTAGCCATAGCAGTTATTACACAGGAAATTTTTCTAACAAAGCCAATTAATTAATAATTACACTGGTCATCTTGTTAAACAATAATCATGTCATTGAACATATTCAATCAAATATTCAGTCAAAGGTAGACGGTTGTTCTTTCCATGATGCTACGGAAGATCGTTCCACAGCTAATTATATGATAAGCACTTACCGTGTGTCAGTTACTATACTATTTAAAAATGGCATTAACAATAATAATAGCTGCATATAGTAATAATAACTGACTCTTGCTTAGAACTCATTTGAGCTTATATAAGTCAGGCAACTGTGCTGGCTGTGTTACATATACTAACTTCATTTTCATAGATATTATTATTATTATCTCCTTTTTTAGCATATGAGGAAAGGGATGAACAGAGAAGTTAAGCAGCCTGCCCAAGGTCACACAGCTAGAAAGTAGGAGAGCCAGGATTCAAAATCAAGGCAGTCTGGTCCCAGAATGCATCTCTTAGCGACTATGCTGTCCTAGCAGAGAGGTGTCATGTAGATCTCCAGTCCGTCATCTGAAATCCTCAAAGCCAGCTGAGTTTTATCATTCGGAGCCTTTCAGATTTAGTCAGGTAATGCCAGGCATATACTGTTCCATATTATTTAATGTCTCCAGCAGGGTCTGCAGGGTGTTATAATCAAACGTGTAATGTTTGTGCAGCGAAACTATGATAAATGATAAACATAGCAGAGACTGCTACTGATGACCAATGTCTATGTGCTTCTGATCACACCAGTAGGCCATAATCCCAGGCTGTCCTCCAAGTAGGTGGAGCCATGACTGAGATTTTATCGATGGGATATGGGTGGAAGTGACCACATCGCCTTCCTCTTTTCCCATCTGTGGGGACTATGAGGTCACATATTTCAGTTGGCTTTGCAACAAAGGGGAAGGAGCTCAGTTCTCAGAATGACTGCATGGAACAGAGCCCCCTCTCCTCTTTATTTCACCGTGTGTGAGTGACAAGCGAGATGATAAGGTGCTAAGCCACTGAGATTTGGAAGTACTGATATATCTGTTCGTGTCCTCTGCTTAATATGATATAGACTGATTAGGTGATAGGTACATAGATTTTTCGATGATAGGTAGATAATTAGAAATAGATTAGAAATAGTTTTATGTCAGTTCACTTCAAGTTTTGTCACCAAATGAATTTTGGCACCAAAATTTACCACCTCCCTCCTGTCTTTACAATAATTATTTTTCTTTTTTAGTTTATAAAAAAAAAATTTTGGAGGGAGGAGATGAATTGCAGGTGAAAAATAAAGGGCCAGCATTACTGACCACATGGTAGAGATGAGAAACCCCAAACTCAAAGACGTTAAGTGACTTGTCCAAATTCATTCAGTTCCTAAATGGCAGGACCTAGATTGGACCGCAGATCTGCCTAAGTCTCTAAAACCTATGGTTTCAACCAGGGATCAGGCCCTTTGTAGAGGGCCAGATAGTAAATACTTTGGCTTTGCAGGCCATACAGTCTCTATTGTATTTACTCAAGTCTGCTGTTGTAGCACAAAAGCAGACATAGAAAAGTCCTACGTAAATGGGCATAGCTATGTTCCAATAAAACTTTATTTACAAAATCAGGTGGTAAGCCTATTTGACCTCCTGGGCCATAGTTCTCCAACCCCCATTCTTAACAATTATAATAGACTACCTTCTCTTGAGGTACTGAGCCAGAATGTCTGCTGGGTGACATCTAAGGTCGCATTTTATGATCTGATTACTGAATATTATCGCCAACTTTTACAATTACCAGTCAATCCACCCCATTCACAAAAATCATTGATTACTGACACAATTGTTGACTACACAATCAACCCTGAGTCTTTACCACCATTTCAATAATTACCTTCTATCAAACATTATCACCATCAGGGCAATGCAATCCTCTGAGCATGTCCCAAATGGCAAGTTTACTTGAATTATTGAGGCTGGGTTAAACGATATGTTTCCTTTGGAACAATTCTGGAATAGCTTCCTGCAGGTGACTGATGATTTGACATCAGAGATACAGTTCAAAGCTTCAAGAAAGTATCATTCACTGACAATCCAATTCATACTGAATAAAATGTTAGTGACACCTTCCGTAGACATTATAAACCTAAAAAGTAATCTCTTTGTCATTCACAGTGATGAGAAAAAAATATTTTTCCCAATATATCATTTATGGTTATAGGAAAACTTTCACTCTGGAATGAGTCATTTTGTCAAAATTAAATAGCTAGGCTCTTTTGAGATGTCAGATGTCAGTGAGAATTATGTAGGCAGTGTTACCAAGAGGTATATTATTCTGATTTCATCACATTTATTAAGGTTTTATCCTTCATCTCTCAACACATACACACACACTTGCACAACCTGTACACATAATTCTGTTCTTGTCTATTGCCCATTCCAGGGAGCTATTAGAAGGGGAGGGAAAGGTGGCTTCGGAAGTTTTCTCATTTCATTTATTCATTTAACAGATATTTATTGAGCGTAACTATGTGCCAAACACTCTTCAGGGTGCTGGAGACACAACAATGAACAGAAGACATGAATTTTTGTCCTCATGGTGCTTATACTCTCCCATTTTCATAGAATCCAACTGTTCTTTTTCATTGCCAAGTAGCATTCCAGTGTGTGTGTGTGTGTGTGTGTGTGTGTGTGTACACACCACATCTTCTTTATCCATTCATCGGTTGATGGGCATTTGGGCTCTTTCCACAACTTGGCTATTGTTGACAGCACTTCTATAAACATTGGGGGACATGTACCCTATAAATCATCAATCTTGTATCTTTTGGATAAATTCCTAGTAGTGCCATTGCTGGGTAATACGGTAATTCTATTTTTAATGTTTTGAAAAACCTTCACACTATTTTCCATAATGGCTGCACTAGTTTGCATTCCCACCAAGAGTGCAAGAGCGTTCCCCTTTCTCCATATCCTCACTAACATCTGTTTTTTCCTGAGTTGTTAATTTTAGCCACTCAGACCAGTGCGAGGTAGTATCTCAGTGTGGTTTTGATTTGTATTTCCCTGATGATGAGCGATATTGAGCATCTTTTCATGTGTCTGTTAGCCATCTAGATGTCTTCTTTGGAAAAGTGTCTATTCGTGTCTTCTGCCCATTTCTTCACAAAAGAATGCAATCTTGACATTGGCAACAATGTGGATGGAACTGGATGGTCTTCTGCTAAATGAAATGAGTCAGTCAGACAAAGACAGATATCATATGTTTTCACCCATATGTGGAATTTGAGAAACTTAACAGAAGACCATAGGGGAAAGGAAAGAAAAATGAGTTACAGACAGGGAGGCAAGCCATAAGAGACTCTTAAATACAGAGAACAAACTGAGGGTTGATGGGGGAGGGGCAGGAAAAATGGGTGATGGGCACTGAGGAGGGCACTTGTTGGGATGAGCACTGGGTGTATGTAAGGGATGAATCACGGGAATCTATTCCCAAAGCCAGACTACACTGTATACACTGTATGTTAGCTAACTTGACAAAAAAATAAATTATTTAAATCAATCAATCAATCAATCAATCAATGGTATTTTTCTTTATATTTAAAGATGACATGACTGACAGTGAATACTATCTTTGTGTGTACTGAAGTGGCTAAGACAAGCATGTGACTATCACAGAGATAGTACATTTGGACAAGAATAAGAAGGCAGAAGATAAACAGGTTTTATCAATAATCTTTGTTACTGGATAATAACAGTGAGCCTTTACCTTCATTCTGTAGTGTCTACCTTGCAGGCACTTGCAAGAATGCAAGTTACGAGATATAAAGGATTAAAATAAACATCGATATTGCACAATAATAAAAAAAAATCCAACCATTCTCATTGTGAGTGTCCACCCATACCTTTGACCTGGGCACCTTTGACCTCGGCAACCTTTTTGTTGATTCCCAGGGAATGTGACCAGGCTGCATGTGTCCTAACTTTTGCTGGTCACCCATCATTCTGGCCTGCTCTTTCCCTTTAGTCTTGCCTAGGCTTTCTATGGGGTACCCAGCTCTTCATGTATTTGCTTACCACTCCCTGTGGGCCCCAAGGGCGTGTCCCTTAAACCCCTCATAGCACAGGCTATAATGTTTAATGAAACCTGGGGTAACAGAAGATGCTTATAAGACAGGCAAGAAATGCATACAATAAATATCTCTATCTGACAGACTAGAGGTCAGGTCTCGTTCTTAAAATTCATTCTTTAAATAAACTTTCTTATTTTAGACCAGTTTACATTTACAGAAAAATTGCAAAGAAAGTACAGAGAGTTCTCATATACCTCACACCCAGTTTCCCCTATCATTAGTGTCATACATTAAAATGGTATACTTGCTACAATTATCTAATATTGATGCATTATTAACTAAAGTCCATGCTTTCTTCAGATGACTGTAGTTTTTACCTAATGCCCTTTTCTTGTTCCACTATTCTATGTAGAATACCATATTACATTTAGCCACTATGTCTCCTTAGGCTTCTCTTGGATGTGACAGTTCCTCAGACAGTTCTTGTTTTTGATCATCTTGACAGTTTTGAGGACTATGCGTCAGGTGTTTTGTAGAGTATCAGATTTCCTTGATGTTTTTTCTCATAATTAGACTGGGGATGTCTGTTCTGGGCAAAAAGTCCACAGAAGTAAAGTGCCATACTTTATCACGTAAAAGCAAGAGTGCCTAGTATCGACATGAGTTATGGCTGTTGACTTCCACCTTGACCACCTGGTTGAAGTAGGGCCGGTCATTCCCTACTGTAAAGTTACTCTTTCTTTTTTAAGTTTATTTATTTATTTTGAGGGAGGGGAGGGGCAAAGGGAAAGGGAGAGAATCCCATGCAGGCTGCTCCCTATCAGCTTGGAGCCAGGTGCAGGGAAGACCTGAGCTGAAGTCAAGTCAGACATTAAGCCAACTGAGTCACCCAGGCAACCCTAAAGTTACTCTTTTTTCCCTCTTTCCAAGCCATACTCTGGAAGAAAGTTATTATGCACAGCCCATATTTTAGGATGGGGAGTTATGCTCCACTTCTTTGAGGATAGAATTTCTACATAATTTACTTGGAATTCTTCATGAGAAATTTATCTCTTCTTCTCCTTTTATGAATTTATTCAATAAGTCACTTATACCAATATGGAATATTTATTTTGTATCTTGGATATTTATTTTGGATTTTGAGTTATAATCCAGTGTAACCCTATTTACTTTCTTGCTCAAGTTGTTACAGTTTGGCAACTGGGAGCTTTTTCAGTTGACTCCTGTGTCCCTTCGACATACTCCCATCATTGTGATTGTTTTTCTTTCTTGTTTCTTCCATCAAGTCCTTATTTTCTGGCACTACGAGATGCTCTGGGCTCATCTTACATCTTTCCTGCCCCAGTCCTGAATTTACCTCTAACTTTAACACTCCAACCACTATGGAAGCTCCAGAAATCTCTTCTCATCTAAATAGAACAGTTAATGTTGGTGACCCCAGTTGACATCTAGTCAGTCTCTGAGAATTGACCTCTCTCAGTCTGTTTCAATCACTCTTGGGCTTCTGGACTCCTGGACATGTCACTCTTGGGGGCTTCTTAGCTGATCTTCTTAGAGCCGCTCATAGTCACACACATGTATTTGTATCCTGACACACTTGTTTTAAAAAAGAAGCTGAGGCTATTTTCTAATTCATTTATGCAGCAATTTTATAGCAAGAATTATGAATTCCTGGCACCTCCAAATGTTCTACAAATGTTATTAGTAAGCAATTGAATTGCAATCCGTATGAGTCACTACTTCTTTTTTTTTTTTCATGAAATTTATTGTCGAATTGGTTTCCATACAACACCCAGCGCTCATCCCAAAAGGTGCCCTCCTCAATATTTCACATCACCCCACAATTCTATCATATAGTACCAAGAGATATGACATATGTTTATATCATACTGTTCTGTATAAACACAGCCCGTTGCTTCAGTTCTAGTCCAAATGAGGCCTGGGCATTGAGTCAGAGTTCTGGGTTTGATTTTCAGCTCCCTGCTCACTGGCTGTATGCCTTGGCTCGGTCACTTGTTTTCTCTGAGTCTCTGTCTCTAATTTAAAGACAATACCTACTCCCTATGGTTGCATGAGGCTGACATGAAATAATGCACAGAAATTTCCTAACATAATATCCCGTACACATCAATAAACTGTAGTCATTATTACTATTGAATTTCAGTGTTCCCAGGACCCAGGACTTCTACTCCTTTCCTAAGGAAATACGTGAGAATGATGGGAAATAGTTACAGAACAATGCTTACATAGCATCATTTATAATAGAGAAAAAAATTAATTAATTTACATAGCCAACAATAGAAAGTATGGGTAAGTGAATTACAACATATCCATATGACAAAGCAGTGTTTCAAACTCCAGATTGCAATCATCAGTAGGTGGTAAAATTAATTTAGAGATTAATATCATGAGCATTTAAAAAATTAATAGAAGAGAAATGGAAATAATTACTTTCTGGTGTGTGTGTGTGCGTGTGTGTGTGTGTGTACTAGGTTGCCATTTAAAATACAATTATTGTGATTTGGGGTCCAAAATGTTCAAAAGCCACTGTAATAGTATTATTAGATTAAACCATATGAAATTATTATTCTTGAAAAATACAACAAAAATTATCAGCAATTTCATATGGTTCCATCTAATATGTAGCTATTTAAATGATGTCACAATGAATTTTCAGTGATGTGGGAAAACCCTTGTAATTTTAAGTGAGGCATACAGAATTATAAACACACCATATGACCATATCTGCTAAGGGGTGCATCAAAAAATGGAAATGTTCATTTTGAATAGGTGATAGGATTATGTGGTGATCACAATTTTCTTCAGAACAGTTTTCTGTAATTTGTTACACAAATCAGGCCTTATATTTATGTATACATTTGTTATATATTTATATTTATTATTTTTGGTTAAAAATGTGTTAATGGCCTTTAATGAGACCATACCAAAGAACTTTCTTCTAACTTAATTGAATGTGTCTATCATCACCTTTGAAAATATTAAATTACCTAAATACACAATATTGTATATCAAACAAGGTAAGTGGATTATCCTTTCTGTGAGATAAAATCAGACCACAAATCTTGGAAAATTTACTTGTTATTTTTTAGACATATTGATACCTTTTATTAGTTCCAAACAAACACAAACTTTATGTAATACTTGAAATTTTGTTCCTTTTAATATTTTAAAAAGTAGCTCAACTACTGTGGAAGTTTAACCCCAATCAAGAGAGGTTATACTATAGAAAATAAATAACCTTTAAAATTTTCATGAAAATATAAAAGCAAGCATAAAATAGGAAATATACCAAAGACATGTATGATTTCCATATTGGATCTGTCACTGACTAGTTAACATTTTAAACCTGTCGTACGTCATTTAATGTTGTTTTCCCAGCTATAAACAGGACTGTTTGTTGCAAATACCCCCACATGCATGATTATAAGCCATGATGCTCTTTGGGCACCAGGCAGGAGGGGCAGGATGTTGGTTTGCAACCTCAGTAGTTCCTCTGGTGAAATTCCAAACCGGCCCCCCGTACTCAGAGAACAAGGAGAGACTGAGGAAAGAGGCAGGCCACCCTAGAATGGTAGGTGGCAGGTGTGATAAGCAAGGAACTTACCTGTGAGGCTTGTCTTGGGCAAACACAAGACAAGTAAATCTCTGTACTGCCCACCAGAATCTCAACAATTTTTATGGAGACCTTAATTGGATTCAGTCACATATACAGTCCAGATGGTCTCAATAAGATCTTACCTTCTCAAGGCTGCATACTTGAAGTGGTTCCTTGTCCAGAAATGGTGGACAGACCATCTATCACAAGGACAGGGGAGGGGTGAGAGCCTCGGATTGCCCAGGCCAGCTCATGGGTCAACTGGTGTTTGCATCCTTTGATGACCTCCTCCAACAGAGGAACACTAGTGTCCCTGTCATAGTAAAAAATTAATGTACTAAGCAAAAATTGGATAGATACCTAAAATTCAGCTTAATTGTTCAGCTTACTACTGAACAAGACTGGGATATTATGAAGTCAAATCTTTATGCCCTTCTTCCTTCTTTTGCTTTGATCCTAAAAGAATGGAAAACAGAATTCAGTATCATTTTCCTGCATTAGGGAACAGATGCAACCGTCTTTCACAGATAAAAGGTAATTATGCAAAGTACTCTGAGAGTTGTTTTTTTTTTTACGCCTTGTGACTCCTGCTCGGCAGATTTCAATTACCATTCAGAAAAGCATGGAGCAAAACCCACATTAAGACTCATTGAGTTTCTCATTTTCCTTTGCCACAAATAAGGAATCATTCTTGTTTGAAATGACTATTGATATTCTCTTGCAACATGGTAGAAAAGTGCTCAAGGTCCACAGCCATCTTTCAATGTAAGTAGTTTGGGGATACACAGTACTTAAAAAGAAGATGTAAATCAGGTGTCAGCCTATGAATCAGGATATTTTTGTTGACAAATAATAGAAAATCACACACTAGCAAAAACAATATGATGACTTTTTTGGCTCAAAGAAACAAAGAATCCAGAGATAGGGCTGGCTACAACTGAGGGTGCGCTCTCTTGTCATCACAAGAAGATGCCAACAGCTCCTTGGCTCCAGGCTTGTTCATGTCGAGCAGATGTGGACCGGGTTCATTTGCCTGCCACCCACAGATCGCACTGCCTTGACCAAAGGGCTCATCTGTGCCTTCTGACTCTGCCCAGGTCATAGCTCCATCACTAGAGCCGGAGGTGGAGAGTACTAATGCGGAATTGGATGGGGCACCAAATGGAAATTAGGGTCTTACCAGGAACACAAACAACAGAAGTCCACATGTGACCTTAAAAGTGCTTTCACTGTTGCTCTGGTCTGCTCTGTTTGGTGATAGGGCCAATGCCACTGATTTCTGTAGGCCAGTGGTTCTCAAAGTGTGGTTCCTGGACCAGCAGGATCAGCACCCCTTGGAGTTTGTTAGGAATATATATTCTTGGGGCGCTTGGGTGGCTTAGTTAAGCGTCCGACTTGCGCTCAGGTCATGATCTCACGGTTCATGGGTTAGAGCCCCGCGTCTGACTCTGTGCTGACAGCCTGGAGCCTGAAGCCTGCTTCAGATTCTGTGTCTCCCTCTCTCTCTCTCTGCCCCTCGCCTGCTAGCACTCTGTCTTTCTCTGTCTCTCAAAAATGAATATAAACATTAAAAAAAAATTTTTTTAAGAAATATATATTCTTGCACCCCAATAAATCAGAAAAACAGAGGGCGGGGCCCAGCAATCTGTGTTTTAGCAAGCCCTCCAGGTGATTTTGTAGCAAACTAAATTTTGAGAACAATGCTCTAAGCATGTTTTCCAAGACCTTGTATCCAGCCCCCTTTTCAACTAAGGGCATATAACTATTACTTTGTGATTTGAAACAACAGGTAAGATTTGTATTGACAACCATCAACCTCATCTGGCCTTTTAAACCTGTCCAGCAATCTCTCTCTGATGAGCCTACCTTCTCATGCTTGGCAGTGACTATTTTGTACCTTCCCAAATGCCAAATCTTATAGCTTGCAAGTTGTGTATTTCACATTACCTCTTAACCATAGTGTGTTGTATATTACAGGTCTATATAAATTACAACTTTCCAGGAGATAGCAAGGAAGTGTCCTGAGCAATGTCCACCTTCTTGTAGTTTGCACGAGTCACCTTATTGTCTAGTAGCGTGGCTGCCTCCTCCTTTCCTCAAACAGCTGATCTGAGGAAATCCAACCCTTTCTGCCATGTCATTCAATCCCAAGCAGATGACATCCACTAAAGCTGTCATGTGGGGACTCACTACCCATCTTCCTGCCCTTATCAGCTGCTGGCATCCACAGGCTGTTCTCCTTCTTCCATGTCAACTGAAGAAATATACCTCCTCCCTCCAGAGCTCGGACCCTCTACCTGCACTTGGATCTCTCCCCTCTTCTCAGAAGGATCAGTCCATTTCTCATGCTCCCCCCTCTCCCTCACACACATCTTTAGGAATTTTCTCTTCATAAATACTTCCCTCCAGTAATCAAAATGCTCACCTTCCAAAATCTGTCCTGTGATCCCATACTCCTGTTCATTTATACTAGCCCTTGTCCCTCTATTGTCACGGCCACCCAAGAGTTGTGAGTTTTCTACACACAATCTCCATCATTGTTTGCTTCCTCTATTCCAACAGAAAGTTCTCCCATCGGTCATTAGTGACCTCCATGCTGCTGATCCAGTGAACACTTTTCATTGCAGCAGCATCATAGTATCATGATTAACCATCCTTTCCAAGGAAAATGCATTCTTCACTTAACCTCTCATACTTCTTCAGCAGTTTTATTTAGCTTACTTTCCAGATCCCTTGACAGCTTCTCTTCTCTCTGCCTGCTGAATATTGCAATTCTTTGTGGCTTTCTCCTGAGTTCTCTTTTATTTTCTCACTTTAAATTTGTACCCTGAATAAAGATGTGAAATAGAGTACAGTATGCTGGTTCACACAGCATCAATTGTTGAAGACACTATTCTTGCCCCACAGCTTGCTCCTGGCACCTTTGTTGAAAATCAATGGCCATAGGTGCTTATTTCCAGATTCTCAATTATATATGCATATATTCTCATATATATATATATATATATATATATATATATATATACACACATATGCTATACCAGTGCTACACTGTACTGTAGATTTGTAGTGAGTTTTGAAATTGGAGTTTGAGCTCTGTAACTTTATCCTTTTCCACATTGTTTTGGCTACCTGGGGCCCTTTGCAATTCCATAGGAAGTTGAAGATCAACTTTTCCAGGTTTGCAAGAAAGTCAATGGTTATTCTTGATAATTTTTTTTAATTAAATGGGAATTGTCTACCTCCTTGGCATGACTAAGCCAGTAACATGCTTAAAGGAGAAAACACTAGAAATAGTCTTATGAAATTGAGTAACAAAATAAGGATGGCTATTACGGTTGTTATATAATATTATTCCAGATATATTGTTCAATACAGTTAGAAAAAAGGAGGTAATTAAAAATGTAAAAATTAGAAAGAAGAGGTAAAGTTAATTCCATTTGCCGCTAATATGATTGTACCCATGAAAAACCCAGGAGAATCAATTGAAAAACTATCATATACAATAGAAACACTAAGTTGGTTGGCAGCATAAACAATTATTATACAGAAATCAATAGCTGTCATATGTACAAACAAATCTAATTTAGAATCTGTACTAGAATAAAATACCTCACTTATAACAGCAACAGAAGGATTAAAATACCTAGAAATAACTATGACTAAGAAATATGAAAGAACAATTTGGAAAAAACAAAAAGGCCTAAAACATATCAGAGTTTAGTGTGCTAGATAATGGTCCATGAAAAATGTCTACACCCTAATTCCTGGAACTTGTGAATATGTTACCTTACGTGGTGGAAGGAGCTTTGCAGGTGTGATGAAGGATCTTGAGATGGGGAAATCATCCTGGATTATCTAAGTGGGTCTAATATAATCACAAGGGCCCTTCTAAGAGGGAATATGAAGATCAGGGTAAGAAAGGAAAGATATGACAAAAGGAGCAGAGACTGGACTGATGTGCTCTGAAGGTGGAGGAAGGGGCCACAAGCCAAGCAATGCAGGTGGCTTCTAGATGCTAAAAAAGGCCAGGGAACAAACTGTCCCTCCACATCCCCAAGGTGTGCTCCGCCATATTGGTTCCAGGCCAGTGAAACCATTTCAGACTCCTGATCTTCAGAACTGCAAGATAATAAACATGTATTATTTTGAGTCGCTGGAGTTGTGGTAATCTGTTATAGCAGTAGCAGAACACTGATAATGTTCAGTGACAAAACTGACCCAGACAAGAGAAAGGTCTTTCATAGTCTTAATTAGGAAGACCCATCAACATGCAGCTGTATGTCAATTCTGCCAAAGCTTATCTGTAAATATACCTCAAAGCCTACAAATTCCCCAAAAGGTTATTCAAAAGATCTTGTGGAATATTAAGACAAACAAACAAAAAATAGAGAAAACAGCTGAAAAAGAAGACTGATTAGGAGAAAACTGCCCTAACAGCTGTTAAAATTACTAAAATGCTTTCATAATTGAACTGATGTAGTAGAGGTGTATATATAAACAAGTTTACTAATAAAATAAAATAGTAATTTCAGAAATACAAACAAATCATAAAAGATGTAAGGATATGATAACCCTTGCATCTCATATCAGTGGGTCACAAATAATAAGTGTGAAAAAAGATGACTACCTAAAAATATTGGATACATTCCAAGTGGAATAAGGGTTTAAATGTAAACAAGTAAATTTTAGAAGTACTTAGAAAAAGGCATGGGAGTATCTTTCTATAACTTCAAATGGGGAAGGCCTTTCAATATGACATAAAGCAAAGACCTAAAAGAGTGACAGATTCTAGAATATACAAATAAAAAGTTTCCTGCTTTGCAAAATTCAAAATGAGAAAAATAAAAAGAAATAGCAAACCTGGGAAACAATACTTGAAGACACATCCCAGATAAGGGATAATTTCAGTAATATGTGAAGCAAGAATTTCTATAAATCAAGACATTTGAAAAAAAATGTTCAAATTTCTTTATAATAGGATACAAATGTAAGTAATCTGAGAAATAGTTTTCTATAAAATTGAAAGCCATCAAAGTTCGATGCCATATAGTGTTGGCAAACTATAATATTCTTATACATAAAAAATATTCTTATTCATAGAGTTTGAGAGGGTAATTTGAGTGCAATTTGGAAGTAACTCTAAAATTTACAAATGTTTAAATCCTTTAAACAAAAATTCCACATCTAAGCATTTATTCTACAGATATATTTGTTCAAGTATGAATTATGTATACATGAGGTCACTCTTTGTAACACTGTTTTTAATAAAACTGGAAATCTTTAAATACTCCTCAATGGAAGACTAGTAAACTGTGTTACATTCATACATACTATGAATGTGAAAAAGATTGGAATTATTTCTAAGATTGTTAGGTGGAAAAAAAAAGTACAGAATATCCTGTCAGACTATTTGTGTAAAGGGAGGTGGAATATATATAAGCAAATATGCCTTATACTTGTATCCGCACAAAACTCCTTGGAAGTAAATTCAAGAAGCTACTAATGCCACCTGCTTATGGAGAAAGAAAAAGGGTGGCTGGGTCCAGGAATGGGAGAAAGATTTTTTTTTTATCAAACATCTTACATGTTTTTAAATTTTGAACTATGTGAATATTACCTACATTTAAAAGTAAAGAAATTAAAATTATCATTAAGAAACTGAGACAAGAAAACAGCTATAAAATGATGGAATATGGAAATGCAGAGAAAAAGGAAATTCACCCAGAAAGCCACTTCTGCATGTCCCTTCTGCTCTTTTGTCCCTACCTAACAATGGATTATCAAATCTGTGTGAGCTCAGAATTAGCACATTGCAATGTTAGCTTTGCTTCACATGACAGCAAATATGTTCGTCTGCAATGCAGTCACACTAGCCTCACTGTGATATTGGTTAAGGGCTCCAACTGGTTGACAAACACAACCAATGCCCTTACTAGACACTGTTCCAAATAGCTTAACTCTCATAATCCTCACCAAAACTTTAGGAAGTGGATACTCCATCCTCCATATATAAAAATTGATGCAAAGGATATTAAATTGTCAGAGGACGCAAAGCTCTCAAGTGACATAACTGGAATTTGAGTTCAGGTCATCTGGCTTCCAGCTCCATGCTCTAACCCACTGCCCACATGTGTGTTATAACTTGATTTCTAAGGAAGTTGGCCCATATCTTTAAGACAGACCATATTTCTTGTTAGCAGATCTTTGTCATGTGAAATGTGCTAGGTATGTGCTCGTGCTTGTATTTAATAAGATACAGTGTTACTAGATTTTTTGCAGTAGAAGAATTGTGTGCAATTGTGGTAAAAAAAAAAAAAAATACAACCTGGGGCGCCTGGGTGGCTCAGTCAGGTAAGCCTCCGACTTTGGCTCAGGTCATGATCTCATGGTTTGGGAGTTTGAGCCCCGTGTCAGGCTCTGTGCTGACATCTCAGAGGCTGCCTGGAGCCTGCTTTGGATTCTGTCTTCCTCTCTCTCTTCCCCCCCTCCCCCCACTCATACTCTGTCTCTCTCTCTCAAAAATAAATAAACATTAAAAAAAATTTAAAAAAAAAACAACTTAGAGCATGCATCCTGTCATTTGGGTGTCTGCCCTCATACAATTTTCAGTTCCACAGTTGATTTAAGTCACAGCTTCCAATTCAAAGATGAAAATGTTAAAGGTATGGAGTGGCTTATGCCCACAAAGAACTCTGAGAAACAGACGTCCAAGAACACATTACCTTACTAATTGTTCAAAATCGAGGGTTATAACCCTTGCTTCCATCATTTCAGAGAGACTTGTCTCACTCTTTGTGTTGTATTTTTTTTTTTTTTAGAAATGTTGTATCAAATTATACTTTTCTTTCTAGGATTTCATCAAGGGTCTTTCCATTTTGCTCCGGGGGACAGTACAAGAAAAACTCAATTGGGCATTTAATTTGTATGACATAAATAAAGATGGCTACATCACTAAAGAGGTAAGGGATGCCTCACCAACACCACCCTCCGCTTTTTTTTAACGTCCAAATGTTAAACAATTGAATTTATTAATTTGAAAATAGCTTTTTCAGGAAATCTAAAATATTTTATGTGGTGGTGGTGAAATATTCTAGTAAAAAATGGGCAATGAAAAGGATTAGTTTTTGGTGCATCTTCAAGATGGAAACAAATCACCTAACAATTATACCCCAGTTTCCTAATGACATTTAAATAAATACTGTAAATCGGATAAAGACTGTGGTTGGAATCAGATAGGAAGAAAATACATTCAAGCCAGGCTAGAATATTTGACCTGTGACCTTCCCCCTCCAATATAATATGGTCCATATGGAGACAATTTTAAAATTACATAGGCTGTGCAATTACCTGTATCGTGCAGAACAGGACCTGGTGCATTAAGGGGCCCCTAAACTTCCAGGCAGGCTATCCAAGAAAGAAGGCCCACAGACCAGATTAAGGTGCTCATATCAAATGGTTTGTTAAAGCAATTAAAACACAGTGAGAAGCAAGGGGAAAGGAATGAGGTAAATTAACAAATTTAGGATGGGGTCCAAATGGGGTTGAAGTACCAACTGAATCCTGGAGGGGGCGCTCAATATCCATACGTCCTTTCTCACTGCCTCACTTTCCTCCCCTCCGTTGAGTTTTGAGCATGAAGCCTCTTAAACAAAAGGTACCCTGGGCCAATGACCTGATCTTGCTCAACTAGGGACATAGGGACAAGTACACCTGATCACAGGTACAGTGTGACCATTGGCCCGTTCAAAGGCCATAGGTTTTGTGTTTTTTGAGCAGAATACACATGGGACCAGAATGGAAGTAAGACCTCATGAATGTTAAGTATTTGTGTATATTGAGCGTATCTTGAATAGTTAGTGCCTCTTATATCTTGTGTACAGTAATAAAGTAAGGTTGGTACTCAGATGCCTCAGGAATATTTGCTACCTCTTGGCCCTTCAATCCCTTTCTATCTCTATGTTTAACATATACATGCTAGTCTTATATTTCACACATTTCATGAATTCTGAAGTCAGACAAACTTCTTGCTACTTATCTAAACTCAAAACATCTTAAAATGTTTATGATTTATAAACTATAAACTCCTTCATCATTAATAATAGAATTGGATACTCTCATCTGTATTATCAGCTTAATCTAGTCTAGACTTTTATATGGGAATTTCATTATGAAGGCGATAAACGTGAAACAATAAATTTGAATGAGTAATTAGATATTATTCTTACTAATACTGACAATGGAAAGTCAAAAACTAGATTTTGTCTGAATTAAAAAATTAATGAAATTTCAAAGGATTTCTCAGTCATGATATCTTGACTAACCTACATGTGTAATTTCTTCACTTCAAGCCACAGTAGGAAAAAAAACAATGAAAATCCTCATAAGCTTTGAGACTTACCAGCTAGTTTTAGTATAATTCTCATGATATGGAGTTCATTCTCAATAAATGGAGTTCATGATATGGAGTTCATTCTCAATAAATCAACATGTAAGATATATAACAAATCAATAAAACAAAAAACAGTCTATGTGAAGTGTATAGAAATCCAAATCTCAAACCAGAACATTCCTGGGGTGCCTGGGTGGTACAGTCAGTTAAGCGTCTGACTCCTGATTTCAGCTCAGGTCATGATCTCCCAGTCCTGAGATCAAGCCCTGCCTCCAACTCCATGTTGGGGGTGGAGCCTGTTCAAGATTCTCTCTCCTTTTGCTTCTCTTTCTCAAAAAAAAAAAAAAAAAAAAAAAAAAAGTTTTAAGAAAAAACAAAAACCAAAACAACCAGAATATTCATTTCCTGATCATCTCAGATATGTGGGAATTTACTTCATTTTGAAACCAATATCAAAATTAGTTCTGACATTCTGATCCTGCAGCTTTTAAGGCACAAAACTGTTGTGTTTTCCTCTGGGACAACCAAAACTTAACGAATAATAAAAAAATTTTTGAAATTGAGTAGGAATAATGTCAGACTGGTTTCTTCATATAATGCATGCAGTCTCATGTGAGTGCCTTTTACTTTTCAGGAAATGCTTGATATAATGAAAGCAATATATGATATGATGGGTAAATGCACATATCCTGTTCTCAAGGAAGATGCTCCCAGACAACACGTCGAAACATTTTTCCAGGTAGGAATGCAAGTAGAAATCAGAGAGGGGGCAAAAAAGAGTAAATTTCCTAAAGCTTGCAAAGTGTCACGATGATTCAAAAGAATGCAAAGAAAAAAAAAAAAAAAAACTTTTACTGAAAGGGACAAAATAATAGACCATGAAGTATCATACTAATTTAATAATTTTGGACTTGAATGCATTATAATACTGATAACTACACTTATTGAACAGTCACTATATCGTGGAAAGAACACTAAGGAATTGCCGTGTTTCACATGTTTGTTTCTGGGTTTGTTTTCAATTATTCTCACAAGAATCCTTAAAGTTATAAATCCTCATTAGCCTCAATTTACAGATGAAAAAACCAAGGCTCTGAAAGTGTCCGCAAACTGCCTGAACTCTGTCAGAGCTAGAGTGCCAGATTTTATGTAGGGCAGCAATTCTAGATCTCCACCACATTCTTTTGAAAAGGGAACAGCTTAACAGCAGTTGGTCATATGATTCTTATCACTAAGAATGAAGCAGATCCTCCCCATAAAACAGGCAGGTGGATTTTTCATTCGCTTCAAGTGTCAGGGTAACAAGGGATAAGTCAGAATAAAGTTTCTTGTTCTCTTCTTCCAAACAGAAAATGGACAAAAACAAAGATGGAGTTGTTACCATAGATGAGTTCATTGAAAGTTGCCAAAAAGTAAGTTCATAGTAGTAAAGAAACTATCCCTTTTGCTTTCATAACAGCCAGACTAAGTCAAGTCAGCTAGCCACCATGAACTGAGCACAATATAAACTTTACCTAAGCTTACCATTCGTACGCAGCTAAGAGAAGCTACCACTCTAAAAACAATTGTCAACTTAATTATAGTTCATTAATTAACATTTATAGAGTGCCTACCCTTAGGAGAGCCACACAGAAAGCCCTAAAGATAGAACTATTACAAGTATACTGCATTTTCATTCCTTAAATCCTTTAGAGTATTCATTACTGAGGGTAAAACATATGTGAGCTTTGAATTGCTCTTTGCCTAAACTTAGCATATAACATATTATCTCCATAGATGTATAATTCCAGTACAGCCAAGTGTACATCACAGGCCGAGTTTGCATCCGATTTCTGAGAGAAACGCGTTGCTTTAACGTAGGCGCACCCGAAATGGCTCTTTGGCTGCGCCAGTAATGGCCTTCAGTCATAAAAAACAAAGCACAGAAAATTCAGAGAAATCCAAGTGGTTCTCCATTGTCTGATGGGAGATTAGTTTTAGCTTACCTAAAGTTATTTGACTTGATGCATGGGTAGAGCCACAATTAAGAATGAGTATTTTTAAATAAATACAGAGAGGATGAGGTTTGTTGATCTTTAGCTTTTCTCTTCATTTTCAAGTTGATACACCTTTCCTTTGTTGGCGCCTGCTCGTTTCTCAACTCACATTTCGATGTGGCGGCCTTTGCAAGGATCAATTTGGTGGTATCAGTCCGCTGATGCAGTTACTTACTTGGCTGATGCAATTACTAGCAGGGGAAGTCGGCACAAGTTCAGCTATTTATCATCACTGTAAACAGCTCACTGAGTGCCATTCATATACAATCTCCAAGTGCCCCTATAATGTCAAAATCTGTGCTCTTCAGTTTCTAGGGAATATGCTAAATTGCACACAGCCACTGTCCAAAGGTTGCTCTCAATAGTCCCTTCTCTGGCACTGAGAGACCATTCAGTTTTTTTTTTTTTTTAAATGTTTATGAGAGAGAGAGAGAGAGAGAGACAGCAAGCACGCGAGCAGGAAGAGGGCCAGAGAGAGAGAGGGAGAGAGAGAATCAGGCTCTACACCACCAGAGCAAAGCCGAACGTGGGCCTTGATCCCACCAGGGGAACCGTGAGGCCATGACCAGATCCCAAATCAAGAGTCAGACGCTCAAACAACTGCACCACCCAAGCACCCCATGAGAACATTCATTTTTAAAGGCTCCTGAAGGCCATACAGATTTAGCCCTAAGAGACCCAGAAAGAGAGGTGAAATGACTACAAACATGTCTCCCAAGCCCCCCCTCCAATCCTGAATGAAGTTGGCTCTTGGCTCGCGCACAAACCCTGCTTCCTTCTACATGTACAAATCTCTGTGATTTGGCCTGTGATCTACCTGGAATGCCAAAATTTTGCATTTGCTCCATTTTTTTTTTTTCTTACTCTCTACGCCTCTCTAGTTTCCATTCTGGTTTTCTAATTTGAAAAAAAAAAATCCCTATTGACACCAAGTAAGATTCAAATGAAATACTGAAAGCCTGCAGACTTTACATTTGTAAAATGGGCTCTCCATAGTTATCTAGATGGAAAAGGGATAGAATGATATCTGTATGTGCAAACACTTAGTATTTGAGCTTTTGGCATACGCAGTGGGGGGCGGGCAGTACTCAGAAGCAGAACAGTGTACTTGCCCTTGCAGCTACGCTTAATTTAATCCCACTGTGTTTCTCCCTCACAGGATGAAAACATCATGCGCTCCATGCAGCTCTTTGAAAATGTGATTTAACTTGTCAAATGCATCCTCAAACAGACAAATGTGAACTATTGTACCACACTTAAACTTGGAGCTACCACTTTTAGCATAGATTGCTCAGCTTTACACTGAGGCATATTATGCAAACAAGCTTTGTTTTAATATAAAGCAATCCCCAAAAGATTTGAGTTTTCCAGTTACAACTTTGCATCCTTTTCATAATGCCACTGAGTTCATGGGATGTTCTAAGTCATTTCATGCCCTGTGACTCTTCAAAAGTACAGAATCTGGCAGAGAGTTTTACTGATTCTTTAGCCATGGGATTATTCAGCTTTCCCATTACCAGTGATTTTAAAATATCAGTGTTTTTTGCTACTCAACTGTACGTATTCAGCCCCAGGATTTTAAATGGTTTTCTAAACTATTGGCATCTGCATTTAATTTCCAGAAATTAATTTTCATGTTTGTATGCTGTAATTCCATTTATACACTAAGTAAACAAAACAAGATTACTATGATTAGTAACAAGCAAACACACAGTCCCAGTTTCTATGGATTTGCTGCTTTCTGTTAAAGATATTCATTTATCTGGCATTTTTTACAACATGAAACAAATTAGTTTATCACCAGATGTCAGCATATGCCTAATAAAGCTTATTTAATAAGCATTTCTTAATTTTTCACAATACATATTATAGCCAAGGCCTACATGATATATATAATTTGGGATTTGTTCAATCCTACAGGTGGCCTATTTTCTATCTTGTCACTAAGTGGAAGTCCGTGAAGGTGTGGAACAAAGCAAGGATGTTTATAGGCATATGCAAAGGGTCAGGGTATCTGTCCTCGAGTTACATGGTAATGCTTAGTAACAAGTAATCCCTAACAGCATTGAGGGCCTACTCCATCCCCTCTCCCTCGACTCCTTCAAGACACCTTTCTATTACATGCCATTCAGGGACAAAGAAACCTGGACTACCCCAAGGCCTACAGGGAACAAAGAGCAAGCAGAATTCACTTTGAAAGCATCAGTGACTCCATTTGATCAATAACTACCATACCAAAACTTCGTTACAGATGAAAATAAATGCTAAGCAATTCATCTGGACTGTCTTATGATTTAGCTCATCGTAACACTCCAGCAATTCAGATTCTCTTCAATGATCTTAAGCCAAAATTGTCAAGTGGCCACAACATCACTTAGGATACACACACCTTCCCTACTTTGCAGAAATACCACAAAGACCGAGAGGCTACAGTGGGAGGAAATTAGCGACTGTCCTTGCAACACTCAATCAGGTATCTATTCTGGTGTAGAGATAGGATGTTGAGAGCCGCCCTGCTATCACCAGTGTAGACATTCAGAGTAGTACAGTACATGTACAGTGAAATCCGCCATCGCGTGTTTGTGTAAACTCAATGTGCACATTTTGTATTTCAAAAAGGAAAACTAAAAGCGAATAAAATGTTTCTAACTCTACTGTCCATGTTGCAGGTATTTTTATTCCAACAAGCGTTAAGTACCAGATTGAAAATATCATGTCCTTCTTTTGGCACCGTCGGGTCGTGTGCACGTTTGCCTCAGGGTGGGGCTGGGTGCGATGAAGAAGAGTAAAAGCAAGACCAGTGGGCCGGCGGGTTTTTTAGCTCATGTGGTCCGCGGACATGATGGGAGCAGAGACCTGAGGAAAGAGTATCCCAGACGGGGGGACTGGGAAGGACCAGAGCTCTGAGGGGGCGATGGGCATTTCTGCACTTATGACTCCTTAGAAATTACTTGTGTTCTTTGACATCCCAGCTGTGAGACTGTATCTGAGGTGAGAACCGCAAAGAGATCACTCCGTGTATTTGAGAGAAGGAGCGAGAGGGTGGTCTCTGACGCTGCTGAGACCGAAGACGGCTGCTCCTGCAGAAAGGAGTGATCCCCAATCTTCATCCCTCCCAAAGAAAATCTGCTTTGGATTCGGTGTGGTGGCTACTCATGTCCCCACAGCCTCTTCTTGCCCTCAGGATGGGAAGTCGTACTCTGGTTTTCTATTTCTCACTCCATTCCTTTCTCTTGTAGAGCGATCCAGGGTCAGCATCTACAACACCATCACTGAAGGCTATGCCTATAAAGTATGTTTTAAAAGCTTTTTAAATTAATGGTTAAACATAAGCAGGCACGACAAAATCACGGAGTGCATTTAAATGTTTTCAGATTTTAATTTCTAAAGATCTTCGTGACATGAGTATCTTCAGTATTTTCAGACTACGGGATACAAAAATGACATTTACTTAAATAAAACCCAACACCTAAAGTTTAGGCAGTTTTAATAAGTTGTAATAAACAACATACTTACAAGAGAATTTACACATGTAAAAAAAATTCTTAAACTAGAATATTCTGGCATGGACTTTTTCCAAGGATTCTACATCGTAAGATGCATATGTACAGACAATAATTAAAAGTGAACTCACAAATGTTTATCCATACTTTAAATTTCCATAGCTTTGATAAATGACAAAATGACAAAATGTCTAAAAATAAGCACACAGCTACAAACTGAGTGTGAAAGGGATATTATAAATACAAAGCATTAGAAAATAAATACAAATGCATCTACTATAAACCCAGTAATGGTTGTTTGCACTAAGCTGTAAATATATGAAAAACCGACCCCACAAAATTATACTACTGTAGAACTGTTTTTAACAACTCCCCATCACTGACCATTCTTTCCTGTTGATGGGTAACTTTTATTATGATTCAGTGGAACTAGGTTTACTCATCTTAAACTAGTAAGGAATGAATGGTGGCTGTGATTTACAAAAGAACAACCTGAAGTGAATCTGAAAAGGTACCATAGGTGCCCATGGCCAGCATTTCACACCTGTCACCAGGAAGTAAGGAGATTTTTGTGGGCTCCTTCCTTCAACAGCATATGGAACAATATGTTGGAATTTTAGATTTGATGATGATAAGGCTTCCCTGTCAACAGAAAAAAACGTAGCTTCATCAGTATCATGCAGGGTTCCCTAACAGGCATTAATTACACCTGTAGGAACAAGCCTAAAGAAGTGTCCAACACTCAAACCAAATGGAATGAGAACAGAATGATGGAATGAGAAGTGTAACATTTTTTCTGAGTTGAATACAGTATAGGTGGTCCTCTGTTTAAAAAAACGTTTCACTGGAGACTTATTTAGGAACCAGATCACCAGTGTATGAATCCAGCTGCTGCCAGTCGCTTCACTGTCAAATCTGGGGCTAGTTCTTTCTTTGAGCCTCAGTTTCTAGGTCTTTAAAGGGGGATAGCGACAAATTCTACCCCTGAGGGCTGCAGTGATGATTAAGTGGATACAATGTCTAAAAAGTACTCAAACTGAGTACCTGACAGGTAATCACTTCCCACGTGTTCGATCAAGATTGGGGTGTGTGCAAGTACGTACCTTTTCCAAGACAGATGTGCCTATGATTTAGGATGAAAATAACCGACTGCAACTTAAGGCAGGTAGTCAACTGATCGGTTATAAGAAAATGACACTGTGACTATAACTCACTTTCCTGTCTGCCCTGAAGCTGAATGTTTCCATCACTGTGGCACACACAAGCCCCAAGAAACGAGAAACTGTAATACTGAGAAAATTCTTTTAAAGACTCATCTCTGCAGGGGCGCCTGGGTGGCTCAGTCGGCTGAACAGCTGACTTCGGCTCAGGTCATGATCTCGTGGCTCGTGAGTTCGAGCCCCGCGTCGGGCTCTGTGCTGACAGCTCGGAGCCTGGAGCCTGGAGCCTGCTTCGGATTCTGTGTCTCCCTCTCTCTCTGCCCCTAACCCAGTAGCATTCTGTCCCTGTCTCTCTCAAAAATAAGTAAACATTAAAAAAAATTTTAAAGACTCATCTCTACTATTTAAAGGAGAAAGATATATAAACATTTGGTTTTTGAAGACAAAGAAGAGCACTTGTTAATTTCAGGGAGGATTACAAAGTACTGAAAGCAAAAGCATAATGGTAATTAGGCCAATTTTTAATAGCACACCAACAGAAAATCTCTGATCAAATATTATCAAATTATTGAAATATTATGCACGACAGTAGAAGTCGAAAACAAGAAGAGAAAAAGTCTGAAGGAGCAAACAATACTTAACTTCAAAATCTTTTTTTACCCTGTATTAGCAAGATTCAAAACAACGACATCGCGTGGCAACAAGCGGAGCTCCCTCGCTGTCTGCCTCGGGAGCTGCGGGCTGGGCATGTACACCCCTCTGTGTTCTCCTCCAAATCTCATGTGTTCTGTCTGAAGTTTATCTACTCAAAAACTATGCCCTCCTCCGCACACCTACTCATGAAATCTAACATGCTGGGCCTGCCCCTTTCTTCTTGCCCGATTCCACAGGATGTGTGTAAACCACCCGGGGAGAGTTTCAGATTGGAAGCTGTATCATCATTATTTAGCATCCGTTTCCTTGCATTTCACAAGGGAGGAATTGGCAAATAATTTTGCATTCCAATTCTCAGAAGCACATCTATAAGCAAAAAGAAGTTCCCTTCTGCTGAGGACACTGGATTGGCTAGGGGATGGTTCTGTACCTCTCAACAAGGTGTCTGAATGCTAATCCTCCACACGCAATAAAGAAATCCGTTACCTAGTAGTCTAGGGACTTCCCTGCTCCACCTAGACTTTATTCTAGGCATTCATCACAGAATGAATATAATCAATTTTAAAAGTCACTGTAATTGGTCAAATTAGGTAACTTAGACAAAGCTTAAACTAACGTATCTGACATTTTAAAACTGTATATGATCACACAAATTTCCTTTATAATTCCTTTAGGAAGTAGCTGCAATGAAACTAAGTTCTGCAATGTTAAAACAGTCCCATGCAAAGCTATCATTAAGATCCGATTAAACGTTGGGGCGCCTGGGTGGCTCAGCAGGTTGAGCGCTTGGCTCTTGATTTCGGCTCAGTTTGTGATTCTTGAGTTTGAGCCATGCTGTGCTGACAGCGTGCAACCTACTTGGGATTCTCTCTCTCTGCTCCCCATCCCCAACCTCTCAAAATAAATAAATAAACTTAAAAAAAAAAAAAGGATCTGATTACATATAATCTCCAAAACAAGATAGGATCACTGCTTTACAGAAATATTTCCAAGACTAGATTATGTGAACACTGCTTTAAATGATGAAAATTCACTTAACCTAGTTATTTGACACCCCACATATAATGAGATTCCCCCAGAGAGTCCCGCACATTCTTGCAAGTCAGAATAATTTGATTCATCCTTGTGTGTGTGCGTGTGCACACACGTTCCAGATAGCATGCACTTCGAGACATGATATTGCAGCCATCTGGAAATCTCATTTCAATCTCTGAAGATGGGAAAATTGTAAATTTTTTAGACAGAAAAGATGGGAAATGAAAGAAAAAGAAAAGTACTTTCTTCAACGAGCTCTCTGTATTAATCCTTTTGTTTTCTGAATTTTCCAATGGTCTAAGCAAGAACATCCAAACTAAAGAAAAAAAACCTGTCAAGTCGCACCACGTGGAGGGTATAGTCAGAGCAGAGGAAGTGAACGGCCGTGTTAACACAATCTGGTCCGAATCCCAATGCTTAGAAACCGTGTGACCTATGTAAGATGGAAGCTCCGAACTCTCAAATGAAAATATCAACTGCACGTGATAACTTGTGGTTGAAATAATAGATGTCATACAGTCAGTTTCATAGTATAAAAGTAAAAAACAAAGAAGCAAACAAACAAAAACCCATGACTTAAGGAATAAGGCTTTACTTACACTCCCACCATGCTGCTCTAGCTTCTGTAATGCACTGGTGATGGGCTCTTTGAATTTCTTATCCCTCAGTCTCTTGGAAAGCTTTTAAAATAAGATTGGGAGAATGACTTGGAAAAGTAGCAATATTCACCACAGGCATAAGTAAAACTTCACTAAGGAGTATGCTAACTAGAAATAAAATCATTGAATCCTTACCGTATAGTTAAGTACACAAACACCACTTAATTTGTTTTAGATTCCAAGGCTTCTTTTAGAAAATATCTCATTGAAATTTATATGCAATAGACACCACTATATTTGTTAAAACAAGTTCAGCATTATAGTTCCAGTGTCCAGCATATTACTTGGCACAGAACACAAAACAGAAGGGCAGAGAGCAACAGATTTGTCAAAATGTTGAATGTCTGAATGGAGTAATCAATCTAAAATAAGCCATTTTATATATTAGGGTGAAATTCCTGTGGCTAGTCAGGTACAACCTGCTGACCTAAAGGTTGTAAGCAAACACCTGCTAGGATCCTCTTCCTTCTCTCCTAAGGCTTCCCATATATTAAGCTTCGAGAGTCTATTCCCACTGTGTCTTCTCTCCATCAAACACCTGGTGTTGGTGGGAATTCATCTCCCGCTATTCCTAACCTCAGCATGGCAATCCTGCTAGATTCACTCCCATCCCTACTCTCTATAGGCTTTGCCAGGTGTTCCCGGGGTGTATGGTCTCTCTGCAGAGTAAGAAGCTAAACATCCAGTTCTAGGATCTCTCTAAATGGACTGGTCCAAGAAAAAAACAGTGAAACTATGACTGAAATACATGCCTCAACTCTGAACTACAGAAGGATGCACACAGAGAAATGCCAGCTGTGGGTTATTCCAGCAAGGACTTTAATTTTTTATTAGTGTGTGCAGTAACGGATTAATTCCACCTAAAGAAAAGATCGGCCCTTGTCTCTGGCTCCCGGATGGGAACCTCTAAGCCCTTGGTACGATCCTGCCAGATAAGAGCGTCTTTGTTTACATGGGGCCCTTGGGCCACATGATCTCAGCTCAGCTTCTGAAGAGGCTGGAGACTAAGGTCGACCATGCAAGCAGCCAGTCATGCTTGCTTGACAGAACCCTAATATGAACCCTGGGACACCACGCTGAGGGGAGTTTCTTAGGATGGCAATACTCCATCTGTGTTGCCACATATCACTTCTGGCTGGAGGAAGCAAGCGCTGTCCAACTCCAGTGTGAGAGAGGTCAACTGGAGACTCCACATTTTGACCTTCCTGGGCTCTGCTCTGTGCACCTCCTTGCTTTGTGGCTTTTACTTGGTAGCCCTTCACTGTAATGAACTGAAACCGTGTAACAGCTTTTTGAGTTTCCCGAGTCCTTCTAACTGTCCAGTATCCCAGTGTGTATCTGTCCTAAGGATTAAGCTACACATAACAGGGAAACGTCTCATCCTGAATACTGTTTACAGATTCACTAAAAACTTACAAGGAAAAACAAAGAAAATGATGAAAAACATGACTGTGGCAATGTACAATTACACAGGAGGGTGGATGAGCTGTCTTTATAATCCGTGCTAATCAACATGGGCATAAGACCATCGTACTGTTCGTTAATTTTTGTCCCCTCCCCGACTCTCGCTCTCACTCTCTCTGTCTCTCTCTCTCTCTCTCTCTCTCTCAAAACTAAATAAACATTAAAAAAAGAAGAAGAAGAATCAGATTTTTTTTAGGATTTCTGAATCCGTTAACGACTAATTGGAAGCCACTGATCACGACAAGATACAGACAGTGCATGATACGCATACACAAGCACTCTGTCATCTTTTCAGTACTTACACTTGTCAGCAGATGTTTCAGATGGTCATTCAGAGAAGGACCAACGACGACACTTAGCTGCACGAGAGCATTCAGACCTCTTGCAAACACGTCATCATCCAGGTGTACCTGGGGGGGTTAGACAGTCAGGGGTACAGGGACAGAAAAGGAAAGAGGAAAGACAAGTAAGAAGAAAGGGTAAGCAGGTGGAGAAAAAAGTAAGACTGAACATTCAAAATTAGAAGATAAGCCACTAAACCCTGAATCTAAAAAAATACCTTTAATGTTATACCATCTAGAAGCAAAAAAATAAACTGGCTTGACTGAAATATTAGCTTAGCTGTATCACAGCAAGCAGCAAGGCTGATGTGAGGTTTCTTACTTTCTCTCATTACTGAAAATGTCCCCTTTTACCTTTCGGATATCCTCTACAGGTGTCTTCAAGTAAGTAATCATCTGTCCCTGAATAACCATGGCCTAATTTTGCACACACATCAAAATCACAGGTAAAGGACTCATTTGCATACAATTTGGAAGAAAAAAAGACATAAAATATTCTAAATGTACCACAGAAAGTCCAAAGGAATAGAGGATACCAGAGCCGCCTTTAGCACAGGAACCAGTCTTGGAAGCAAAGGCACAGCTTTTTCAGGAGCTCCTTGGACCAAAAGTAATTCTCTAAATCCCTCCTTTGACACGAAGGTGTATGGATGTTTAGTCTCTCTCAAACCCTGCCAAAGACAAAAAACAAACAAAACAAAACAAGCAAACAAAAAAGATTTACTAAGCATCTGGTTATACTAACAACAAAACTGAATTCTTACTAGTCTAAATGAAAATCAAGTTTTATTATGGTTTTCCTAATCATGATTTATAATTTCAATAATTACAATTTCAATTAAACCCAGAAATTGTGGAACAAAGGACATACATGGGACAGGACGAATTTCTACCCACAGGAAGGAAGGAAAAGATTTTGAACATTAAAGAACAGGAAAAAGAAACGGAAAAGCAAGGAAAAATAAAGGAAATAAAGAAAAAGAAAGGGAGGAAGAAAATAAAAGGGGAGAGGAAGAGAGAGGAAAGGTAAATAATAAAAAAAAAGAAAAAACGTAAAAGAAACCCTCACTAGGATACTGAAAACATTTTGTGTGTACTACCAAATACTGTCTGCAAGCACAGAAAATCAGCCAATGATGGTTTATAATTATTGGACCTCCTACCTTTACAGTGACTTTACAACTTGTTTAATGAGTTTCTAAAATATTGTATTTCCTTCATATTTAAATATTTTACATTAAGATATTTAAAAAACATCGTTTCCTATGAAAATCTTACAGAAAACCACTGTAAGATTTTAAATGTCATTTTTAACATTGGAATGCGAAATAAAAATATGAAGGGGAGTCTGAGTGGCTCAGTCAGTTGAGCGTCCGACTTTGGCTTAGGTCATGACCTCACGGTTCATGAGTTCAAGCCCCATGTTGGGCTCTGTGCTGACAGCTCAGAGCCTGGAGCCTGCTTCAGATTCTGTGTCTCCCTCTCTCTTCGCTCCTCCCCTGCTCACACTCTGTCTCTCTCTCAAAAATAAATAAGATTGAAAAATATATATATATGAAAATAACCCGTATCCTTTCTTTCACCCTAAATGCATCAGAAACTATTGGATAGTACTCTTTTGTGATTTAATCCATCACTTTGAGTCAAGACAGAAGAGCCACCTGACTTTTTTTGAAAACGTAATACAAAAAAAAGCAACAGCAATACTCCATCAGTTTGACTAATTATTATCTGTGAATAAGTAAAACTGCCTGCAAAGTCATGCCTAAAAATACTAATTTTCAACCAATTTGCTCTTTAGACCAAACTATCTGCTTCCAAACAGTGATCAAACACTTCTTTTCCTGGACCGCCAAGCACAGCAGCACCACTTTGGAACACAGCTTCTATCACCCTAAGGTTGTGCCTCTCCTGGCCATTGTAGAGATGAGGGATCAGGTCAAGAGAGGTGGATTTCCATAGTGGTGGTTCTGTCAGTACTTTTCCATTATTAAATAAGTAGAAGGAAAGGCTAATAATGTACCCAACACAGAAATAAAGGCATTGGTGTTTGGAAAATAATTATTCAAAGCACTGACTTTATGTAATCTCAACTAAACAGAGTCCCTTTAGGGACTCTCCAAATTAAAGAACTCCCCTCACCTTCCTCACTTTGTGATTAGCTAGAGCATTTTTTTTTTTAATGTTTATTTTTGAGAGAGAGAGTGAGTGGGCAGGTGTACCAGCTCATGGGGGAGGGGCAGAAGAGAGAGAGAGAATCCCAAGCAGGCTCCTCACGGTCAGCCCAGACCCAGATGCGGGGCCTGATCTGATCTCACGTACTGTGCGATCATGACCTGAGCCGAAATCAAGAGTGGGATGTTTAATCAACTGAGCCACCCAGGCACCCCTAATTGGACCATGTTTTCAAAGGTGTCACTACAGTTGTGATTCATCTAAAAAATGGTCTGCTACCATATACAAAAGGTTTAAAAAATTTTTTTAAACTAATGAAACATTGATACATTTTTAAGTTTTTAATACCAAGTTTAAAAGACTTTGATCAAAACTGAATTTCAAAATAGGCTACCCATAAAAATATGCTGTTATTAAACCAAAATAATCTTGTAAGCAGAGATATAAATTAAGAAAAACAAAGACCAACAAAAATGATCCTAACTCTTAAAAAAGACAAGTATCTGTAACTTAAACATAAGACAACTGGCTAGTTCATTTCTCAACTTGTGACTCTAAGGGAATAAATTTCACAGAAGAGATCACTGATCCACTTGAAGCTAATACTCTGCCAACTTTTTCCTGACATGGTAAAAAATATAAGGAATCTATGAAAAATTTTCTTAAAATCCTCTACAAAAACGATCTCCCTGACATTCGACTTAAAATGTACAGGTGGGCAAAAGCCCAGAGAATTTTCCAAAAGGATGTTTAGGTAGTTAGTATCAGCTCCCTAAAAAACATATCACATTCACGTTAAACATGACTGGTGGTATAGAAATAGATCAACCACCCATTTCTATCTGATGTAGTTTAAGTTAAACCACTGATGTTCTCCTGATATGACTCATTCAATATGATTCCAAGTACTTTTTTGGAATTAAGTGTGAATATTTCATCTACTTATCTACAAATCCCTGTGTAGACTAAGTTGTTTATAAAGCTGATTAATCAGTTTCTAATAAACATATACTGATCATAATTAGTTCCTAAGGGAGCGCTGGTGTTTTAATGACTTTCGCTTGGCTCTTATTCCAAAAGCATAAAATAAGATTTACTGATGCGTTGTGAAGTAACATTTAATACAGTTTTTAAGGTGTTTTTTTCCATAAACACTCAGGAGAAATGGAAATCACACATACCTCTGCTAAAGTAATAAGAAGAGGATCAAATGGAAGATTTTCAGGAGGACATTCCCACTGCAGTCTGTGTTTCACTGAACCATGGACCAATCTAAAATAACAAACACTGGTAAACGCAACACGGACAATGTAATTATATATTAAACACTAATTCTCTAACACATTCAGACTCTTTCCAGAACATAATCATATTAGAACTATTCTGTAACATGTAGGAATATCATGGCTTGCAACGTTATTACAAGGCATCTCACACAGCAAAGTCTATAACCCCCCACTCCTATCCTTTCAGCAAAACTGTTTCGAGGCAAAACTAAACTCCACATGTGTTCAGCCTACAGTGTTGGGAGTTCAAGCATGGTGCCATCTGTGAGTCTTAACACAAATGCTACACTTGACATGTTTAAGTCATAATTGTAACAGAATAGGTAACCTACCAATGTGCAAACAAAGAAATGTGATAATTAGAAACAGTAACGTGTTTTATATGGAACATTATTTTTCAGATACAGATTCTTTAACCCTCATGATCTAAATACAAGCCAGATTTCCCCTCTGTTACACAAAAGAAAACAGAGGCCAGGAGGTGAAACAGCCCATGCAGGGTTACAAAATGGTAGCCCCTTGAATTGGTCACTGCTGCTGCTGTTGCTTTAAAAAAAAATTATTTTTTATTAACAGCTTTACTGAGTCTTAACCAACGTGCAACAAACTGTACATGGTTATGAAGTGTAACATTTGACACTGGTTTTGATATATAAATACATCAAGAGAACCCTCATCATAACCATGACAGTGAACTTACTCAAGACGCTCAAATGTTTCTTCACCCTTTTGTAATGTTCTCAACTTCTTGACACCTTTTTTAGTGTTATTTTCTTAATAGCAAGAGGCCTCGGTAACATTTTTACAATTTTAGCAACCATGATTGCTTAGAGTGGAGGGGGGGGTGTAAGAATATGTAAATATGGTTTTGACTCAGAATAAAATAAAAAAATAATAACAATAAAGTGAGGAATGCCTCTTGAGCTCATTTCTCCAAATCTGCAAATACCATTAAAAACTACATTTCGGGGCACCTGGGTGGCTCAGTCGGTTGGGCGTCCGACTTCAGCTCAGGTCATGATCTCACTGTCCATGAGTTCGAGCCCCATGTCGGGCTCTGTGCTGACAGCTCAGAGCCTGGAGCCTGCTTCCGATTCTGTGTCTCCCTCTCTCTGGCCCTCCCCCACTCACACTCTGTCTCACTCTCTCTCTCAAAAATAAATAAACATTAAAAAAAAAAACACAAAACACTACATTTCTTGAATTTTAGAAAACAACAAAAACAATGTCGTGGTTATTCTTCCCACAATGAAAATGACATTTCCCATCACCTAGAACAGGCTAAAACTGGATACACTTAGAAGAAAGAAATGTTTCTTGGTAGTGAAATCTTAAAATGGTATCATTCTATCAGTAACTATATCGTTTTCTTTAAAACACTTCTGATGTCTCTCACAAAAGGTGGCAAAAACTGTATCAAAAGTGAGGAAGAACTACCGTATGTACTCATTAATAAATATAATTTCAATAAATACAACTTTTTGAAATTTTTCAAATGTCATTTCAAAAACTAATGAAACAGGGTATTATGCTAAGTGAAATTAGTCAGAGAAAGACAAAAACCATACGACTTCAGTCATATAAGGACTTTAAGAGACAAAACAGATGAACATAAGGGAAGGGAAACAAAAATAATATAAAAACCTGGAGGGGTACAAAACAGAAGAGACTCATAAATATGGAGAACAAACTGAGGGTTGCTGGAGGGGTTGTGGGAGAGGGGACGGGCTAAAGGGGTAAGGGGCACCAAGGAATCTAGTCCTGAAATCATTGTTGCACTATATGCTAACTAATTTGGGCATAAATTTTAAAAAATAAAAAATAAAATAAGAAAAAATAATCTCCATTAAAAAAAAACCAAAACAACAACAACAAACAAAAAACTAATGAAACAATCCCATTCAATTGTAAACTTTCAGTTTCAGACTATTTATTTGCAACTCGCCAGAGGCTATGAATGCTTATATTGTTTCAGAAACTGGTTAATTCCATTTCTTAAATTACAGATCTATTTGTAATTCTATTTTGGAACTGAAATGATTTTCTTCAACAATGTCTCACGATCTACCCCAGTCCAACAGCCAAAGTGTAAATAAGTCACCTTTACTGCAACCTCCTAGTATATAAAATTTTCAATACATTTAAACTAAATACTGTTATTGATTTGACTCAGTTATTTTGAATAATCTGGTCAGTTATCATCCGTACTGATTTACCTGCAAGGAATACCTCCTTTAGAGTAAATAGCCGCAAATGCAGAAGGGGCTCGGGACTGTTCACCAAACTGAAAGAAAAAGACGACAGGAATGCAGTAAGTATACCATCACCTCCACTCTGTGATAGCTGCCCGATTTTCATCCTGCTGAGGTCAGAGGCAAAGGGACATCCTGACTTTTCACCCACGATGCTGGTATCAAGTGCATCACTCGACTCGGCAACACACCTGAGGAAAACGATCGGTCCCCTCAGTACTGGACCCACAACCACAGCCACAAGCTGTGTCTTTCTTTTTAGCCCCTAACTTGTTTCCGAAGGCGTGAAGGAGCTGGGATCACATATATAATATAGACAAATACTATTATACGAACATCATAAATAAATATAACAAAGATAATACATCTTTCTACCCTCCCCCACTGTGAGCTCTCAAGGTGAGGGCTACATGGGGAAGAAGTGTTAGGTACAGGGAAAGCAGAATTGTCTTCAGTCGCCAGCGCATCTCCTACTTGTCCTCCAGTCAAATATGGACGGTCTGGAGGGTCCAGAACCTGTAATCTCTCCCAAATGGTTTCACGCTTCTACAAAAAACAAAGGCTTACGATTGGCAGGAATGACAGAGCTGAAGGTGGTGCAAGGCTCCCACGAACATGTGCTCAGATGTGTTTGCTTAGATATATAACTTCACAACTTTGTCCACATATTATCTTACGAATCAATTAATTCTGGGGGTGACTGGGTGGCTCCGTTAGTTAAGTGTCCGACTTTGGCTCATGTCAGGGTCTCATGGTTTGTGAGTTCAAGCCCCACATGGGGCTCTCCGCCCTCAGCACGGAGCCCGCTTAGGATCCTCTGTCTCCCTCTCTCTCTGCCCCTCCCCTGCTCGCGCTCTCTCTCTCAAAAATAAATAAACATCAAAAAAAAAAAAAAAAGTTAAAAAACAAAAGAATAAATTAACTCTGTATCTATTCCCAAAGATCATTTAAGAGATGATCAATCACAATGGTTAAATAATCACAGCATACATGATTTCAATGCAGTTGATCCTTAGACAATTTAGGCACAAAAAGTTAATATTTCATCACACAGTACTTTGAACATAATCAAATAAATATAGTTGTCTAAATTATAAAATATAAATGGACTAATCTTTTTTAAAGATACAACTAGATAAAATTATTTTTCAATCACTTGCAGTAATTTAAAAATATATTTAAGGGTATAAGTTTAGAATTAGCCTTTTTTCCTCTGGAAAAACACATGTTTGAAGTTACAACACACAGATGAAATGTCATTGACACATAATACTATAATAGGAGATTCATTTACAAAGTTCAACCCACATTCTGCATAATAATTCACAGAAATAGTAATGTTTCATTCATTTAATTACAATTCCTACTAAGAAAAATTTATTTTAAAAACTGTTTTCAAGTAATTGATATCAGATAAGGAAACTTGAAAAAGTGTTCGTTGAAGTGGGGGGGGAAATTAAGACAAATTAGGACTACAAACACTTTTTTAGTTCTACCACCTATTAGGAACTGATTTTATTTTTTGGACCTACAGATCATGTAAATAATCCCTAAATATCCAAAACCACCACCAAGACAAAATTTCTGATTGAAATTCTAAGCCATTCCATTCTTTTCCTTTAATTTGTAACTCCTTTTAGAGATAATCATAGCTTTATCTTCCAAGTCCCACATTATCAATTTTTCTTTCTACCAGTGGGTTCATTTTATCAATCTTTACCAAATTTTACCAAAATTCCATTACCATGAAAAAAACTATAGTCCCTTCAGTTTTTAACAATATCATCACACACTAGATTTCAACTGTAAAATAATCAACATTAAATATACTTCACTATACTGAGTTTCAACACATGTAATTTTTGATCCAAGTGAAGTGCTCAAAATTTACACACATTGAAGTGTATAAATTATAGGTACGTAGACCGGTGAATTCTCCAAAACAGTGGGGTAACAACATGCAGGTATGGAAAACCTGAATGTGACCGGCACCCTAGGAACCTCTGCCGTGCCTCGTCCCAGTCACTAACCACCTTTTTCCCTAATGGTGACTTCTGTCCTGACTTCTGACTGACTTACTCTGGTTTGGTAGCTTTTACAGATCTTTGACATGGTCTTGTCTAATATCCTCTATTCTCAGGTCAAGTCATTATTTCCCCAAACTTTCCTTAATTAGCAATAAAATTTAAGGTTAGGGCCACTAAATATTACTGCTTTACAAAGTTCTTTCCCCAAAGAGAGGAAGAGAACAGAAGTGTCACCATGAATCTCTCAATTAAACGTGGGAAAAAGAAGCAAGAGCAAGGAGAGAGGAGGGCATTCTCCGGGAGTCCCACTCCTCTGACACTGTGCAGTTTACAGAAAGAAGCAAAGCAACACATATGCTGACACAATTTTTCACTTGGAAAGTCAGAAAATCTCCTGCCCTTGGCCAGTTCATCGTACCCTTTCTATGTTTTACCCGCCATCAAAATCAGTGTCTCAGCCATTCTCATAATCCCCTTTAAAGGCTGAAACCAGGATCATCTTACCCTACGCAAGGTTGGGCCACACACTGCCTGGTGTTGTAGCACACGTGTGCCCACTTTCTGGATAATTCAGTGATCTACACACTTAACGATTATCCTCTTTCATGCGCGTAAATCTCCTATTTGTGGAATGTGGTTAAACTGCTGTCAGAAGGCAAAGGGAGGCTGGTACTATAGAGGCATTTCCTGGGGAGCTAATTTATAAATCAAAGCAAAATAGGGATGTTCATGCCACTGTGGAAGCATGTGGTTCCTCCCACGTCAATTAAATACAAGTTTACTCACTGACATTAGGAAGCAGCAGAACTAAAGAAAATAAAAAATAAAGCTGATATGCAATTCATCTTACACTCTACAGTACTGCTCCATGAATGTGACAGGATACGCCACAACTGCCTATTCCCCATTTGACACCTTCTCATTTCCACACTCCCATCATCATTATTTCCATTCTTCATCATGATTACCATATGCCCTTCATCACTAGCCTAAATGTAACAAAACAAAACAAAACAATGCCTACAAGGCAGTCCTGACTGTCTTTTGTGCCTACCGGGTTAATTGTCTTAGGGTTAAGTTTATCACTTGGTCGAGGATGAGATTTTCTTGCGGACTCTGGGGAACTGGTTGATGATGAGGATTTGCCTTGTTGAACTGTAGTCCTATGTTTTATTTGTATGCTCGATGATGTCCTTTGATCACAGTTATCTGGAAAAAACGGAAGATCAACAACAACAAAAGAGGTGGAAGAGATAAAGTTCACTCTTATCCATCTGTGTAACAGAATGTGTCACTAACCCGATTCACCTCTTCATTTAAAAAGCAATGTTCTGTACCTGCCCCTCTGTTTCTCAGCTGAACGCCTCCGTGGCACTCTGATTTCTGCATTGCTTCCCTTTCACGCCTGCAGTTAAATGCAACTTGATTTCAGAATTTGGGGAGTAAGAGATGCATTAACAACATAAAGACCAAAACAGAACAGAGTAAATAATACAGTAAAAGACACACAAAAAAGATATGGCATGGAGCAAAATACCCCAAAGACCAATGAAAAAATACAAAATTATGTCAACTTCAGTATCAATAACAGTAAATGAAAAACAATCTGTAAAAAAATAAGATAAATAAAATAAACATTTTTTCCCATTCAAACTGTAAAAATAAGCTTTTAGAAACTCAACTGCAGACCTCTGGCTATAGTCAGAAAACATGGACTGGATTTCTGAAAGGAGTAAGAGGTTGGCACATCCCCTGGCGTCTCTATCTTCTCTGGTCTCTGTATTTCCAAAGGCCCAAGTGCTAACACCTGCATATCAAGTCCGACTTTTCAAGACATAATGACCTCTCCTAGTCAAGGGACTGAAGCTCCTTAACCTGAACATAACCAAAACTACGGTTATCACACTGAAGTTATGGACCTCTTGTTAATTCAAGGTACCACCAATTTTCTGGTCCCTCAGGCTAAAAGACTTAAGAGCACTGCTATCTTCTTTTCCTTCACTTCTTACAGATGTAATCAATGTGGTGTGATGAGGCGGAAGCCGCTTTAGGCTCAGATCTGGGTCTACACCCTCATCTCTACCGATTACCAGGTTTATGAATTAGGTAGATCATTTAATCTCCCCAAGCCTGGATTTCCAGACATTTTAAAAGCGGAGGATAATACAAGCCTATACAGGCTGTTACTGAGGAGTAAAGAAGGCATTATATCAAGTTGCTCAACCAGCCAGCGATGGTTCACTTCTCCCTCTTCCACGCTTTCCTCTTTTCCGCTAATGGGAGGACTCTAGTTCCCAGTGATGATTTTCTGCCTGATCATAAACTCCTATGTCTACCAAGCAATCCACCACACGCACCTGGATTCATATACCCAACTGCCTGCTGGTATTTCTAGGTCTGGCTCCAGTCCCAAATTCCACGCGGCCTTTCCTGATCTCCTGTTTCTCAAATGTGTACGTCCATGGCACTCTTGATTTCTGCACTCTCTCCTTATTTCTACTTGATTATTCCACTCCCTCACTGCACAGCACTCTAGTCATTCTTCCACTAGAGCATTTCCCACTCTAAGCCTTTAGAATTGCTATTAAATAGATAACTACCCTGGGGTGCCTGGGTGGCTCAGTCAATTAAGTGTTGGACTTCTGATTTTGGCTCAGGTCATAATCTCAGAGTTCCTGGGTTCGAGCACCACAGCAGACTCCTCTCAGAGCCTGCTTGGGATTCTCTCTCTCCTTCTCTCTCTGCCCCTCCCCCCACACGTGTGCATGCTCTCTCTCAAAATAAAGTTTAAAATATGTGTGTATAGGGGCGCCTGGGTGGCTCAGTCGGTTAGGTGGCCGACTTCGGCTCAGGTCATGATTTCGTGGTCCGTGAGTTTGAGCCCTGCGTCGGGCTCTGTGCTGACAGCTCAGAGCCTGGAGCCTGTTTCAGATTCTGTGTCTCCCTCTCTCTGACCCTCCCCCATTCATGCTCTGTCTCTCTCTGTCTCAAAAATAAATAAACGTTAAAAAATAATAATAATAAAATAAAAAAATAAAAAAAATAAAATGTGTGTATATACATATATACACATATACACATATATACATATACACATACACATACATACATACATACGCATACACACACACACACACGCATATAACTACTCCTCAACTACACTGTAAGATCTTCCTTTAAGGCAACATAGATGAAATCTTCTTCCACTTCCAAATGAGTTTTTCAAATATTGGAGACACAGACTCCTTCGTTTTCTCTTCTTCAGGATAAACATTGATGCTTTGGCAAGTGATTCCTCATGAGATGATTTTAATCCACTTGCCAAATTAGAATTCTTCACAAGGAGGACAAAACTCCGTTAACTCAGCCCCAAGATAGTTCAAACATGATGTGACCACATCCAAGTGCCTTGCAAAGATAAATTAAATGTAAGATCGTTTCATAAACAGAACAATTTTCATTCACCTAATTTCCTCATCTTACTACCAGCAGATGACTTGCTTCCCAATATCACACTTCACTTTCATTCTTAAGGCATTTACCAGAATTATGGTAATTAATGGCTCATTAAATTTGTCAGATAATATTCTAAGTCAAGATAAGCCAGGCTTTAAATATTTCGACCTAACACTGCACTTCAGTGAATATTCAACAAGTATTTACTATCATGCCAGGTCTCAGTTTTGAGAATTTCCTGATGGGAACAGCATGATCTAAGTTTCTGTATGTATGTATGCATATATGTATGTATCAATCAATCAATCAATCAATCTGTGTCTCTGTTTCTTCAACTCTATAATTGGGGACAATTACAGTAACTGCTTTTAATGTTGATGAAGACTAATGAATTAATATTTCTTTTGATCATAAATTGTAATAGCTGTCACAGCTGAAAATGAGGCATCACAAAGATCCTACCCACAAACACAAAAAGAGCAGAGTTGGACACATCAAACCATGATGCATAGTTTTCAACACTACCTACCAAATCTACAAAAGTTTGTGTAGGAACAACTAAATTTCTATCTTCTTTCATGTGAAAAAGATGTTCCTGAAAGGTACCTGCAAGAAGGTGCTGCGTTATATTTTGAATGAATTCAAAGAGCCGCTGAAACTCTTCATTTTGAAAAACTTTGAAACATGCCAGAAAATTGAGCCTCCAAAGGTTTTACACATACAGGGCAGTTTTTATGTATAATATACTTAGGTAAATTTCAGCAGTCATTTCAAAACACACATACACGATGCAAACATTTCTGCGTTCACTTTCAAAACACCCTAGAGACTTGTTTTCCAAAACAATTATTTTTCACCTATTATTAAAAGAATCCACCTTTACCTTACAAATTAAGTCTGCTGGATTTTTTAAAAAGATGCCCATCTGGGAGCATACCACTGACAACAAAACCGGAACATGAGTTGTTTGTAAAAGAAAAAAGACTTAATTCATCTTACACTCAACAACTCTTTTAAGTATTTTTTCATTAAATAACATGAGGAGGGTGGTGTAAAGAGGTAATAATGGTGGAAGGAAGTGAAAAGGTAAGGACTGTTTCCTGCTACAAATATTATCGCAGTCACCTCTCATTCTTTTACAAAACAATAGAAAGATTCTAAACAGGCACTAGAATCCCCTTGACCCAAACATCTAAACTATGTCATAATACCAGAGAGCAAGCAAATCAAGCAGGGCCCCAACAGCAGAACCCTCATTTTCCCTTTCGTCTCCTTAGGTGCCGCGGATCATCCGAAAGGGGCCATAGACATCCGTGTCAGTGCTAGGAAAAGCACACTTTGGTTTTCATTGTTTTGGACAGCTCACATATCCTATTTCTTTCCCTATATGCACTTTCTTCCGGGACCACGCTTTGAGACCACCGCACTAAAAGGCTTGCTAAATTCTCAAGGGGCAGAGGCCACCTTTTTTTCCTACTCTCTCATCCGTTGTTCAGAAAGTTCCAGAAGTGACAGGCATCCCACTGAAGAAGCCGTGACCCATCTCTAAAGCTCCTTCAAATTCCAGAGTGCAGCCACAGAGCCCAATATCCACCTATCTCAATCCCTTTTTACCATAAATCCACAGGGCCAATATTAAGGGTCTTAAATTTGCTTTCCATTTTCCTACCCTCTTCCTCTCTAACACCACACTCTTCCAAACACTTAAGACCCGTTCAGGGACAGAGTGGTATCAAAGTTGGAAAATCAGGAGGACGTGTAGGAAAAAAATCCAGAAAAACAGAGTTGAGTGTTTTTGGGGTTTTTTGGCTTTTTTGTTTTGTTTTAAGGAGCCGGGGAGCTGGGAGGAAGGGCGGGCTACTTTCCGCCAAAGCCTGACCCCGGGAAAGGAAGGGTGCGCTCTCGGCGCTCGGCAGCTTCAAGGTCCTTAGCAACGAGTCCGGCGGCCCTAGAGACAGGCCAGCCCGGAAGCCTGCAGGGCGGAGACGGGGCGGGAGGCACGGCGGGATCCCCGCACCCCTGGCCCACGGCACCCCGTACCCGATCCTACCGCGCCTCTCTCCCGCGGCGATGGCTGGCACTTTCGCCCTGCGCCCGCTCGGCCAACTACCCCACTCGCGTCACCGACCGCCCGGGCTCGGGAAAACGAGGCTTCGCGCGGTCCCCAGATCTGACCGCGCCGCGCAGTGACGTCAGACGCACGCAGCGTCCTCTAAGCCTTTAGCAGGAAGGCTGCGGAGGCGCCGGGCGGAAGAGGGTTGTCCTGGCAACGAGGCGCCGGGGGCTGGCGTTGCGTGGTGGCGAAGGGGCACCGTGTGGAGGGTCTTTGAGGACTGATGAGAGGTGCAGAGAGCAGAGGAGAGCACAGACTCCTAGTTCCCTGCACCACAATCTCTCCCTAGTCCCTGTACCTAACACTTAACACGTTTCTTGAACACTTAAAATTTTCTCCACCTGCCCTAGAACCTGAGAGCTAAGGATCCTGAACTCCAGCCCCAGGGTCTTCCGGAGAGAGAGCCAAAGCCACCTACAGGCCCAGCTGTGGAATTTCGTTTCCTGCCATAATTTCCTGATTCGCATGCCACGGCATTCTATATAATACATCCGTATTTTAAGAAAGTGGGTGTGGGGGCGCCTGGGTGGCTCAGTTGGTTAAGCGGCCGACTTCCGCTCAGGTCATGATCTCACAGTCCATGAGTTTGAGCCCCGCGTCGGGCTCTGTGCTGACAGCTCGGAGACTGGAGCCTGCTTCAGATTCTGTGTCTCCCTCTCTCTCTGACCCTCCCTCGTTCATGCTCTTTCTCTGTCTCAAAAATAAATAAACATTAAAAAAATTAAAAAAAAAAAAAAGTGGGTGTGCTTTTAAACTTCAGATTATTTTAATAAAACTGATGCTGCAGGAAAAATGAATGTCCCCATGTGTCTACCAAAAGCAATTTGGATTGTCATAGTAAAAAGTCCTTCAAACCTGTGCGCTGCATTCTTTTCCAGCGTCTTCTGTTGTCACCCATAGCCTTAGCTTTTTTGCTCAGGTAATAGCTAATTATACAGTCCTCATTGTCTGAGCCCTCCAGGCCCTATCATCCCTCCCTGCCCTCGGAGCTCCATTTTGCTTCCTGAGTCACTGCTGTGGAAGCTTCTCCCACAGACTGTGACTTCTTTATGACAATGATTACGCCTTTTCCCTGCGTTTCTCCACCTTCTGGCACAATGTAGCAGGACTCAGAAAGTACTCTTTGAATAAATGAAACAAACAAACGAATCCTATGTATATCTAACTCCTCAAATGTACTGTGAAATTTGCATACAAGTCTAAACTTTTAAAATTCATTATGTGTTTACCTATCTTCCCCATGTGACCAAAACTGTCTCTATCCCTTTGGTCTCCAATTAGCACAATGTGTGCTTGAGAGAAGTGTTAATTTTTTTTAACTTTGTTTTTGTTTTAATTCCTTTTGAGAGAAAGAGAGAGCAGGCAGGGGACCGGCAGATAGAAAATCCGAAGCAGGACCCACTCCGGGCTCTATCCCACAACTGTGAGATCATGACTTGACCCAAAAAAGAGCCAGAGGATTAACCAACTCAGTCACCTAGGTGCCCCTTAAGTAGTGTTTAAAAAAAAAAAAAAAAAAAGGAAGAAGAAAAAGAAAAAAGAAAAAAAAGATCATCTTTCTTAGCTATTTTCACCTTATGATCTCCCTTCTTCAGATTCTCCATGCCTTATGATATCTCTTTGCACTCTCCCTCCCACCTAGCATCCCCACTGATAGACTTAGCAGCACCTGGCTCATGGCTGTTACTAAACATCTCACTATACTCACTATACAGTGAGTACCATACATCTTCCCTATTCCCCTACTAATTTACTCTCCGCTGTTCTCTATCTACTGTACACTCTGGGAGCTGATCACCATGCATTGGCATCGACAAGGCTCCCATGCCCTCCAGATCACACTTGGGCTTGGCCAATGGGGAAGCTTAATAACAAATTGTAGAATTTGGGGAGAGTGAAATCAGAAGATTTCATTCTTCTGCTTCATCTCCAACAGTTTCCCTGGAACTGGCTACATCCCTAAATGAAGGTCACAGCTCCTTTCTAAATAGCCAACTTCAGGACTACAGGTGTAAAATCTCAGGTGCTTCCTGCCCTTGATTAATGCACTCTCTGTGCAGTTACCCTATACTTTAAAAAATAGTCCCTTTGTAAACAAACCCTTGCCAAATCATCCTATGTTTAACATATCACTTCATGTTGTGTAAGATTATGAAGTAGATAAATGTAATCAAAGTTGAAAACTGAGAATATTTTTCTCATCATTTTGATTTCAGTTTCACTTGGGAGCGCATCTTAATTATATTTATTTAGTCACCAAGCATTTTTAAGAAAATATCAGAGGTATTGTTGGTGGGGGCTTAAATACTTTAAAGAAAATCTGTTCCTTTTTGTAAAAATTTCAGACCAAGTGATCATTCCCGATTATTAGGAAATGAGATATAAGCCATTTTTTATGTAATTTCTAGTACACACTGTCAGGAAATGTTAGACATCACCATTATATAATCATTGCAGTGCCCATATGGAAAAATTAATTGCAATTGTAATTTTTTTTCCATATGGAAAACATTAAGCAGTGATAGTATCTACTCAGGTGAAACCAAAGATCAACATGAATGAGGACGTCGGTCAGCATTTGTACAATAGAAGTCTAATGTGAGTCACATATGAAATTTTAAATTTCCTAGCAAGCACAGTTTTAAGAAGTAAAAAAGAAAAGTGAAATTCAGATTAATACGATATTTTTATTATATTTTATGTAATAATTTATATTTATAATTTTATATTTTATTCATTTTATATAATAGTTTATATTTATATCAATAAATATTTTGTTTCTATAAAACATGTCCAAACTATTATCAGTGTGCAATGATTAAAAAAATATTAGTATGATATTTTACATTCTTGTGTCATAGTAAATCTTCAAAATCGGGTACAGATTTGCTTCTCAATGCAGACACATTTCCTCAGTAGCCACAGGAGGCTAGTGGCGATCATACTGGAGAGTGTCATGGGAAAGCTGTGGCCTTACTTAGTGGTCCAAACAGAACCAAGGAAATACATGGATTGTATCAAATGGTTACAGAGTCCACGGTTTATGTACAGCATACCATTAGATGTTGGAATATCAGTGCAAAATCTAAAGAGATAACACATTAATTGATTATGAATCCTTGTAGAATCAGTGCAAATGACAACTTCCTTTGAGATTCTGAGTTGAGTTTAATTTCTTTTACAAATTCCCTTTTTGTCTGTGGAAGAGACTTAATCTTGTTCTCCTTGGAAATGTGTTTGGAGAGGGAGCGATGAAGCTTGGAGAGGTCAGGCGTCTGGTCCTCTGTTGTCATCTGCCTGTGTTGCCATCTGCCCAGAAGTACTCTGACTTTCCTGGTCCTCAGTTGGTCACATATCCTCTGTCCATGTGGATTGCTCATCCATCTCTCTCATTCCGCGTTCTCATTCATAGTTAATTCCACTCTTCTCTTAAGTGCCCAGGAAATAGTCTATTCTTCCTATCTTTTTTTTTTTTTAATTTTTTTTTAACGTTTATTTATTTTTGAGACAGAGAGAGACAGAGCATGAATGGGGGAGGGTCACAGAGAGAGGGAGACACAGAATCTGAAACAGGCTCCAGGCTCCGAGCTGTCAGCACAGAGCCCAACGCAGGCCTTGAACCCACGGACCGTGAGATCATGACCTGAGCCGAAGTCGGACGCTTAACCAACCAAGCCACCCAGGCACCCTTCCTATCTTTTTTTTTTTTTTAACGTTTATTCAGGTTTGAGAAACACAGAGCATGAGCCGGGAAGGGGCAGAGGGAGAGGGGAGACACAGATGCTGAAGCAGGCTCCAGGCTCTGAGCTGTCAGCACAGACCCTGATGCGGGGCTCGAACTCATGAACCATGAGATCATGACCTGAGCTAAAGTTGGATGCTTAACTGACTGAGCCACCCAGGCGCCCCAATTCTTCCTATCTTAAGTGAGAGGTACTCATATGTTAGTTTCCACCCTTTGGAGATCATAGAAACCAGTGAGACTGTCTTTAAGTCCTTTGCCTAGCCACACCATCTGCCAATTCCTGTGATCCTGTGCCCTGCTAGGTTCAGGACTACCTAGAGGATATCGGGGCATTTGTTCTGAGACATTGTCCTGGGGGTGGGATGAAAGGTGGGAGAGGCAGGGCACAGTGTGTCTTTGTACTCAGCTCTAGGCCTTGACTCTGAATGATATACTGTTCTTCCAACTCTTCCAAATAATGACTGGTCCTTGGACTTGAAACTTCAAGGCCAAGAATTTGATTCTTGTTGTCAATACTTTTATGATGATATCCGCCTCTCTGAGGCAATACATAGAAAACACTCCAGTTGTAGTCTGCATGGAGCATGGAGGAAGTGTCATGAGGTAGCAGGAAATACTATTTTTATAGAAACTATTATATTCATTTATAACTGATTTTAGGATATTTATGTAGAATATTTTTATTCTGAGGTCTCAGAATAATACACTATTTAAAGAGTGTTTCATCATATTTCGTTCAACTCTAGCCTATTAAATTGAGGTTTGGGGGTAGATAAGGAAAGAATGAGCTCTCACATGTCTATCAGAAGTTAAACCTTGTTCTGCTGCTCTTGGGTTAATGAATCCTCCTTCAGAAAGTCGTTTACAACAGGGCTCAAAGAAATGGAAATACCTGACAGGTGCCCATGGTGATGATGTCAGGTCATAATGGAAACCTTTTTCACATGATTTCATCTACGTAACATCAACAGTTAAAAGTACCTGGTACAGTCTTTTCCTGAGGCAATTATTTTGTTTGTTAAGTTTCTTTTTTTCCAGATGACTTAATTTCTGATCCATGACTTGTAGAAGAAACTGTATCCTTGCTACTCAGAGTGTGGTCCTCAGATCATCACCACCACAACCGCCACCATCATCATCATCATCATCTGGGAGCTTGTTAGATACAGAATCTCAGGCCCCACTGTAGGTCTACTGAATCAGGTTCAGCATTTTACCAAGATTCCCCAGATGAGGAAATGCACTTTACAGCTTAAAAAGTACTGATTTAGGCATGTGTGAGGGAGAAGCAGAAACTACCTCTTGATAGTGAAGAGTTTTTCCTGTTACATTATTGTAAAAACCTCCGTATCAGAATGAGGGAGAATGTAATTCTCCATTGAGTTATCATGCATAATACTTTTATAGGAATTTAGCCAAAGGTTACACTGAAAGAATGCTTTATGAACATGAGGGTTGTTAAGAGTTGATTTTATCTCTCCTAAATTTATATGTTGAACCAATAAGGGATCAATAGTCTATAGCTATTGATCTGACAAATGCCCTTTTTTCCATACTGGTCCATAAGACCCACCAGAAACAGTTTGCTTTCATTTGGCAAGTCTAGCAATATACCTTTACTGTCTAACATCAGGATATAATTTAATCTGCAATGATCATAATCACAGATCAAGGACCTTTCCCTTCCTTGAGATATCATACTGGTCTATTACATTGATAATTAATATACTGATTGGACCTAATGCACAAAAAGTAGCAACTACTCTAGACTTATTTGTAAGTCATTTGCCTCTACCTCTGAAATTTCTAGAAGTCCAGTAATGTAGAGCATGTCAAGATATTCCTTCCCAGGTGAAGCTACACTGTTGCATCTGACCCTTCCTATAACCAAAAAAAGAGGCACAATGCCTACTGGGCCTCTTTGGACTTTGGAGACAACATATTTGTCATTTGGGTGTGTTACTCTGGCCCATTCACTGGGTTATCTGAAAAGCTGCCAGTTTTGAGTGGGGCCCAGAACAAGAGAAGTCTCTGCACAGGTCCAGGCCACCGTTTAAGCTATTCCAGTACTTGGGCCACCTTATCCAGCAGATCCGATGTTGCTGGAAGTGTCGGTAGCAAACAGACCCTCTGACATAAAGTAATCATTGTATTGAGGTGGATGAGAAGCAGGTTTTTAAGCTTTTCCCAAATTCTCTCATATCCTTCCTTGTCCCTGCTGCACACTTCACCTAATGTGATAGTACATTTTATGTGCCAAATTGCCTGGGCTACCATGCCTAATCGCAGTTACACAGTATTCTGGTTGTTTCTATAAGAGTGGTTTTGTTTTATTTTGTTTTGTTTGGTTTGGTTTGGTTTGGTTTGCTTTGTTTTTGAGAGAGAGAGAGCACAAGCAGGGGAAGGGCAGAGGGGGGTGGGGAACAGAGGATCCGAAGTGGGCTCTGTGCTGACAGCAGTGAGCCCGATGTGGGGCTCGAACCCATGAACTGTGAGATCATGACTTGAGCCGGAGTCGGACGCGCAACTGACTGAGCGACCCAGGGGCTCCTGTAAGGATATTTTTGAATGAGATTAACATTTATGTTAGTGCTCTTTAAATAAAGCAGATTGCTCTCTATAATGTGGGTGGGCCTTGTCCAAATCAGTTGAAGACCCAAGTAAAATAAATAAACCGTCTTCTCCAAGCAAAAAGAAATTCTGCAGCAGACAGCCTTTGGACTCGAACTGCCATATCAACTCTCTCCTGGGTCTCTAGCCTGCCAGCCCACCCTGCAGATTTTAAACTTGCTAACCTCCAAAATTGTATGAGCCAAGTGTAAGTTACAAATCCCCATTATAAATTGGGGACCATCTTTATATTAATACATCTTATCAGTTCTGTTTCTCTGGAAAATCATAAATCAGATTTCTCCATGCTATGGAGTACTTGTCAGCTGCCTAGCAGAGCAGCCTTGGAAAGTAGTATCAAAGCTGTATAAAAAGTTACTCTCTGATCCCAACCTCTAACTCCTGACCCTAGAATCTCTAAAATACTTGTTCTGTGCTAAAGGGCCCTGGCTGAATTTGGTCTCCAGCTCCCACACTGGTTTAAAAATTTTGTTAATGTTTATTTTTGAGAGAGATGGAGACAGAGTGTGAGTGGGTTGGGGGAAGAGAGAGAGGGAGACACAGAATCCAAAGCAGGCTCCAGGCTTTGAGCTGTCAGCACAGAGCCTGACACTGGGCTCAAACGCATGAACTGAGAGATCATGACCTGAGCCGAAGTCTGACGCTTAACTGACTGAGCCACCCAGGAGCCACCCACATTCGTTTAAACAAAGAGACCAACACTGGGAATACATTGAATAGCTCCAAAGAGCAGAGTGAAGATAACTGACCAAGTTAGCTTCTTCAGTGATGTCTATAGATTTTCTGATTATGGCCAAATACAGTTAGAATGGGACATTCTTTTTTTTTTTTTTTTTAATTTATTCATTTTGAGACAGAGAGAGACCGAGAGAGCAAGCATGGGAGGGACAGAGACAGAGAGAGGGAAAAAATCCCAAGCAGGCTCTGCTCTGTCAGTGCAGAGCCAGATGCAGGGCTCGGTCTCACACACTGTGAGATCATGACCTGAGTCAAAACCAAGAGTCAGACGCTTAACCAACTGCGCCACCCAGCGCACCCCGAGGATGAAACACTCTTGATCAGCTGTCTTCACGGGGAAGACTGACAGATAATTGCCAATTTTTGCTTTCACTGTTTGCTCCACATAATCTTACCTGATTCAGTATTGTTGGGATTTGAATAGTGTAGTAATACATTTAAGTTTAATGTGTGTGATGGATATTAGAGGTTTTATTCAAATTTTTTAAAGAATCAAAATATTTTAAAATATTAGATAAAATGCCACCAGCGTTAATTTCTCTACCTATTTTTTTTAATTAAAAATCCCTTTTTAATTTGGCTTTGATATATTATTTGTTCCTTTTAAAGTTTAGTAGTAAAACTTCATTTCATTCAGAACATGGTTGGCAATTGAGAGAAGGAGTAGAAGAGTAGTAACTGATGGGGCTTTTGGGTGATGGTGGGGGTCTGGAGCTGAGGGCCAAGAAAGAAGTCTTGAGAAGTCCTGGGTGCAAAAAGGTAATTTTACTAAAGCACGGGGACAGGATCCCTGGGCAGGAAGGGCTGCCCCAGAGTAGCAAGGAAAGTCTGATTACGTACTTGGGAGTTGGGGGAGGTAAAGTCAAAAGGAAGTTTTCAAAGGGATTTTAATTTGCCAAAGAATACTCACAGGTGACTGGAGGCCTAGCTATTGTCAGGCTAAGGTTGTTTTCCCCTCTAGCAAAGCGTTAACATTAGGACGGTAGGGGTTCCTGGAGAAATGTTAAGTATTTGTCAATGGGCTGCAAGTGATGAAGAAACTTAATTTTATCTGCCATTTCCTTCTGCCTTTGTTTCCCACCTCATTCTCCCTGAATAACTTTGACCCTTAAATCTTTCAGGTTGCTGAGTGTGAAGGTCTTCTCTTCTGTAACTTCTTCCTCCTGAATAAGGGCGGAGCGATATCCCTGCCTATGGGTCAACGTTGGTCAGTTGGGGTATTTATATACAGGAGTTACCGATGGCAGAGGCCGCCAGTCCAAGGAAGACAACATAAATGACCCTCCTGGAGAAGAAAGGATCATCTATCAGCTAGAAGTTAGGGCAGCGAAGGAGTCTTGGCACCATGCAAGGACACACCGGAAAAGACAACAAAATAAGGTTAATAATAAGAAAAAGAAGGTTGAATAAAAAACCAAAACAAACAAAAACAAAACAAGCAAACAAAAAAACTTTGTAAGTTAACGAAAATTTTCCTTTAGTCCTTTATTGTCCTTTGAAGAGAAATTGGACACCTACAGGTTCACGGGAATAAGAAGGTGTGTCAGCTGGCAGACTAGATTCCTGTGAGAAAGGTACACGTCTAATTCTTGATATGTGAGTCCCTGAGGAAAGTCCTGATGTTACTGCAGTGGGAGCACATAATATGACCCAGTAGGGGACGTTCTATTTATGTTAGAGCAAAAGGAAGATCCAAAAACTTTGGTCAAACTTTGGTTTACCCACTAGATGGCGCTAACTAACTATCTCTTCTCTTGCTTTGCGGTCTTCAGGCCCAGTTAGTGTTTTCTATTGTCAGCTGGCAAATTGAAGAGAGGAAAAATATAAAGGCTATTTACTGAGGATGTTGAACAAGAGAGAGGTTTTATTAATGGAGAACTGAACACATTTGGTAATTCAATTGCTAACGAAATTATTTTCTTTATTGTCATGTATTTGCACGGTTAAAAGCAGGAAATAGGATCAGCATTGAAACATATACAAAGAATATGATCAGACTAAATGCAATCAGCATTGACTGGGAATGTTTATCTTAACCAAATAATAAGTGGAGGGGAATGAGTATGACATAATACATCTGCTGAGCTGCTTGGAAAAATTGTTTTTGACCGCATATAATAGATCAATTTGCATTTTCATGATTCCTGCACCCAAGATCTCCTCTAGTAGATCTTACAAATGTCAAGAGAGATTGTTTTTCTGCTGAAGGGTTTTACCTCAAAGTAAAGAAAAATGGACCATGTAAGAAAAATTTGCTTGGGGGTCCAGGATTTAAATGTTAGCACTGTTTTTTTTATTATTATTATTATATTTAACACTAGACTGTTCCAACCTGTATAAAACCTTCCGTGTATCCATAATGGCCTTTCAGTGATGCCCTGGTTATAAGGTAGAGCTACAGTTAGGAAACACACATGGCATGAATTTTTAAGACCTTTCAGAGGCTAAATTCTGAATTTAAAATGGATCGGGGGCGCCTGAGTGGCTCAGTCGGTTAAGCGTCGTACTTGGGATCAGGTCATGATCTCAAGGTTTGTGAGTTCCAGCCCTGCATTAGGCTCTGTGCTGACAGCTCAGAGTCCTGAGCCTGCTTTGGAGTCTGTGTCTCCCTCTCTTTCTGCCCCTCCCCCACTCGCATTCTGTCTCTCTCAAAAATAAACATTAAAAAAATTTAAGTAAAATGGGTCAGGATCTGTGATAATATAAGTGGAGAAGATCTTGGGACTATCCATAATGAAGCAATCCAAAGAACCCTGGCTTTCCTCCCTAAAAGCTTAGACTAAGGACTATTTCAAACCACAAATGTTGAGCAAGATATTTGTGGGCCTGAAAATCATGTTTAAGCAATAGGGAAGGAAAGTATTAATGTTCATTAGAATGCTTCTCCAAAGAGAAGGAGGCAAGATACATCATTACATTTAACAGCATCTAACGTATTTGTTGGTATTTTTGGAGATCAGTTAGGGAAGATCATTTTTTACAACCAGGGCCCTCATAACAGCTTAGTGGGGACGGCCCCCAACCCTGAGCCTTCCCCTGCACTTTTCAGTGGTGTGGTCAATGCTCAGGATAACTAAGGTACCAGGAGCCAGACTTTTGAAGTATGTTGGGAAACTAGAATTCCCCCAGCCCACAACCCCATCCCATTCTTATCCATGAATAAGAATCTCTGAGGCTTCTTTTTAGAGCGATGAACTCATGCCCTTCTTTGGGACAACAATGAAGGAAACAAATGTATACATATTGGATACTATTTCCCAGATGCCAAGTCCATCTCCAGGTGGTAATCAGGAAAAAGTTTTACCGAACGTTTAGTAATGGCGCCCTGGGAGTCTGAGTTAATTTCTCTCTTTAGACAATTACTACCAAAAGGTTACTTCTGGGAGGAAATCGGCTTTATTCTGTTCATAAAAGAGGTGAACCTGGAGGCGGAAGTGAGGTGGGGGCAGACGTGCATTGTTAACATCTTTAAAACCAGAAAATAATAGGATTCTAGAAGACCTCAATAAATCAAGGAAACGCCCTTTAAAAATAGTGTTATGTACCAGATGGCACACTCAGAAATCAATATTCTGAGTCCTTTAGGGACTGGGTTTAATTCTTTGGGGTCGCCTGTAGCATCTGACACAGAGATTTGGACTTAGTGGGTACCTAATATTTACTGAATCAGATTGAATCGGCCACAGACATAGCGCGTGCGCACACACACACACACACACACACACACCAGTAGACCACAGGCTGAAAAATTGCTGATGCACCAGTCTAACCAGGTATGGGCAAGTAATATTTCAGCTATAGTTGCTTAATTTCCATGACATTTGTGTTTCATTTTAAACTTTACAGTTTAAAACTTGAGTTGGCATTAAATGAAATAATTCAGAAAAATGACAATAGCATTATGTTAAAGGCATCATTCCACTCATTCATTCATTCATTCACTAAACAAACCTTTTGTGATAACATAAGATAGGTAAATTAGCTGCCTCTGCCTTGAAGGCGTTTATAGAAGAATGCATGATTCTTTTGAAGCACGTCCCTGCGCAGAGAAAAAATGACAAAGACATTCTCTGGAGCAGGGCGGGCAGGGTAGGCTCCAAAGAACTCCTATAGAAAAGAATAGCCTCCCTACCCTGGTTCTGAGGCTCTATCAGCCTCAGTCTCCCTTCCACGCTCTTCTTTGTGAAGCTGGGGCTCGGTTCCCCTATGCCAGCCGGCTCCCTATTGATCTCCGCCCTTAGGGGGTGCTGGAGGGAGGTTGCAAGACGGCTGAGGTGGGGCCACTGGCCCATTTTTGCTGGCTTGCTGCTCCTTTCTGTATTGGGCCAGCTTTTTTGTGTGAACTTCACGACCCCATTCCACATTTATAGCCCCAGTCATCCTCCAATGCCTTGTGAATCCATTCCCTGTGTGACATTCTCGCTGTTAAAATTGCTGCTGTGTTTTTTGTTTCCCTAATCAGACCCTGACTAAGCATTGCCATCATTGCATTTGTTAATGCCAGACACGTTGGCTCTCTTCTTATTTACTGTCCTCTACATCCATTTGGATATAAGTTCCATGAGAGCAGAAAATCTATTTTTGCTTCTTTACTGGAATGCCCAGCCCTCAGAACAGCTAGGATGCTCTATTTCTGCTTAGTATGCTCTCAATACATATTTGTTGAATGAAGGAATGCATGAATGAGAAATGATGAATGAATGAGTGAATGAAATAGCTAGGGCTCTTACCAGTTTACTGCACTTGCCCTCTACTCCCCATGACCCCATTGTGATCCCATTCCTGTGGCTCTGTTACTTTCCCTAGACTTACTGTTCACTGGTGCATGGATAAGACTCTCACTATTGGTTAGTTCAGGCTAGTAGTTCTCAACTGTCCTCCCCAGGGGAAATTTGACAATGTCTGGAGGCCTTTTGGATAGTTGTGACCAGGAGGTAAAGGGCCTTTGGGCATCTAGTGGGTAGATACCACAATGCTGCTAAACAATGCTCTGGCCACCCCCCAAATAAAGAATTCTCTGGTTTAAAATGTCACTGGTACTGTTATTTAGAATCTTCATTTAGGGACTAACCAGTTTAGACGGAAGGGATTCCTAAGATAATGTTTTTAAGCACCTTTTGGTCCTGTGAATTTATGTCTTTGCCTTTACGAGGTCAAATGTTCTCAGCGAGAAAAGATACAACTCACTCAATTATGGCCAAAGACCCAGGTGTTTTGTTTTGTTTGTTTGTTTGTTTTTAATGATATGTGGAATCCTGTGAACAGATCCAGATGACTGGCTAAGTATCCGGCTCTTTGGTTGGTGTCTTCCAAGTCATATGGAGCCAGCCTATGGTGAAAGGTAGGGACAAGATTGATAGCTGGGGCCAGGGTGGATGTTATGCATGAAGGTGCATAAGCAGTGTTTACAAGAGCAGTGTCTCCTTTTGATCAACTCAAATCCCTTAATAATAATTATAAGAGCCAGCTGGTTTTCCCCAATAATCTAGAGAAAAGCCATTCACTGGAGATGTGGAGTTTTAAAAATGACATAAATCCCTTGGGTATTTGTATTTTGAAGACCGTGTTGGATGAACCAGGTGGTTTCCTCCTAGACTTCAATTATCAAAATCTTTTCCCCTAAAAAAAAAAAAAAGGAATTTGACCCACTTGGGTAATTGCTATTCTGATGAACTCCAACCCTATGCTGCTGGCTGCTCCTTGTTCTCCCACACTTCCTCACCCAAGTTCACTCTATCATCTTAGCTACCAAAATATCCAAGAGATATATTTTTCTTCTCCGTGGATGGCAGGAATCCCATCTAATTTATCAAGTGGAATCCAAAGATACAAAGTACTACACGACTGTCATAAATTTTTCCAGCACATTCCCAGAACCAATACTTACTGGCATCCTCTTTCCAAGGTACACTTCCTAACTTGTTCATAAACACATTTGAGCCTTCATCTGTATTTCTTCTCCTTTACAGTATAACTCCACTAATAAGATAACTAAAGATGGTTGTTAAAAGGACATTAGTTGGGTTCCCATACTTGCTGCTAAATTACAGTTAAAAGTATTAAAGGGTATGTTCCAGAGGGTACCTGTGAAGTTTACCAGATAAACATAGACAAGTCCAGTTAAATTCAAATATCAGATAAACAACACATTTTTTTCAACATAAGTTGGTCTCATATAATACATGAGATATATTTGTATTTTAAAAAATTGTGGTTTATCTGAAATTCAAGTTGAACTCGGTGTCCTGTATGTTTACTGACTAAGTCTGACAACTGTAGTGCCTGTCTGTCAAGGGCCTCCTTTAATACAAAATTCATTTTAAGTGTTATTACCAAGAACACTCTCTTTTTATGTGATTCATGCACACTTCTCTTTTAATGAAGAGATGCTCATAAAATAATTAAATAAAATAAATGCTCATAAAATAATTAAATCCGTAGGAACGTTTACATCCTTGAAAGTAATGCAGTCATGAACTCTATGAGACTGAAGTGTTGACTACTGCGCTAAGGAGGCGCCGTATGAACTCTAGTTTCACATTATGGACCCGCGATATCCTGGAAACAGGCTCTGTGATATCGACCATTTGCAAAGTGCATAGCTGCTGATCCCTTTATGCTCTCATGCAGCTACGACTCCGTCTCCTCTCCCTCCTTTATCACAGTTCCGTGGGGAAAACTCAGTGATTCCCCTTCTGGTTGATGCTCAGTGGACATGGCATGTGAAGAAAATAACTCCTTAGCCATGTCACATATGGTCATCAAACCAGACATGGGCTCAGCTGATCTGATTACCTGAGTTTTCTCCTGATTAATTCTGAATGACACAGAGAAATCAATCATGAGGACAGCCAAAATTATCATCAAGTCAGGTGATTCACTTACATAAACTTGACCTCAACCTCTTCCTCTCAACCTGTGCTGATTTCAGAGAAATTTCAACCGGTATAAGAAAACTTACAGAGGTAATGTTTCTCTCAGAATCTGCTATCTTACATTAATGCCAGTAATTTGAACTGATTCTATTAAATACAGTTTCCTAGCTATAGGAATCCTTTTGTTTTTCCTCTTACTTTCCTTTTTACTAAGCAAGAACCCACAACATAAAATCTCAAGCACAGAAAACATCGACTCTGGATTGAAGACCACATACGAAGCAATTCAGCCCAAACTTCACTAAAACTAAAAACATTTCAACAAAAGATTTTCTAACGATATCCTGGTAATCTGTATTCGTGGAAAAAAAAATACATCCTATTAAAAAATAAAGTAAAATGTTTTGTCTTCCCATTTCAGGGCACTATAACAGAAGTTTTTTTTCTGTCCTACGTGAAAATTACATCTGCTCTTCTCAGTATAGATGTAAATATGTCTTACTTTAAAATTCTAAAGATTTGATCCCTAAATAGCACTTATTCATTAACTCATCACATACAGATTGAAAGCCTGCTTACATAGGGATTGAAAGCCTGCTGTGTGAAAACCATTGTTACTGAACACGAGGTTGGAGACACTATCGTGAAGGGGAAGAAGAGGAAGAAGCAGAGTTATACAGTGAGGACTAAGTCATCAATAACCACAATAAGGAAGTTTAAAAGTAGAGCCAACAGGAAGATTTGAATAATTATACCTAAGAGGTCAAAGAAGTCTCCTGGATACAATGTATGGTTTGAAGGACAAATATGAGTTTCTGACCCAAACCAAGGAACCACAAGAACAAGGATATACACATCACAAAACCAAAATCAAAACCAAAAACCTCTTCACCCCTGCCCCCCACTAAAAAAGCCAGCCTATGTGCCATGGAAGTATGACACAAAGGTTGTGTTTGGAAACTCCAGGCATCTTAGGGGCGTTGAAACACCAAGTGTGAAGTGCAGAGTAAGAATGAGGCTACAAAAGTAAGAACAGCATTGACACTTCCATTTAAAGTATTGATGGCTTATCTACGGAATCTGGCCAATGGCTGAGCTGTCAGAGGGAACAGATGGGCTTATGGGGCTCAGGGAATGGTCGTCAATGGCTGGGCAAGGGAAAGAAGAACTAACTAGAAGCATCTACAGAGAAGGCCAAAGAACCCAGTGCATTTCAGAGGGGGCAGACACTCCAACAGAGAGAGGGAGTTTGCTTTGTGACATTTGGACACCATTCATTCATTCACCGAACATTAAGTAGCTGCCGTGTGCCAGCACCGGGCTGGGTGTTGAAAGTGGAAGACAATTAAAATGTTGTCTCCTTTCCTTAGTTTCCTATTCCTGCTTTAACAAACTAGGGTGAACAGTGACTTAAAACAACACAACACAGTTCTGGGTCAGAAGTCCAGATGTGTCTCACTGGCCTGCAGTCAAGGTGTAGACAGCACTGTGTTCCATTCTGAAGACTTGAGGGAAAATCCATTTCTTGCCTTTTCCACCTCCTAGAGGCAGCCCACTTTCCTTGGCTTGTGGCCACCCTGCCCACCCTTATAGCCAGCAATGGCCAGCCAGATCTTTCTCACCTCACCTCACTCTAAACAGATAATCCTGTCTCCCTCTTCCGCTTTTAAGGGCCCCTGTGATTACAGTGGGCTCACCTGGAGAATCCAGGATGCTTCCCATCTCAAGGTCAGCTGATTAGCAAATTTAACTCCCTCTGCGGTCTGAGCTGTCCTTTGCCATGCACCACAACACTTCCATAGGACCCAGGGGTTAGGACGTGAACATCTTTAAGGCATTATTTTGCCTGCCACACTCGCTTTAAAGGATTACGGTCTAGTTTCAGAAGACTCTGATAAGATGTGCCACCCACAGAAGCCACTTAAACCTTACAAGATATGCTTGAGATGAAGAAAATACCTGTTTCATTAACTGGCCTGTGGACAGGGTAGAATGCACAGCCCGGTCCATTCAAGGTCACATGAGATCAAAACTGAGCATGGATACCTTGTGGATTTACTGGAAGAGAGGAGCAGATTTTTGCTTTATTTAAGTCTATCCCCCATTAGAGAGGGAGCAATCCAGTAAAGCTATGGGAGAAAATTCATCATGAGATAGAGTAAGAATAAAAGACCACGCAAGTTTGATGATCTTTTCCAGGTGGGATAAACAGTGAACTCTCAGTAGACAACGTTTTCCTGTTGCTGGGCCAGCTAGCTGTGGTGGCTGAGTTGTTTATCTTTAAGAAAACATACCTATATCTTTCTACTTGACAACTACAATATAATCTGTCTGGGAGTTGTTCATCATTTAAGAAAGGGTGAAAAAAGTCCTCTTCCAGAAAGTGTTTGAATCCATGAGCCGAAATGATGATAACATCATGAGAGGCATCATAATTTATCTGGAGCATGTAAATCACCGGGGGCCCCCCTGAGGATGCTCACCAAAATGATGAATAGCTCTGTGAGCTGTAAGATCAACCCCCAGGAATTCACCAGCGAGCCTTTGACAGGAGAGCCGCCTCCCTGGCTCCCAGTTGGGAAGAGGCAATGACTTAACAGATTTCAAAATTCAGTTTTTCAGCCACTTGTTAAAATGTTTAGTTTAAGGCTTTTTCCCATAAAAACACAGCCTGGAAAGAGGTGAACAATAATCCCAGGACACTGATCAAAATAGAAGCTGGTATGGGTAGTGCCGGCTTGCCAATATTTTCTTTTTAACTTGGTAATTCTGCTATGTCTCAACTTGCTGTTTCTTTGCCAGTGTAACTAGTCTTATAGCCAAATAACCTTGCATTTTCCAAGAAAATAGGTCTCTAATGTGTATGCATATCCCTGCTGCCTCCTGCATAAAGTTGAAGTGGAAATACTGGAAAATGGGAAATGTTTTGTGGGTTTGATTTTAGAAAGTTTAACATTTATAGTAAAAGGTTAATAGAGAACAGTATATTGAGGTTTATATTTACAGTACATTTACAGTATATTGACTGTATTATTCCGTATAGGTATGAATGATACATACATTTTTTTCTGTTTTTGTAACTCTCATGGGTTGAATGTTTGTGTTCCCCCAGATTCCTATGTTGAAACCTTAGCCCTCAATGGGATGGTATTTGGAGATGGGGCCGTTGTGAGGTATTAGGATCAGATGAGGTCATGGGGCCTGCATGATGGGATTAGTGCCCTTGGAAGAAGAGGAAAACAGAGATCTCTCCTTCTCTCCCTCTCTCTCTGTCTCTTTCTGTTTTTTGTTTTTTTTTTCCTCTCTCTCCACATTCATGCACAAAGAAAAGCCCATAAGAGTACACAGTGAGAAGGCAATTACCTACAAGCCAAGAAACAAGTCCTCGCCAGGAGCCAAATCTTCCATCACCTTGACCTTGGACTTTCCAGGCTCTAGAACTCTGAGAAATAAATGTGTGCTATTTAAGCTACACGGTTTATGGTATTTTTGTTATAGCAGCCTGAGCAGATTAAGTAATTTAAGAGTAAAAAATATATTATTAATTTTCATATTCATCCATCATAGTGCTTTGATATTGAAGTCACTCAGTATGATATTATTATTAAAATAGGGATGCCTGGGTGGCTTGGTTGGTTAAGTGTCTGGCTTTTGATTTCAGCTTAAGTCATGATCTCACAGCTTGTGAGTTTGAGCCCCATGTCAGGCTCTACGGTGATGGTGTGGAGCCTCTTGGGATCCTCTGCCTCTCTCCCATTCTCTCTCTGCTCTCTCTCTCTCAAAAGAAGTAAATAAACTTTAAAAAATAATTAGCGATAGTGATAAAATAACAAAGATAATGAGTGGTGTTAAGAGTCATGCATTGAGTGCTCACTCTGTGTCAGGTGATTTGCTAAACATATTACACATTTTATCTTCAGTCTCACAGAAGCCACAAGTGATAGGTATTATTATCTACCCATATTACATCTAGGGAAGTAACATGTGAAGAATTAAAACTGACCTTCTCAAAGTCTCCCAGCGAGGAAGCCATGGAGCTATAGTGTGACTCCATGTATCCTTGAGTCCAGAGTGCGAATCTGAATCTGTGCTAACCGAACTGTATCAACTACCTAGGGTTGCCATAACAAATTGCCACAAACTGGGAGCTTAAAACAAGACAGGTTTATTCTGTCACAGTTTTGGAGGCTAGAATCGAGGTGTCAGAGGACCATGCTCTAAGTATGGAGGCTCTAAGGCTCTGAAGGCTCTAAGGAAAAATATTTCCTTACCTCTTCTTAGATTCTGCTGGGGTTGCAGCAGTTGCTGGCCTTCCTTGTCTTGTAGACCTGTCACCCAATGTCTCCCTCCATCTTCACGTGGCCCACTTACCTGTGTCTATGTGTCCTCTCCTCTTCATATAAGGACATTTGTTGGACTAAAGGTATATTGTAGTCCAGTACAACCTCATCTTAAGTAATTATGTCTACAAAGACTCTGCTTCCAAATAAGGTTACCTACTTAGGTCCACATAGACATGAATTTGGCAGGGGGGATACTACTCAGCTCATGAAAAGAGGAATCTCATATTCCTCCATTTTCTGATCTGAACATCCTCCTTTCTTGACAAGACTGTCTCCCACTGACTTTTCTTATTCACTATGCACATTCCTCCTTTTACTTCCTATTAACATTATTACTTCTGAAAAAAAAAAACATGTCCCTTTTGCTCATCCATACAGACATACCTTCAAGGAGCAGCTTCAAACCCAACCCTATGATGAAATGTTTATTTCTTGTCATATCTATGTCACTTACTTGGTACAAATTCATGAGATGCTTCTAGAGATTTACATTCCTGACATTTTATTACTTTGCACCCTTGCATTGCTATTTAGAATTTCAAGTCTCCACCACTGGCTTGTTTGCTAGTTGGGATCTGGAACTTTTGAGTTTTACTCCCTGTTGTCCACCCTGTTGCTTAGCCTGGGGCCCAACAGAGACAACAAAATACATGTGCAGTGGACATTCATTGGGTGGCTAGATGGAGAAATGGGTGAATGGTACTTGTGCCCATTTGTCAATACTACACCATCTCCAAGTTACCTTTATAGTAATGAAGAAGAATGAGCCACTTGCACTGGGTTGGGCCCAGCAGGCAAAAGGCATTGCAAATCTGTGCATTCTCTTCCTTAGGAGGAACTATAAAGATGAAAAAACCAGCAAACAAACAAACACAGACTGCCATGGTGGAGGGCAGTTCTAGTTTGGGAGACAAAGGGAAGAGGAGGAAGAACAGTGTCTGAAGCCATGTCATAATCTCACCCATATATTTACTGACCATAAATCTAACAATAGCCCTTGATTAGCTAACAGCGCCATTCCATCCTAAGACAATGATTCAGAATTTTTAACTCTGAATTTTATGATTCACACAAGAGAAAAAGGTCACCTTTATTAAGACAAAATCCACGGATCTAGTTTTTAGTACAATGGAACTAGTTAGGCTGTAGTTGTTGAAAAAGCAAGCCCAGGACTTACAGTTTTGGGGAGACTCTTCCTAGCCATCCTCCATAAGGGGAGCCCTGTTCTTTGTATAGAACTCTGGGCTTGACATCAACACAGCTCCTGCCCATGGTTATCTTTGCACAAGTGAAGAAGGCTGGCTTTCTCAACACTGTGTTTTCTAAATTCCAAGGAATATAAGACAAAACTTCAAGTAAAAGAGAAAGGGAGAGGGAAAGAGACAGAAAGAAGGCAAAGGAAAGGAAGGAAAGGAAGGAAAGAGAAGAGAAGGGAGGGCTGCTTAAAAGTCTCTAAAATCACAGTGCACTGGATTTTAGTGGGGCTGCATGGTGGGCACCGCACAGGATTTGGGGTCAGACCTGGGGGGCTGTGGGACTCTGATTTGCCCCCTTCACCATGCCCTGCACATTTTGGACCAGCGTCCTTGGCAGTCTTGCTGCTTTTCTCGCCCCTCAAAACTCCCTTTCTGCCTGCATCCTGTGGGCACCACCTTCTTTCCTACTCTCTCAGAGTCAAGTGCCTAGATCAATCAGCATTTCTTCCAGCAAGCTCAAAAGGCCACGTGCTCTCTCATTTTCAAACATGGGTCTTTCCTTTATCTTTCTGTTCCCAGCTGTAAGAATCTCATCTGGAGTTAACTGGCAGGATGGTGGCACCTGCCACGGTAATGATGGTGGACTGTGGCCTCAGTCAGGTGCATCTGTCTGTCTTCGCTGATCCACTCAACTCTCCTGAATGAAGAATTTAGCTTGGTCCTGGAACACAGAGTCTAATAAGACAAATTCAGGATCTCAAGGTATTTAAAGTATAGGATGCAAAGAATTAAATTAGTAATTGCAGAGAAGGGCAATCATTTCGAAGAAGGAGGAGTGCACCGGCTCTTCAGGTACCAAAGAAGAGATTCATCTCAATGATTCTGGAGGTGGAGGGTTATGGAAGGCTTCTCAGAGGACATAAAACTCCCAATATGTTCCACACTATGATCAGACCTTCCCCATGTAGGAGCTAATGTTGTTTCAGTAGGAAATACACACCTGAAAATAAACGACTCTTTGATAACTTTCATTGTGCGTGTCTTACACAGAGCCAGTAGGAGGGGCATGTCTCTAACACCTGTCTCTCTGGGTTGTTCCTGTGGGAACCAGACAAATCTAGGAGTGTGGATTAGTCTGCATGGGCTGCTGTAACAAAGTGCCACAGACTGGGTAGCTTAAACAGAAATTTATTTCCTCACAGTTGTACAGGAGGCTGGAAGTCCAAGATCAAAGTGTCAGCAGGACTGGTTTCTTCTGGAGCCTCCCTGCCTGACGTCTAGATGGCCGTCATCTCCTTGTGCCTTCACATGGTCTTTCTTCCAAATTTCCCCTTTATGTAAGGATACCAGTCATATGAGGGTAGGGTCCATCCAAATGGCCTCATTTTAACTTAATTACCTCTGTCAAGACTCTATCCCCAAATACATTTTGAGGTCCTGAGGTTAGGACTTTAACATATGTATCTTGTGTGGACACAACTCAGCCCAGCACAGAGCGACTGAGAGACCATGGATCTCGGAGCCAGAGCAACATGGATTCAGATCTTAGTTCTGACTGGGTGACCTCAGGGAGCCACCTTCACCTTCTGGCATCAGTTCTGCCCACTCTGAGAGGACAGATGAGACTTGTCAGGGGTCTGCCGCACTCAGAGCCAGTGCCTGCAGACAGCAGCCATTTGATAAACGGTGGCTGAGATTCCATGGCTTATGCCCAGTGTCATCAAAGACAGTGGGTGATGCTCCGCTGGCCAGCAGGTCCTCTCCCCCGGCTTCTTCCTTCTGTGCTAAGTTTCTTGCAACTGGAGGACCTTTATACAAATGTCTGCCCAGTGGATTTCCGCCCTCTTATCAGTAGAGCTGGGACAATGGGAAGTATTCTGGTCTCCCTTTTGTCTCAGTGCCAGGGACTGACCGTGCACTTTTTGAACCTTTCCTTGACTCTTACTGGAAATGAGAAAAAAATAAAGAGAGAGAGAGAGAGAGAGAAGTCTGTGGTCTTTGCCTTCCAGTAATATAATGGAGTTTGTTTCCTTGGGGTTTGGCAGAAAGAGGTGCTGGTGGCAACATGACAGGGTCATGCCCTCCTACCCACGGTTGATGTTCCAGTTGAGGACCCCTCTGGACACAGACTGAGGCCATGGCGAGCCCACAATACAACCTGTCACCAGGCAGCCCTGGGAAACACAAATCATATTTTGGAATAAAACAAACAAACATCAGCCTTTGACTACTCTCACGCCCAGGGTCATTTGTGTCACCCACGTGGCCTGTGGGACCCCAGAGAAATATGAAACCAGAGAACGGCCTTTTGATCTTGCACCTTCTTTAGAACGTTTTATTTAATCAATTAACCATGAAGTCCCTCCGCTTCACTTATGCAAGCCTATATATAAAATGACTTTGGTCTGGCTGACACTTTCCTGCATCTGAGATCAAATATTGGCGCAAACCCCAAATTCCGCCCGTAAAATTTAGGCTCCCCCCCCCCCCCCCCCCCGGCACACTCTCCACCTCCCCCCGACCTCAGCTCTCAGAAGCACCCTTCTCTCAAAGACAGAAAGGAGAGAAGATACATGCTGATGGACACACACAAAAAAGCGTCACGAGGCTTTAAGGAGCCCATCAGGGTAAGAGGCCAGGTGGTGACCAGCAGAGGATGCCGGGATAAATCAGCTGGAACAAAGTCCATTTTAAAAGTTAAAAATGTAGGTGGGAGAACAAAAAGAAATACACTTTCTGGAGGAATTTTGAGAGTGGCCTCCTATTTAGGAAATCAGGACATAGCTGTGAGATGAATTAGATCTGTGAGAGCCGGCACCGAATATTCTGAACTCAGGACTGCAGTCGAACCTCATCACCTGCTATTAATGATCCACGGTACTGTCATTCTTAGGAAGAAAAGTCCTTCCCAGGCATGTGTGTGTTAGTGAGAGGATGGGGGGATACGACAATGGTTCCCACCATTTTGCCACAAAGGGGGAAAGAAAAAGACGATTATTTGTGGAGAGCCTGCTGTGTCTTAGGCCAGTGCTAGGAACTTTATTATCTCAATGTTCTCCATCACAATGACCCTGGGGAAGGCACAGTATTTTTTCAACATTCTCAGATGATGAATCCAAATCTCAGAGCAGTTCAAAGGCTTTCTGGTGGCCAGACAGAGACTCAAAAACCCCAGCCAGCCCGTTCCTTATACTCACTTGTCACTGCTCGCTTGTATAATTTTTTTCACCTGTGGGTGTCATTGTGCGAAACAGTTCATCACCACTCAGCTGTATACCCCAAAATGATTTGTTTTCAAGTACAGACATCTGTAACTGTTGATCACAGCTTTTGGTCAGCATGAGCTAATCAGTGTCAGTACACCGAGCTCATAAATTCCCATTCAAAAAGGAAGAGAGTGCAGACTCCTGGCAGGAGAATAAATTATACTGTCCCAAATAATTGAAAATAATCATAATTCTTTATCAAGCACTTTTTATATGCCAGTTGTGGTTCTGGGCACCTTACTCATCCGATCATTAATCCTTCCCACATCCTGTGACGTAGACGTTTGTATCCCCATTCTACAGACACAAGACCAAGGCTCAGTAAGGGGAAAAACTTTCCTCAGCCTTTCGCAGCTAGTACCTTGGATTTGAATCTCCGGTCTCAGTCTCACATAGCTTCTAAATCTTTATTAATTATCTAATTAGAATATTGGGGTTTGAGAATCCAGCCTGGGAAGGCTTTGATGTAGAAACTACTATTATGATATTAAAGAAAACGTGATATTCTGCCAGAATTTGAAGAGTTTTATAGGATGAAATGTCTTCACCGGATCACTGTGGTCCAGCCCTTGACCTGGAAGTGCATGCCCAATGGATTTCCAACAGGCGAAGCTCCATGAAACCAGCACAAACACACTGAATTGGCCATTAAGTTTAATTCTTATTTCATATTCAAAAATATTTCCTAATGCTGGTCGCAACAGAAAAAGACAAAGGGCTACTTAGAAGCTTTTTGAAATAACTGGCTCTAAATACTGTCAAACGAAGCAAAAGAAAAATTACAAAGAGTGAAGTAAAAGAGGTTTTCAGCAGAATTGCAAGAAGAGTCAAGACTCAGGAGATGTACACAGATCCAAACGGGCTGAGCCACCATCATCACATGAAACAAAGTGGAAAGTTTGGGGTGAGGTTTGGAAAGGAAGAGAGCATGCCTGTGTGGCGTGGGGATTGTGGTCCAGGGAGCTGGACGGAGAAAGAGGCCCCTGCTTCATGCCATACTTAACGACACATGTGGTGGGGATGAAGATTAGAAGCACCGAACGCAGTAGACGAAGCAGATGTCTGTGTGGTCAGTACAGCAACTTAGTTGACCAGAAATTCTGAATAAACAGAAGGGTGGTTTAGGTTCATGATCCAGGAGGAAACCATTGAGGGGAGGTGGCTCCAACATAGCCACCGAAGCATTGGATGAAGATGCTCTCACATGTTCCTATTGGGTTTGGAATCCCCTTCTGAGGACAGAGCAACCATCTCAAAAAAAAAAAAAATCCATTTTCAGCATAAACACTCTAATAGGGAATGAGACAGATTCGCTGATCATAAAAGCTAACATTTGTTGAATGTTTAATAAGAATTTAAGTACTCCATAATAGCAAGCCATGTTACTAAAAGTAGCCATTTTTCTCTCACAGCAAGCCTCTGGGGGGGGGGGGGGGTGTGGCTATTTACAGATGAGGGAAACTGAGGCACAGAGGGGTAAGTTGACTGAATGAAGGTTACACAGTGGATGTATGCTGGAGATGAGGGTTAAACATCAGGCCCTGGACATCAGAGGCCACCCACTAGCCATCATATGACGATTTCACACCCTGCATATTAGAGTAGCGGTGTATTCAGATAGCTTCTTTTCACCCAGCAGTCTTTACAATAGATACGGGAACTTCACTCCAGGATGAGAAAGGGAATTGAATATTACCTTACCACAGTGTTTATTTTTTACCTGGTAGGAACTCTGTTCTCCAAAATATTGACTTTAGAGATCTTAGCATAGTCCTGATGTCATGATTAGATGATCACCTGAAGGGAATCATGTCAGCCAAATCTGACCAAATATTTCTCTGAGGAGAATCTGCTCCAGGGATGAATAAACGAGAGGCCCGGTGTCTGGGGGAAAGCAGCCGAGTCCTCAAGAACACTTAAGGGGAAGCGAGAGACCTACCCTGAGTACCTACTGTGCATTAAGCACCCAGTTTAGGGCACCTGCCTTCATTAACTTACATGCCATCCGCCCCATCCATCCGCTCTGTGAGGTCATCATTCCCGCTAGCTCAAGGACACTCAGCCGTATTTGACTGTGGTGGTATTTGAATATAACCACTGTATTTTACTCAATTATTGGTGTCTTTTTCACTTATCATAGTGCCTCCCCAAAGCAGGGGAAACTCAAAAAAATGAAAACCTTACAGGCTTTGGTCAGAGTACATAGCCTCAGTGGTCTGCTTTGCAATTTTCCTTAAAAGGTGAACTGAGGTAAAAGAAATAAATTCAGTATTTATGGACAATTAACTAAAACAGAGGTCCCCATGCTTTTTGATCATATAAGTTAAAAAGAAACACTTTTGAACATATTCCACCAATATTGGTATATTCGTTTATTAACAGGTTGTATGCATGGAGTACTAGGAAAATACATATGTTGTGAAAAAAATAGAAACCGAATAGGATTGGATAAATACAAATGCAGCTGGGAGTTCAATATTTTCTCTTCTTGCCCTCTGGATTGTTTCTGCATACATTCTTGTGTGTTGGTACCCCCTTTGGGTAGCAAAGGCATAAAGGATGTGTTCATTCATTTTTGTGGATGTTTGAGTGTTGTCTTTGGGTCAAGTGAAATAATCAGAATGCTACTTGGAGTCCATTTTGTTATTCCTTATAGAATTTAATGTTTTGGGATTTTTTCCTCCCCAGATTTGGTTTTGGTAGTGTGCCCATGAGAGAAATTATGACAATAAGAGATGGTTCTAGAACATTTGTTACTCATTTGAGGGCTTTGGTTGAGAATGTGACCCACTTCCTAAACCGTTGTCCCTATCCTAAAATTTCTCTCAAGCTTCGGTGTCAGGAAGTTCTGTTTTTGTTCCAGACAACTGCTATGTTTCCATGTTCTGTACATGGGCTATGATCATGTTTCCCATTGCTTTGGCTACTAAGTTTCTCAGAATTTAAGTTCAACCTCTTTACCATTTTTCAAAGTTTTAAGACAATCATGTATTAAATATTTTGACTCTCTCCTATTAGTTAAACCTCATTTCACCTTATTCTTATGTATCTAATAAGAGCAATTGCATCAGAAGAGCTACTATTTATTGAGCTTGTACTATGTACCGGGCATATTTCAGGGGGCTTTCTGTGCATTATCTAGTTATAATAATTACCCAGTAAAGCAAATACTATTCTCTACAGTTTACCAATGAAGAAAACAAGATTATTATTATTATTTTTTAAATGTTTATTTATTCTTGAGAGAGAGAGAGAGAGAGAGAGAAGAGCATAAGCAGGGGTGGGGCAATGAGAGAGGAAGACACAGAATCCAAAGCAGTCTCCAGACCCTGAGTTGTCAGCACAGAGCCTGATGAAGGGCTGGAACCCAAGAACTGTGAGATCATGACCTGAGCCAAATTCTGATGCCCAACTGACAGAGCTACCCACGGGCCCCAAAACCAGATTTATTGGTTCCAAAGCTAATGCTGTCTTTTCACTTTTTGTTGCAGATGTAATTTGGTAAACTATCTCAAGTCCAGTTTGTATACAGGGGCTTACAAATCAAAAACTCAGTAAGGATAAACCAAACTGCCCCCAAATTTAAAACTTACGTATACAAGCAGTGTATAAATAAACAAAAAAAAATCATTTTAAATCCTTCCTCTGGCATTCCTAGATCAAGCACAAGAATAATTGCCTGAGATGGGAGAGACTAGATATTCTATTCATTTCCCCTACTCATTTTTTCCCCTAGGAAACAGCTTGTCTTCCTTTCCCAGTCCAGTTGAAGTGAGGTGTTGCCATAAGACTGTCTTCTAGCCAATGGGCTGTCATCAGGAGCTACAGGCAATGCTTCCAGGGCAAGCCCATAAAGCACTCCCTGGACAAAGCTCATCTCCTTTCTACTAGGAAGATGCAGATTATCACTACAGTCTTGTTGACCACGGCAGAGCCACAAGGTGGAAGGAGTCTGGGTCCTCGTGGGCCTTTGGAGGAGAACTCCATGCTCGTGAAGAATACCCTTTTTCATTTTACTTGAGTGAAAAATTAACTTCTATTTCAGAAAGCTTCTGAGATTTGGAGTTATTTGTTAGTGGTTGATTTCATTTTCTGTGAATTGGGGTATCAACTCCACAGGGTTATTGTGGAGACTAAATGAGACAATGCATGTAAATATGGTATCTGGATAGAGGAGGTGTTCCATTTGTTACAGTAATTACTGTAATGATTACTATGTAACTCAAGTGAAAACTAAATGAGACAATGCAGGTGAATATGGCATCTGGGATAGAGGAGGTATTCAATTCATTATGGTAATTACTGTAATGATTACTATGTAATTCAAGTGTCATCAAGCTGAAGAGCGTTCTGAGTAACCCTCCATCTTGCAGGAATTCTAGCCTTCTCTCAAGTGCCTAGGAGAATTACCTTTTCTTGACGATTATCTGTACTAGATTTCTTCCTGATTACCTCTGGTCATATCCTTATTTCACCCCTTGGTGCTTTAGCCTTCCCTAGTTTGCCTTACCCCACACTTTATTCAAAAGTCAGTGTTAACATAGAGCTGATACTGGGTATCACTAAAAACTTTAAAATAGAGTAAGTAAGGGAAGCACAACACAGGAAGAAAACTTTTAAATTGCCTGTTAGACTTCATTTCTCTGAAAGTATCTCAGCAAGGTTTCATCTCACAGATTTCCGTTGGGACCATTCCTATGTCTAGACCCGTATGAGCAGCCCCACTCAAATCAGAGTCCCCTCTCCCTCCAGTTTCCCCCCAGGACAAGGCCCTCAAATCCCTGTGCCAGATCTCCAGAGAAAAATCTAGAAATATATGAATAACAACCCCAAATCTCTCAGAATAGCAAAGGCCCACACTATCCAGAACCACTACTGCCCTGGGCTGCCATCCAAGTCTTTCATATGATTAAATAATTAACATTCTTGTGTGCAGTGTTTGCATTAGGATTTGATCATCAAAATGCAAGGCTACCATAAAATGAAAGCATAGATCCCTGACATATGAGCATGACAGCTGGGTTTACCAAAGTGAGTCCTTCTAGAAAGAAGGAAAGAAAAACTTGGCTCCTACTGTTAGAGTCACAAGCAAATTCCATGCACTTTTAGAATTTTCCTTTCCTCCCTCTCTCCAGCCTTCCTTCTATTCCTCTCGTCTCCTGCTCTTCTTGACTCAGAGCTTTGACACCAACTATCAGCCTAAACGGCCCTTCATTATGTTTTAACAGAGCTCTCTGGCATTCAACCCAAATGCTGCTTCCTCCCCCAAGGAACCACACAGGGCTCTCTCAATCTGCCCAGGTTCTAGGTATCCTCTGTACTTTACCAACCTGTTATTTTATAGAACTTACTATTATCTAAAGCAAGGATCTCCAAAAGAATCATCTGTAGTGATGGGAGTGTTCTTTATCTGCACTGTCCAATATGATTGCTACAAGCCACATGTGGACACAGAGCACTTGAAATGTGTTGGTTTCACTATGTTGTGCACCTGAGACCAGTGTAACATTGTGCGTTGACTCTACTGCAGATAGATAAATACATACATACATACATACATACATAAAAATGTGCTGGTTTTAATATCTTACAAGTTCCCCAATTAACTAATATGCTAAATAAAATCTTTCATGTGTTCATTTTATACTTATATGAGAAACTTGCATTTACCTTTTTGAAAATTACACTGTGGCAGTAATGAAAGGTCTACAGTGAATTCATCGGAAACATTTCTCCTTGGAAACACACTATCACCCTTAATTCTAGACGATTACAATAGACGCTTACAACATTCTCAAGTCAACACAGACAGCAATGGGGACTTGAAATGAATCCTAAGTATCGAATTATCCAATCGAGCCAGCACTTGAATAGGCATGAAGGGATAATGATCATTCCTCCATTTTGGTAAAGCAGAAGACTCCTATGCACAGATGAAGCCTCTATAACGGAGACAGAAGAAAATAAAAGTGAGGTTGAAGTTGCCTTCACCGAAGTGGGAAGGGTGGGAGCGGTGTGCTGGAAGTCAGCCTCTTCCTCTTCAACCTCCACCCCCTTTGCTACCTTATACCCAATTCCAACGTGTGAACTGGGGGGCAGGGTGTGGGAGGGAGGGCCCTATACCACCACACAATTCTGCAACATCCGCTGGGTATCCTACAGTGCAGCCCAATTCTGACACTCTCTACATAGGAGAGCGTCAGATCCCATAGATTAAGGGCTCAGTCGTACAAGGCCGCTCCCCACCCCCGTGAGATGCCAGACCAAGTCCACGTGGTCACCTGTGCTCCTGACTGACTGGTTATAAATCAGAGGATCCCACACCCTCCCTACCTTGGAATCTATTCATTTGCTGGGGCAGCTCACAGAACTCAGGAAACCAATTTACTCCGTGGATGACCGGTTTATTAAAAAGATATTAAAGGATATGAATTGGCTTGATGAAGATATGCATAGGACAAGGTATGGGGAATGGACAGGGAACTTCTATGCCCTCTCAGAGTATGGCCCCTGAACTCAGTCCTTTTGGCTTTTTAAGGAGGCTTTATTACATAGGCATGATTGATTAAATCATTAACTGCTTGTGATTGATTGAACCTCAAACCCCTCTCCTCTCCTAGGAGGTCAGGGGGCGGGACTGAAAATTGGTTCAACTGAATGTTGGTTCCCCTGGCAACCAGTCTCTCATTCCCAGGTGGGGTCCCTAACTCACCTCATTAACATAACAAAAGATACTTTGCCATTCGTACCACCTAGGAAATTCTAAGGTCCTTAGGATGTCTGTGCCAGGAACAATGGAAGGCTAAATGTCTATTATTATTAACCACAGTATCACACACTCCCACGGCTGCAGTTTAAAAACTATTGACCTCCATCAGCTTATGGGTGCCCACTCAGTATCTCCTACCCACATTCCTAAACTACTTCTACCTTTCCTTGGGTTGGGAAATCAGCCCCATTATGGCTACCTCCCCCTCCCTCCCGCCACCCCCACCCCCCCATTTATCACACAGTCTTGAAAGTCTACAATGTGTGAAGCACTGAGCTAAATAAATGTTTTTGGCAATATAAACAGGAAGCAGGTGTAAAACCTACCACCGCTACACGGATCCTCTGGTTAAGGAGATGACATCGTACGTGATAAGAGCAATGGAAAGCAGAAAGTGGTTGCAGCTGCTGGGATGTTACAGATTAGTACTGATTCCGATCTTGGAGGAAACCTTCTAGGCAAGGAAGGGGAGGGAGATGGCAGGGACATGTCTGAGTCTCTCTGTCGCTGATCTGGGAAAGTATTAGAATCTTTAACCTAACCATAAAATAGAAACAACCATTTCATGAAGACTTACTTGGGTTTCAGGAACTGTTCTAAGCATTTCAGGTGTCTTAATTAATAATCTCACAGTGACGTGGATGGTAGCGGATATCTCTATTTTTAGTTTACCAATGAGAACACAGATGTGGAGAGCTTGAGTAATTTGCCCAAGGTCACAGGTGCATGAGCATGAGTAGAGCTGGGATTTGAATCCTGCTGGGTGGCTTCTGACCTGCTCTGCAGTCCCATTTCTTACCAAGGAAATGATCCTCAGGTTAAATTCCCATTTTTCATCAAATATGTCGATTCTTACCTTTGACAAATATTTTGAACACCTACCCCATGCCAGGCCTTGAGCACATCATGGGGAATGCTGTGCTCAGAATTTGTGGTCTGGAACAGGAGAAAGACAAGTAAACTTTCAGTTCTAATTCAACTAATGCAGTATAAGTATTACAATGAAAGTAACCAAGAAATATGAGGAATGGCGAATTTGTACTTCCATAGTGTTTTGCAGTTTATAAAGTACTTTCATATGCTATAGCCCTTTCAATACTCACATGCAAAAAAAAAAAAAAATAGCAACGAGGCAGGGCAAGCAGGGATTAATATCCTCGTATAATGGGCCGGAGAAAAGTGTATTCAACAGGATTCACGTGTGGAAGGGCATTGTATTTTGGAAGGGAAACAGACTGATTTAGAAGATGAGCCAGAGGAAGGGCATGAGTGTGAGGGAAGCAGTTTTGCTCCAAAGAAACATTTGCTTTCTCTTTGGGGACCAGCAAGAGGGAGCTGGAGGCAAGGAGGAAGGCGGGGGGGGGGGGGGCAGGAAGGGGGGGGGGGGGGGGGAGATAAGGAAGGAAGGTTCTGAAGTGCAACCTCCTCTTTTAAGCCCTAGTATCGGAAGCCCCTCAAACAGTTTCCAACCACAGACTCCGATCCACCTACTATTCGTCTTTATTTTTCATCCTAAAGGTGTAAATGTTCAGTGAACAAAATATAGAAGATGCGTGCTGATGTAACATAGGCTCCTTAGCCAAGGCATCACGTTTGACATTTTACTGCTTTTCTTTCCTACCTTTTTCTTCACATGGCTTGGCTCAAAGTTAGTATAACACTGCTTGTGCCATTTTGTTGCCTGCATTTTTACTTAATATGTGGTTAGCAGTTCCCCAAATGTCTCAGTATCACCTGAATACTTGCTTCTTCCTTAGGAAATACCACAACTTCCTTTTTATACCTTGACCTTTCACAAAGCATCCTCACCTGGTTTCCTCCCTGGGCTTCAGGACCATCTCTCTGACTTGGTGAGAGCAGCTCTTCTTACCTAACTCGAAGGATAAGGAAATCCAGGCTGGTGCTTGAGGGTTTAATCAGTTACTCCATGGGGTTGCTGCCTTGGCACCCATTTTGTTTGGCCAAGCTGATTGCAGGGGCCTTAAACTTACACTAGCCCCTCATGCGAACTAATGCCCTATTCAGCAGCCTACAGAGTCACAAGCGAAGTAAGTTCCTCACATGACTTCCCGCAACAACCCTTGTGGACAAGTCTTCCCCTCCTCCCAGGGTCTTCTTCTGTGACTCCCTGAAGCACGCTGTGTACTTCTCTATGGGGATGTCTCTTGTGGCTCATTGTTGAATGCCACTCAACATTTGTCACCTTGTGCTGGACTTAACAGATGTTGATTTAACAAAGACATAACACCTGTCTGGGTTAGACAACTTGCCTGAAGGTAACAGAGGGTCAATAAGAGAGAACAGGAAAACTCAGCTTATCCCTTCAAGTTGTTGAAAAACCTGGCTATTGGAGTCTCCATCCAGGATACATATCTAGATAGTTTACACAAAATCCACAGCCCACTATAGTCATACAAAATAGAGATTTTCCAATCCTATTTGCCAAGAAGTATTAAAAATTATTATTAACAAATAATAAAATAGAAAGGAAGGAAGGAAAGAAGGAAAGAAAGAAAGAAAGAAAGAAAGAAAAAAGGAAAGGAAGGAAGGAAGGAAGGAAGGAAGAGGGGTACCTGCGTGGCTCAGTCGGTTAAGTGTCCGACTTCAGTTCAGGTCATGATCTCACTGTTCCTGAATTCAAGCCCTGCATCGGACTCCATGCTGAAGGCTCAGAGCCTGGAGCCTGCTTCAGATTCTGTGTCTCCCTCTCTCTTTGTTCCTTCCCCCACTTTGTGATCTGTCTCTGTCTCTCCCTCAAAAATAAATAAACATTTTAAAAAAAGAAAAAGAAAGAAAGAAAGAAAGAAAAGAAAAGAGAAAAAAATTTCCTGGACACTTGTTAAAAATGTCAGGGAAGACTTTATTCGACTATTGCCATAGGGGAGAGAGATTGAAGTCACCTCTGAATACCACAGGAACAAGTGGGGATTTATAGCGAATGGGCAGGATGAGGGGTGGGATGGAAGGTTACTAGGAGGAACTTTGTTAGGTGTTACGGGTGGGGGGTGGGTGGTAAGACGAATTTCAAGAGTGTGAGATGAGCAACTTAATTGGCTACCAAAGATGGGGGGTGTTTTTGATAAACTGGCTTGGCAGGATTCTTTGCTAAGGCTGGGGTTTGCAGGCACAGGACAAGACCTAGCTAAGAGGACTCGAAGGAGCCTGACTAAAGTGTGGTCAAGGTCCTCATGGCCCCTGGCCTCCCTTGTTTTTCTCCAACGGGGATTGTGACTTTTCTCTTTTTCTCCTTCCTCTTGGAAGCTGAGAAATCTGCAACCTGGAGCGATCACTTCCTTTGGCAGCTGCCCCATTTGTCCTGGGCTGGTCCAAGGCCAGGGAGGAGAGGATTAGAGGAAGGGGAGTAGGGGTGGGAATGCTTGATGGCTGCCCTGGAGAGGGGAGGCTTAGCTGGGGATTTATCCTTGTGGTGGGAATTTTTTTTTTTTTTTGGGAAAATACTTCCTGAGTTCTGACTATCAGAGAATTTACTCCACAGAGTTGAGAACTGCCTTCATGTTCCCAGGATATCCGCTTAATGAAAATACAGGATCCGTGCAGTGATTCTGCAAAACTTTCTCCATATAAAGTCCTATTATGTTTGCATGCATATTTATACAGAGTCATAACCCAGGAGAGAAAAATGCTACTGTCCTGTAGGACTAGATTCATTGGTTGTGTGGGTAATGATGAAAATCAGTACTCTGGCCTCATTTGGGGACCATTACTGAGACTTTAAAATTCAAGACATATCACTTTCCCAGAAAAGGCAGCCCGAGTGTAGACATGAAGTCTTTGGGTGATTAATGGTTAGAATCCCCGAAGAGTGAGCTGTGGAGGAACCAGACAAAATGGAATTAAAATGTTGCATGTTACCTAACATATCCTCAGATGGCTCAGAAACTCCCTGCCCATTTGTCATTTTTTGTATCCTTTTAAAAGTCAGCTACATTTCCAAATATCTAAAAGTTTAGTGAGAATCTTGATTGAGGTAGGGTTTCCTTTCTTTTTCCCAGATGATAATGGCCTTCAAGATTAATGCTCCATTATTTCCACGGTGTTTGTTTCTCAACAGGAAAATTTGGATATGAATACTTATCCCATAAGAGTGCTATAAGAGTGAATAACATAGGTGAAGCTCCTTGTGAAGGACCTGGCACATAGTAGGCCCTCAATAATGGTAAGCATTGTCAGTATTATTATATGTGACAGACATTGGTGATTTGGTCTTTACAGAATGTAGTTCCTGTAGTTCTCATAGCAACACCTCGAATTTTCTTTGGGCTCCCATTCCTCCCTCACTGAATTTAAGTTGTTCAGATCATGCTGGAAGATCATGTCTTAGCAAACAGTAATAATAATAATAGCAATTAATTATTTACTGGAACTTTGCCAGGTACCAGGCATGGTTCTAAGCACCATATGTACATGGATCGTTTACTAAACGACCTCATGAAAGGACGCACTGGTGAGGATAGGGAAGGTGCTGTCACATAGGACCCCAGAATATCCCGCCTTAAAAAACTCAGAAGCTTATTTTTCTCTCCTGAAATAATCCTGAGTGAAGGGGTCCAGATGGGCTGGATCAGCTGTGCTCTATCTGACCTTTCAGAGACTCACTTCCTTCCACCTGGGGTTCTCAGGGCATCATTCTCGTCTGCTTAGAGCTGGATCTCTGCCACATTTGTGTTTCTGCTGCCTACATGGGAATGGAAGAGTGCAGAAAAGATATGCTCAATACCTTAATTCCCGGGTCTGAAACAGGCTCACATCCCTCACACTACATTCCATTGGTCAGAACTTAGTCACAAGGATGCTCTGAACATCAAGAGAGCCTGAAAACACCAAGTGTAGCTGGGCACAAGGCTTTTCTATGGGTGAAGAAGAGAATAGATTTCAGTAGGCACTAGGTGCTACAAGTATTAGAGAAAATAGAAGGAATACAGGTTGAACATTATTCATTCAGTTTTACGAAGTGGAGAAACAGACTTTGTGAGATTAAATCACCACAGAGGATTCTGTCAGCAACCCATCCACACACCTAACCCTACCTGGAAGTTCCTGTCCCACTTTCCTGAAGTCTCTGAGACAGACTTCTAGCCGCGGGATCAGGGGCGGCCAGCTCCTACTGTTCCAGAGCAAGCCTCAGTCAACGAGAAGCAAGAGGTACCCAATACTCTCTGTCCATCCATGGCACCATTCTGAGATGTGATCCACAGAGTCAGAGTGACCACAGTGTGACTCTGAACTGTCCATAGCAGTAACCTCCTCATAAAACGTCCTTGATTAACTTTCTTTAATCTTTCTCTGACTTCCCTCTTCCCTCATATGCTTCATGGGATTACCTCCAAAATAAACTACTTGCATTTAAATATCTGTCTCGACTTCTGTGTTTTGGGCATTGAATCTAACACAGGCACACAGTTAGCAAATTCTGGGGAACCAGAACTTGAACTTGGCTTGCTCTATCCAGACCTGCCTTCTTAACCACATGGCGAAACTTTCCCCAGTCCTGAGCGTGAGACCTGTGTCTCGCTCACCATTTCATCTACTGATAGTGGGTACGATGTCTGACACACAGGACAAGGCAAAGGAAGGACTGATGGTTCAGCCTGGAATGTGAGTTTCCTGTGTGATGAGCATGAAACTAGTTACTTTACATGCCTTATTTAATTTCATCCTACCCCCAGGACCCTGGCTATCAACTCACCTAATCGTCTTTGGATCTCCAGAACTCAGCACAGTGTTTGGTACAAAGTACATGCCCAACACATGAGTGTTGAATGGCTAAACTGAACCAATTAATTAATGATTCTTATGAAGTAGATGTTATTATTAATTTTTGTTAGATGGAGAAACTTAAATTCAGAGAAATTAATAGCATTTCAAGATGACAGCTGAAAAGGAGGAAGTGTGGGTAGGAAATGCGATGGTTATTGAGTGTCTGTTTTAAGGTTGACACTGTGCAGAGAGCTTCATTTACACTACGGTAGTTAGTCACCACATCAATACTGTGAGAGAGGCTGTAAGTATCATTTTTTGGATAAGTAATTGAGGATCAGAGAGCCTAAATGACAAACATGAAATCATTCAGCTAATGGGAGACAGGGATTCCATTTGAAGCCGGATCTGTTCATCTCCAACTTCTACATCTTTTTAACTATAATACATAATCATAACTAATAATAGTAAACATTTAATTACTTATAGTAATTATAAACATAAAATCACTTCTCTGTGCTAAGTGCTTTTTCATATATAACTCTTTAAAGCCTTATAGCAATCCTATGAGGCAGGTACTATAATTACCCCCAATTTTCCATTGGGTCAACACTACCTCTATTTTAATCACATTGAATTGAACGGTCCACCCTATAGAAAATTCACTGCCGCTGTCTTCTAAGTTCCATTACTGCCATTGAGAAGAATGCCTTCAGTGAAATTGTGAATAATTGCATAACTTGTAGGTAATCTTTTTTCCTCCATCTGGCTGTGTTTAGGATCTGGTGTTTTACAATTTGATTACAATTACAAAGTTAATTTCTACTTATTTATCTTGTTTGGGATTTGTCATGTTTCAAAGGAATCATATTTTTGATCCATTCTGGAAAATTCTTGACCATTATCTCTTTTACTATTTGCTCTTTCAATTCCTTCCATCTTTTTATTTTTACTAAATACTTAAATAGATATACTAGACATGAATAAACATGCTTTCTCATACTATCATCTGTTTATCAAAACACTCCCTCATATTTCTGTCTTTGTCTCTTTATATTGGTAATTTCTTCAAATGTATTTAGGTTCATTAATTTTCTTCTAAGTTGTATCTATTACGTTGTTTAACTCATATTGTTGCTTTATTTCAGCAGGGTTTTTTGTGTGTGTTTCTTTAGTTCTTTCTAAAACTTACGTGGTCTTATTCTTGGTGAATATTTTAATTTCTTTCTATTTCTTTAATATTTTACATATACTTTTCCCATATTTGTATATGACAATTCAAATATAAATGCTAACATGGATTTAATGGATTCTTGTTCCTTTTAATCCTACTGATAGTGGCTTACTTTGTTTAGTGTTTTATAGGCTATAATTTTGATTTTCAGCTAATGTTCGGATTTCAGGGATTCAATCTATGGAGAGTATTTGTGCTTGTTTCTGCCAAGTCTCCTGAAATCTGACAAGACCACTTTAAATTAATTTATTGTGAGAGAATGCAAGTTTAAAACTCAGCCCTAATGAAAGCAGGCCTGTGGTTATAGCTTCTCCCAGCTTCCTGGTTTCTCTACTTTCTTACATATTCAGCTATGAATTTAAACAGGATAATTGTAGGGGCTCCTGGGTGGCTCAGACAGTTAAGCATCCGACTTCGACTCAGGTCATGATCTCGTGGTTTGTGAGTTCAAGCCCTGCGTTGGGCTCTGTGCTGACAGCTCAGAGCCTGGAGCCTGCTTCAGATTCTGTGTCTCCCTCTTTCTCTGCCCCTTGCCTGTTCATGCTCTGTCTCTCTCTGTCTCTCCAAAATAAACATTAATAAATAAATAAAAGGATAATTGTGTATTTTTCTATTATACCAGATATTTTGTGACAAAAGGGATTTAAAAGATATATTTTCTGACATATTGCTGGAAACGTAACTGAATTAAGGTCCATCTTCAATATGTCATTCCCCCACCCTTTCATAAAGGCACTGAATATGTTCAACTCCTTCAGACTGCATTTCTAGGCCTCAACCTGGCAAGCAGTGATCAGGCATAATATTAACAGATTGGGATGGGATGAGGTCAATAGAGAGACAAACGTCCTCTAATTAATCAGTTTTTCTTAGGAAATGTGGCCACCAATTAGCCCTAGAAGCACAGCCTGGGGCTTGCCCTTCTATCCTGCATTTGGCATCCCCAGGTGGCCAACATTTGCAGTTGCCTTGCAATGGGCCTCTGTCCTGCCAAACCCGACCCCGGCCCCAACCCCAGCTCCAGCCCCAACCCCAACCCCAAGAACTCTTCATCTCAGTGCCAAGATGGGACGGGGACTTCTATCCTCTTTTCTCCATTATCTATGCCAGACTCAACGCCACCTCCTCTAAGAAACCTCTTTTAGCTCTCTTTGACCCAGTTGACTATCTCACTCCCTAGTTTCTGCTACTGCTAATTATTTTGCTTATACGTATGAAGGGAATCAGAATATATCAGTTTACAATATGCCTCTTTGACATAAACATTTTGAGCTGAAGGCAATTAGGATGTAGCACACACAGGCAAAGCTCTCTCTACTCTCTCCTTTTCTGCCTATAGGCAAGATACGCATTCTCCTTTTATTAGAGATACTCCTCTCAGCCCAGTGACTGTGTGAGAGGAAGCTGTGAGCACACCTTACTCTATTAGTTTCTTCCCATTTATTTACCTTCCCACAGTCTGCTGCCCTTGGGAGCCTAACACCGCTTTGCATTGTCCCGTCTTTTCTCTACAAATATATTGTTCTCTGTTGGAGATGTCATATAAGCTCTAAGCTACTCCTTTGAGTTACATTTCCTTGAGGTTTCTCTTGCATGATGTGTGCTCTGCCTATTAATAAATTGTTTTTCTCTTGTTAATTTGTCTTTTTATTAAAGAGCGCCAGCTGAAAACCCAAGATGGGTAAAGGTTAAATTTTGCCTCCCCTACACTTATCACACAGGCTGTTCTTTATTTCCTAAATACCTATCTCCCTTACCAAACTAGGAATTACTTGATGGCTATTGTCCCAAAGTTGTTTCTTTTTTTTAATACATTATTTTATTTTTGAGAGAGAGAGAGAAACAGAGTGCGAGTGGGGATGGGCAGAGAGAGAGAGGGAGACACAGAATCTGAAGCAGGCTCCAGGCTCTGAGCTGTCAGCACAGAGATGGACGGGGGGCTCAAACCCACAAACCATGAGATCATGACCTGAGCCGAAGTTGGACTCTTAACCAACTGAGCTACTCAGGCCCCTCTGGAGTATTTTTTTTTAAAATGTTTATTTATATATTTTGAGAGAGAGACAGAGATAGTGAGTGGTGGAGGGGTGGAGGGAGAGAGAGAAAAGGAGACAGAGAGAGAGAGAGAGAGAGAGAGAGAGAATCCCAAGCAGGCTCCACACTCAGCACAGAGCCTGATGTGGGGTTTGAACTCACGAACCATGAGATCATGACCTGAGCCAAAATCAAGTCAGACATTTAGCGGACTGAGCCACCCAGGTGTCCCTGTCCAGGTATTCATTTATGTTTATTTAATCCCCAGTAAACTTTCTTGAGATATTTTTTCATGAGTATCTCTGTTTATTCAGTTAATATTTATTGAGCATCATCTCTGTACCAGACACCAAGCTCTCCCAGGGCTACAGCAGAGAAGATGACCCAGTGGCAAAAATACGCTACTGAATTGAAAAGAATTCTCTCTAATCATCTACAGCTCTTTGGCCATATTGCAGTTAGGGTATTTACTTACTAATTTGGGGGGCAATTATTTTATTTCATCATGTGTCATGTGTTCAATGTGACTATTATTTCTTCCAAGACAGAGAACAACAGCTTATTTATTTTATATCCCAATTATTAGGCATAGGGGTCACCAAACTATGGTCTGTGGGCCCAATTTTACCTGCTGTCTATTTTCTTATGTGGCCTGTGAGCTAAAAACAGTTTTGATAGTGTTAAATGTTTGAAAAAAATTTTGAAAGAATATTTCATGACACATGAAAAGGAAAATTATATGAAATATGAATTTCAGTGTCCATAGACGAAGTTTTATTGGAATATAGCCTCTCAATCATTTACATATTGCCTGTGGCTATAATTTACATATTAACAATGCAAAGCTGTCTGGCTGTAAAAGAGACCTTTTGGTCACAAGGTTAAACATATTTACTATCTTGCTATTTGCAGAAAAAAAAAAATTATAGACTCCCTTCTAGCACATTAACCTTTTTAGAACAAATTATGCTGGTGTTGACTCCAGGAGCAGGTAAGGTCTGCGTTAGGAGAAGAAAGGAGGAGGAAATCCATCACTATGTTTTGACAAATAAACTTCACCTTTTGGGTGCCTTATAGTTAGTGGTACTCGTGGGGTTTCTCTAGAGGAAAAGGAAACACTCTACTAAGACCTGGGTTTGGCTCCCTTTTCTTCCCAGAATGAAAGGTAAGCTTTGTTCTGGTACTGTCTCCATTTCATTCTGGAAGGGCAGTAAGTATCACATGATGAAGTCTCATCATCACATGATACTAGTCTTCATCATATGCTACTAGTTCTAAGGGGAGGAGACATGGCTTCCTTCACTGGGTGCAGGGAAAAGAAGGGCAAGATTATTGAAAGGAAGGAAGTATAAGTCCTCCATGATTATACGTGATTATATGTGATTATACTTTCACTTAATATCCAATTTCTCTTTTTAAAAGTATTCAATGACTCTTCATATTTGACTTTGAATACAATTTCAAATTTTGCCTCTTACAAAGCTGAACATGAACAAGCCAGCCAGCTCTGGCTCCCCTTGGCTATCTCAGTTGGTGGCACTAGTCCCCTACCTATACCTTAGCATCACATGCTGTTTTCTTTTCCTCAGACACACTTTTCTCACCACAGGGCTGTCCTGATTCTCCTTCTTCCTGGAAGGCTCTTCCTTCTTGGGGTAGCTCATTGTCCTCTGTCAGGGTTTCAGTTCAAACATTGCTGCCACACTGAACACTTTTCTTTCTCTTTCTTTCTTTCTTTCTTTCTTTCTTAATTTCTTTCTTTTGTGTTCATTTATTTTTTTGAGAGAGAGAGAGAGTGAGGGAGGGGCAGAGAGAGGGGAGACAGAGAATCCAAAGCAGGGTCTAGGCTCCAAGCTGTCAGCACAGAGCCCAACATGGGGCTCAAACCCATGAACCCCAAGATCATGACCTGAGCCAAGGTCAGTTGCTTAACTGACTGGACCACCGGAGTGCCCATTTTTCTTTCTTTTCTTTTCTTTTCTTTTCTTTTCTTTTCTTTTCTTTTCTCTTTTCTTTTTTCTTTTCTTTTCTTTTCTTTTCTCTTTCTTTTCTTTCTTTCTTTCTTTGTTTCTTTCTTTGTTTCTTTCTTTCTGTTTATTTATTTTGAGAGAGAGAGAAAGAGAGACAGAGGGAGCACATGCGAGTGGGGGAGGGACAGAGAGAGAATTCCAAGTATGCTCTGCACTGTCATCATGGAGCCCAATGCAAGGCTCAAACTCACAAAGTGTAAGATCATGACCTGAGCTGAAGTCAAGAGTTGGACGCTTAACCCACTGAGCCACCCAGGCGCCCCACTGAAACCTTTTCTAATCCCCTTACATAAAAGAGACTCCTCCCTATTATTACTTTCTATTCCAGTATCCCTCACAGAACTTATTACAATTTTGAATTATATAGATATTTTTTTGGTTTACTTCATTTGCTGGCTTCTCCACTGTAATGTAAATTCTACAAGGGTGGAGGCCACCTATCCTATGTTGGGAGTTAGGGCTTCAATATAACTTTGGGGGAAGACAAGCATTCCATGTAAACATCTCTCATCAAGGCTGAGACAGGAATAAAATCCTCTCTGGCCTGGTGCAGTCTACAATCATTTGTATTGGCCACAAGTAGAGCAAGAGACCAGGACGATGCTGGATGCTTATTGCTCTGGCCAATCAGATGCTTACATGAAGGGATAGTGTTTTAGTTAACAGTTGTATAACAAATCACCCCAGAACTTAGTAGCTTAAAGAGTCAATGATCATTTTCATCTTTCACAGTTTTCTTTTGTACAGAATTTGGGAAAGGGCTAGATTGTTAGTCCTGTGGGCTGCTGTCATCTGAAGTCTTGACTAGAACTGGCTGAGGGCCCAACATTCAAGTTCTTTATATGTTGAATCCACACCCCTTGATGTGATAGTATCTGGAGGTAGGGCCTTTGAAGAGTAATTAGTACTAGATTGGGTCATAAGGGTGGGGCCATCGTGATGGTTAGAGGCATTTTGGGAAGATGAAAAGAGCGATATCTGCCCTGAAGAAAGACCATGGGGGGATACAGAGAGAAGATGGTCATCTACAAGCCAGTCAGAGTTTCACCAGAAACTGAATTGGCTGGCATCTTGACCTTGGACTTTCTGGGCTCCATCACTGTGAGAAATAAGTTTCTCTTCTGTAAGCCACCCAGTCTATCTATGGTCTTTTGCTACTGCGGCCTGAGCTGAGACACCAGATAATTTCTTTCTTGCTCTTGGAAGAATGAAACAGCCTGAGTCATAGGATGCCTTTGGGTTGCCAAGGTCAGGACCTTTGGGGAGATGAAGTTCTACTCTCCAGTGAGGAGGTGGTAATCATTTCTTTTTCTATTTGAGAGGCTGAATGAGGACACCGCAGGACCTTGGAGGAAGACTGTAAAAGAGAAAGTACCAGCATCCTGCGTTTGTAAGATAGAAGCCTGCATCCCGTATGGAGGGATGTGTGAGTCCTGTGGCCAAGGTAAAGGACAGCTGTGAAGGGATCTTCTGTCAGTTTCTAGTGCACTAACCACATGGGGGCTCAGGTGGTAATGACAGGCTCATTCAAACAGGCTGCCACTTTGCCATCAAATCTCATTTTAGAAATGCCACCTACTTCCTCCCTGATTTCCCCGAGGTGGAAGTTTGCCACTTTCTGCCCCTCAAAGGGCCGTCTCTGTTGCACTGCAGTCTCCTGAGTGCCTGGTGGAGACTGGAGTGGCCGAGTGGCACAGGCCGTGCTCCCTGGGAAGCTCACGATGCACTCACTGCATGCATAATGTTTATGAAGAGTGCTCTTCGCATCACCACCCATGAAAAGGAAGGGAAGGAAGCAGGCTTAGGCGAGGGGAGAAGTTGCATTGTGATGCAGTCTTCAAGAAGGTTTTGACTGATCCCCTGGGGAGCTTTGCAGCTAGGGTGGTCCTTGACACAGGTTCCAAACTGGGGTGAGGGGATCAGGCATTTCAATGCCCGTGTTATCCAGTCATTGCATCTAGACCGCCCTGGAGAGAATGTGTGGCCCGGGAGAAGATGTTTCTCTTATGCTAGCCTAATCCAAAGGGAGCTGAGAACTGAGGGCTGTCCACTGACACAAAACCCAGTAGCTTGCAGGATAAGCCCTTTGGACCTGAAGTATTTCCAGCAGAGATATGTCATAGTGTCCACTAGTATATCCTGAAGATGGGGTTGGATCCATACGTCCCCTTAATTGTAATGTGAGAGAACAAGATTCAAACTGAGGTGGGGAAAAGGAGCTTAGAAAAGGAACCCCTGATGCTCTTAGGTCAAGGATTTCTTTCTAGTTGTGGCATTGTTCCTATCACAGACCCGCTGGTTGGGTTCCATATTGTGTCATGACAGTCATTACTGAAATTGTTCTGTTGTGTATGAAGATTCTACTTCTAAAAAGAAAAGGATTGGGGAGCCTGGGTGGCTCAGTCAGTTAAGCGTCCGACTTCGGCTCAGGTCATGATCTTGCAGTTTGTGAGTCTGAGCCCCGTGTCGGGCTCTGTGCTGAGAGCTCGGAGCCTGGAACCTGCTTCAGATTCTGTGTCTCCCCCTCTCTGCCCCTCCCCCACTCATGCTCTGTCTCTCAAAAATGAATAATCATTAAAAAAAATAAAAAAAATAGTCTGAAAGTCTTTAAAATAAAGGATTCAAGTAAAGAAAATGGGAGCATACAAAGCTGAAGTGAGTCTTCCTTCATATTGGATCTCAGCCAATTCCTTGAGTCATGTAATTTTTACCTGTGTTCCTATATGAGGGCAGATGAGACTTCTGGAGTCCTGTTTGTTTTCCTCAGTTCAGGAGCTGACATGTCATCCAGTCTGTGAGTTGGACCCTCCAAACTATCTGCAAATGTAGGGACTTTAGCTGAGGCTAAAGGCTCACATGACGAGATATCACGGGGTTCTCCTTAATTTATTCTGACCTTGGAATCAGTGAGTTTATAGGTGAAGTTTTGTTCTAGGAAATCACGTGGTATGTGTGCGCGTGCATGTGCACGTGTGTGTGTGCACACGTGTGTGCACGTGTGTGCATCAGGGCTCAGAGGAACAGCGTCAGGTCTGATGGAACTGAAGTGACCGGTCCTCTTGCCTGTGGCATGTGCTTGGTTTGTGAGTGTCCCACATTTCGCTTGCAGCTGTAATGTCTATTGCTACACTCCCAACTCGGTTCTCAGACTATCTTTCCTGTTGGGACAATCCTGTGTTAATATTCTAAAATACAGAAGCATTTAGAAGAAAGGGTGAAAAAAATGAAAATAAGGTTAAAAGAGGAGACAGAGATACAAGGATCTCTGCTTCATCATTTTTGGAGCTAGAGGACCACCATGATTTTTTTTTTTTTTTTGCCAGATGATAAGAGATCTATTTCCTAATCACAGTATGTGTGTGACATTCAGAAATGTGTTCCTGCTCATTTCACAGCTCCGAAAAGGAGCTGACAGGCATCAGAAGAGAAGAATTGTAGCGAACATAAGAATAATAGGAATGAAAAAATCAATGTGGAGATGTAATTGAAAGTTAGAACTGGTGGTCAAGGTAATTGAATGGTAATATTGTGAGCAGAAACCAAGTAGGGTCAGGTAACTGCAAGATTAGGCAATTCACCGATGTACATCTTTCTCCTTCCTGGGATAATGCGGGCCTCTGAGATGGTGGACAGAGATGTTATCAGGTGTGCTCATTCAAAGAGAAGTTCCTCTCTAGTTTTCTTCCAAGTCTTGTTTTTTTTTTTTTTTCCCCCTTCCTCACAAAGAATGCTTTGAGACCTGGAATGAATCTAAGGCTGTGACTTTGCAACTGACAAAGCTGGACTAGGGCATGTTCGATCCTGTCCTTGTGACTATCTTAGCAACAGATTTCAATTGGTCCCGGTCAGACCACTCTATGGAGGCACAGCTGACTAGAAGGATGACCAGAAATACTTAAGCAGCCACACAAAACTCATTCAATGTCACCAGTCTCAGTTCCTGGAAGAAAATTGCAGTTAAACGTATTATTTATTTTCTTTTACCCAAGAAGAGATATAATGAAGATTTTATAGTGTTATTGGGAAAGCAAGTGCTATTTACGGGCATTTTTCAAAAACCAAAATAACTCCCCTTGAGAAATACTCATTCCTCCAGCATTACCTCATGAAGCCGTTCACAGACTTTGCCTATCAATTCCAGTGAAATCAATATCACATTATGGTTGGAGTCAGATCTGGATTGTGTGACCTTGGGCAAGTCACTTAATCTCTCTGCCACAATCTATGTGAACAAGCTGAAAATAATTCTAGCCACTTCAAGAAGGGAGGGAAGATTAATGATGGCAAGTTTTTTCAGATGACTGTCTCTGTGGCTGTTTCTCCCACTCTTTGGTTTTGTGTTTGCTTTATGTCTGATTTTCTTTAGAATCCAAATTCAGCCACCCACACACTGACACAAAGACAAATCTAGTTCCAAATGCAGGATGGCAATGCTTCCACTCTGCTGAATCTCGGATCTGTGGACTCAGCACTTGTAAGTGTCCTCTATTTCCCCGTTGTGGGAGGTAGTGGAGGGAGGCAGAGAAATTCATTTGGAAAATAATTGGTGCATATACTATATTACCCCCTTCACTCTGGGTGATTTGTGGTTTATTTTTCTTGGGCATGTTTCCTCAATCCTGTTGTCACTGGGCCCCACTTTTTACCTACCGTTGTTTAACAAGCTCACATAATTGATGACCCACTTTGCTTTTCCAGCCTGGGCCTCAGTGTTCCCTCCAGGATATGCCTCGAGTGTATGCTCCACACCTTCTTAAGCCATGGCTACAGGGGATAAGCCAATACTTATTGACCCATTAAATGCAAACCTCAGAATCTCACTGAGTCTCCCAGTTGCCATCCTCACTCTCTTCTTGTTTTGCTATCAGACTTTGTGAGAGGGCATTCTAGTAGCTCGTAAATTCCACTCCTAACTCCTGGTTATCCAGCTCTTACCTCATCACTCTGTTATTACAACTGCTCTTTTTTCATCACCACGCTGGGGCCACTGCATTCTAGAGACGTTAGCATTATCTAAAGTTGCATCTTATTCCGGTGATCAAGTTCATTGTATTGTGTCCAAATTCACTTGCCTATTGTCTTGGCTTCAACTACCATTTCCATGTAGATAAGTCACAGATCTATGTTTTGGGTTTTTTTATTCATTTGCTTAAAAAAATTTTTAACATTTATTTTTGAGACAGAGCATGAGTGGGAGGGGCAGAGACGGCGTGGGGGGGGGGGGGGGGGTACAGACTCTGAAGCAGGCTCCAGGCTCTGAGCCATCAGCCCAGAGCCCGACGCGGGCTCAAACTCACGGACCGCGAGATCGTGACCTGAGCTGAAGTCGGACGCTTAACCGACTGAGCCACCCAGGTGCCCCTCTCTTACTTTTTTTTGAGAGTGTGTGTGTGTGTGTGTGTGTACATGTGTATGTGGTGTGTGTGTGTGTGTGTGTGTGTGTGTGTGTGAATGGGGGAGAGGCAGAGGGAGGGAGAGAAAGAATCCCAAGCAGGCTCCAAGCTGTCAGCACAGAGCACAAAGTGGGGCTCGATCTCATGAACCATGCAATCATGACCTGAGCCAAAATCAAGTCAGATGTTTAACCAACTGAGCCCCTCAGGTGCCCCACTTCCCTCTTTCCATATCATTCTAAGCACGCATTGCTACCACGGCTCCTGCAGGCTCAATCCACATCTACAATAACTTATTTATAAAGACTACATCTCTCAATATTCAACACAATGCAATCGGTCTTCTCTAGTATTTCACGCACTGTTTTGGTTTCTTTGAGGAGAACTGGAGCATCCTAGCAGATGAAGTGAGATTTTACCTCCTTGGTTGGAGGCACAGCCCTCTGTCATTCTCACAAAGTGGTACCTAAATGCACAGTTATTTTTTGATGGTTTTCCAGTTGACTCATTTCCTGAGTCTCTGCCCTTGGTGTACAAAGGAATGTGCATGAGTCTCAAAGCACGGGTTGGCCAGCAGTTGTTTCTTTCAGTCTAGCCTCATCAGCTTTTGAGTTCATGAAAATTCCTCGGAGATTCCAGAAATATTATTCTTAATTTTCAGTGCTATTTTAAGTATTCATATTTTCTGTGTCATCAGAGGTATTTCATTTGGAAGTTGAGGAACGGCATTAAACACAACTAATTACTTGCTATTTTTAAATGGAAATCCATTTCTGTTGATAGTTTGAAAGATCACCGCAGACAGAAGCCAAAAGAAAAAATATGGAACTATTTAAAGTAAGTTAATAAAGGCAGAAAATGGCCAGTGCTGTATTACATGTGGAAGAGGAATCTATGCCTTGCTCTGGCCATAGGAACTTCTTTTGCCTCCTTGACCACATGAAGAGTTCCTTCCCTCCTCAGGCCTATACCCGGTGGCTCTTTCTGCATGGACCCCCACCCCTGACCCCATCACATATTCCCACAGTTCTTCACCCTGGATTCCACTTTATCCTTCACAACTTGTCTTACGTGTCACTTCTGCAGAGTCATTCCCTGACCTCCCACTACATATTTGACTGGATTCCTCTGCTATGCTTTTTTCTAGTATCTCATAAGTTTCCTGAGGGCACTTATCACAATCTGAAATTGCATGTAGTTTGGTCACTTGTATGATATTTGTTACTCACTTTAACCTCAACTCCAAGTGCATACACTGTATGCTCTCAAGTGTTAGAAGTGACGTCTAGTTCGCCTGAGCTATGTATCAAAAGGTTAGCATACTTTCTTGCACATGACAGGAGATAAAAAATAAAAATGTATTGTTAAATGACTTTTGAGTACATAGAGAGGATTAAGAATGAAAATAACTTATGCATTTCATTTAGTTTTACTTATTTTATAAAAAGCTTTATATAAAGCTTCATATACTTTTTATAGCTTATATCTTTTTACAAACATGAGTTTTGAAGTAACGATCACTCTAGGGGGTAGACAGCTCCATAATGCTCCAGATCTAAGTCCTGAATCAACTTCAACAATCTTTCAATCATTTCTTTGGAAAGAGCTGCTGCTGACAAAGCAAGCCATCCCAAAACCAGAATGGTCAGAGCAATTCTAACACCGAGGTTAGTCTATCATTGCTTCAAAATAATTTCAGGAAAGGTAGGGTGAGCACAAATTGCAAAGACTGAGATGGTTGTTATTCAAGGAACACATCTGAACTTGAACACATGTCACATCCCCTGGCTTTTCCTGATGGTGCTTCAACTCATGTGACAATTTATTTATTTATTTATTTAAATGTTTATTTCTTTTTGAGAGAGAAAGAGAGACAGGGAGGACGAGCAGGGAAGGGGCAGAGAGAGAGCGAGTCACAGAATCTGAAGCAGGCACCAGGCTCTGAGTTGTCAGCACAGAGCCCGATGCGGGGCTTGAACTCATGAATGGCGAGATCATGACCTGAGCCAAAGTTGGTCGCTTAACCGATAGAGCCACCTAGGTGCCCCAACTCATGTGAGAATTTAATTTTTTTTAATGTTTTTATTTATTTTTGAGACAGAGAGAGACAGAGCATGAGCAGGGGAGGGGCAGAGAGAGAGGGAGACACAGAATCCGAAGCAGGCTCCAGGCTTTGAGCTGTCAGCACAGAGCCCGACGTGGGGCTCGGACTCACAAACTGTGAGATCATGACCTGAGCTGAAGTTGGACGCTTAACCGACTGAGCCACCCAGTCTCCCCTCATGTGAGAATTTAAAGTAAACACAGTAGGGATGTCTAATAACTATCTTTTCATATTAGAAATGTACATTGTTCTGGGTGATAGCTTTGACTCCGCATGTGCAAAATGTTTTTTGTTTGTTTGTTTTAACTTACTGAAGTCTGTTGGAAATGCTCTGCAATAGTTTCTTATTTAAAGGAATCCTAGGGTCAAGTCTTTTTAAGTGAAAAGCCTTTTATAACATGAGTGGGTGCCCTTAATTTGTTTCATTTGCTGTAATTATTTGGCTATTAATTTTTCTCAAACAAGGGCTCCTGTGCAGAATGCAGTCTCATTGCAAGGCAAACGATCCCCTAAGAAACCTGCTAGCTCAGCCCAAATCCCTGGCATGCAAAATTCTATTTTGTGCCTTTATAGGCAGGGAGGAGAAAGAATATAATCTGAAAGCTACTAAGACTTCACTTTTCTTCCTTAGAAAACAAAAACAAAAAACCAAACATATCTAATCTGGATTACTTAATAATTTTTATATCTGTTTTGAGATACAGATAGAGCATGAGCAGGGGAGGGGCAGAGACAGAGGGGAGAGAAATCCCAAATGGGCTCTGTCAGAGCCGGATGCGGGGCTCAAACTCACAAACTGAACCATGAGATCATGACCTGAGCTGAAACCAAGAGCGGGATGCTTAAATCAAGAGTGGGGTGAACCACCTAGGCACCCCTCTAATCCAGACTCCTTAAATCAACGTGATGAGTAGGGAGAACAATTGTGCCAGGAAATAAGTTTCCAAGGTTTCTAAAAAGCCCCTAATAGAGGGTGCCCTCTCTCTTAAACATGGAGCCACTCTGGTCTAAGAGGGCTAAGTGGGATTCAGCTTCTCTGTCTTCAAGCTCTTTATACCTGTGTAAAATGGGAGTCCCCAAAATGACATATTTCATATAAAGCCCTTTGTATAGTGCCTGGCATATAACAAGCCCTCAGAGGGGTGCCTGGGTGGCTCAGTCAGTTGAGTGTCCGAATTCGGCTCAGGTCATGATCTCATAGTCCGTGAGATCAAGCCCCGCGTCGGGCTCTGTGCTGACAGCTCAGAGCCTGGAGCCTGCTTCGGATTCTGTGTCTCCGTCTCTCTCTGCCCATCCCCTGCTCATGCTCTGTCTCTCTCTGTCTCAAAAATAAATAAAAACATTAAAAAAAAAAAAGCCCTCAGAAATAGTGGCCATTAAGATAACACATACCTATAAACAGAAATCTGAATCCTATTATCTTTGTAGATGCTTCTCTAGTGAATGCGTGATTCCCAGTCCTTGAAGAAAAAAAAAAAAAATGAAACAATCAGTGGGAATAAATAAATGTTTTACAAAGACTATATAATATTTATACAATTAAAATATAGACATTTTAACCACGAATAAGTGATTGGACATTTGTGTGTGTGCACGTGTATGCAAGTGTGTGCATGTGCATGATTTTCTTCAAGGAAAATGAAGAAATGTTAGCATGGTGAAGTAATAATATTCCATGCAGCCCATATGGTTTCCCTGTTCTGGATGCTGTACCTCGATATCACTAACCCTTGCTTCCAGTGCCTGTGGAGAAAGGCACTCTGTCCTTCATTGTTTTCCGCCTGGTTCTAATTGAGAGGAAAGGAGAACGAAAATGAAATACCAGTTGTGGTTTAGTTAGACTTCGCCTTATATTTTTTTTTGGAAGGAATTAGTTGAATATGCACTTTTGTCAGAGCAAAGAATGTATTCTTCTATCCATTCCTTTCATGTGGCCATTCCAAAGTCCCCCGATATGACAAGATGCTAATCTTAAACCAATTCCTGTCAACAACATGATATAAGTTTTCTTTGTATCATTTTGATTAAGAAATTCTTAAGGAGTGGACTTTAAATATTTTACAATTTCTAAGAAAATCACCAAGCTGTTAGTGAAGTAAATATCTGTTTAATTTACAACCATCAGTAGTATAACTGATATTAGTCTGGAGAAAGACAAAGCACAATGAATTATACATGTACATCTAATTTTTTGTGTAAAAAAAGTTTTTTGAAAAGAAACATCTGCATCTTCACAGGGTACCCTGGGATTTTAATAAGGGAAGAGCACAGTCCACTATAAATCATTATCAATTCTACATTGTAATTTAGCAGCAAACATGTTAACATGGGAACATTAAGGTAATAAAGGAGCTTTATTGTTTGGGAAAAAAAATCACAGTTCTTGACATTACAGCCTTTTTTTCTCTCCCCACCCACCCGCAATAAAAGGGCAAAAAATGTCAAGGAAATATTAATTTGTAAAATACCTACTCTTCTAGTGTTGACTGCTATATACCATTTCTGTTTTGTGGGGACATGTTGCAGAGGGGTGGGCCACTTCTTTCTGTACAATGACCATCTCACGCATCGACTTTACACACTCTCTGCAGGTGTCCTGAATGAGGCCAGTAGGTCAGTGACACCAGTGGTCAGATGTCAAGGTAAACAAACAGATCAACACATATTTATCCCAAGATAACACCCTATGTTAGTACTATTGCCAAAAAAACCCAAAAAATCCTGACTTTTAAGTTTGAAAAATATACAAAAATATCAGGACAATTATAAATTAATATATATTAAAGCATTGAGAAACAGTAAAAGAATGGCCTAAAATGTTAAGTACAATGTACTTTGATACAATAAATATTTCTCATGGAAACTGAATACTGTATAGGGCTGTTTAGAACTCATAGAAACAAAAATTCATATTATTACTAATTTATTTATCAATAATCTATTGGTTCTTTATCATCTCCTTTATCATTTATATTACAAAAAATTAATACTGGAAAACGGTAGATAAACACTTTTGTGTGCTTCTTCTGCTAACATGCTGACGTTTACAAAGAACATAAAACTTATTTTAGCACTCCCATCTCTCTCGGGAATAGAACCCTTGTCTTCAGGACACTATTTTGCACATCGTATTTCTCAACCATTTGTCCTACGAACTCTAGAATGCCATTCCTCCGCCTTGCGTCCTCACATTCACACGCGCGTGCTTGGTCTGTCCTCATAAACCACAAAGAGGAGCACGAGGGCGCAGGGGTTTTATGCTCTGGGCGATTTCATGGCAGCACAGGGCAGCTCGGCTCTCCCTTTGCCTGTGCTTCTGTCTTCAGCATGTCGCAAAGATGAATTCGAGTTGCAACGATTCCCACTTTCCTTCTGATGCCTCCAGGGATCTCTCTCTTCATACTTCTCTAGCATCGGGGAAGCGTTAGTTCAAGCATTTTTTTTTTTGTTCCCAAATGCAGGAAAAAAAAAAGTCTTTATTCTCATAATAAAAATAAGTCTGTTCTGTATTTTACAATATATTTCAAATATTTCCACTATGAAGCATTATTAATTAGTCCGACATGGTCAAGAAGTAGACGACATTTCCCAAAGACAAACGCTGCCAGGGACGCGTTTAGGAGGCGCACCTGGTACAGCCACACTTCACCACCTTTTCCACCTCGTCCACAAACGAAGACCCGTCAGTGCATTCAAAAGAGTATTTCCGTCGCTTGCTCCTTAGGGGTCCGCAGCACTGCCCTCCCGTACATCCACCCCTGCATTCCAGCCGGGACACCTTCTTGGTTGTCTGGCACGCGGCATAGCCCTGCTGCTTTTGGTAATAATCTCTTATTCGCTCCCCTCGACACGAGAGTTCTAGAAAAGAACAAGAAGCACAAGCATTTCCAGGGCAGCCACTGTGAGTCATGCCAAGTGACCGCGAACCCACCGCTCAATTCAGGAGGTCCTCCCTTTGTCTGCCAAGTGTAACTGCTGTCACCATCCTTCTATTCCATATGATGGGCTGCGGGCACAGCCTGCTGGTCTTTGCAAAATACTTCTTTTGGGGGGGGGGGCCTTTATTGTCCGCAAAGCGAATACTATATACGCGGACTATAAATACCATGCTATTGGACTGACAAGAAAATTGGATTCCTAAATCTTTTCCTTTATTGCAAAAATACACATCTTCTGTTTTTACACTACGAACAGCTGGTTTTGTTTACCACAGGGAGCAGTTTCCCGCGAGTGTGCAATTTAATTTATTAGACCTGGGGTTTCATATCATTCAATCTGTTACTTAATACAAGTAACATTCCACTGACTTCATAAATTACCCTAGTATGAACTAGTTCAAAAAGAGACATCTGCTAAAAGCTTCCACGGGCACGTTCCTCTTGTCTCGTCCCTCTGATGCACACGCTGAAGTGCGCGCCAGCTGGAGGCAAGGCACGTTCCGATCACGCAAAGGAGAAGAAGGCGGGCCAAGAAGTCAGCACGTTTCCCTCCCTCTCACCTGCGTGCTGTGCTGTGCTGAATCGGTTGGTTCTAAGGTCAAAGGTGACTCTGTCTTAAAACTGGAGCAGGACGGTGAGGGCCCTCCCCTCTGTGCCAGAGACGAATTAATAATATATGTGGATGGGGACAGCAGGTAACGGGAAGAAGCGAGGGAAGTAAGCGTGCTGCTACACAAGGTAAAAAGGAGTATTTTTCACGGCACATCAGAGAAGACGTGTGGAGGTGGTGCAAAATCCGCTGTGGAGGCTGAGGACACTTTACATCTGGTGCCCTCACACCACTGGGAAATAAATCACCAGCAGCAACTCTAAGCCAGACACAGACCTGGTGCTCCTCAGATCACTCCTGTGAGTGTGTGTGTGTGCATGTGTGCATGTGCGTGTGTCTCCCTTTCTCTCTTTTCAAAGATGAGGCGTCCTCTTGCTTGCTGGGTCCCAAGGATGGGTCCCAGGCAGGTGGCTTACCTCGATCACAGCTGTCCCCGGTGTATCCACTGCTGCATTCACAGTAGGGCTGCCCAAGTCCTGAGAGCCTGCATTTCCCATGCTTGCATTTGATCCCCTGGCAGGGGTTAAAGAGGTCCTCCTCTTCATCACAGAGGACTCCCCCGTGGCCCTCGAGACACTTACAGCTGTAGGAGAATGCATTGATGGGCAGGCAGGTGCCGTGCACACATCTACAGCGAGGAGGAACATGGGAATACAAACGCATCAGGCAGAGCGGATAAGAATGGAGAAAGGGTCATGGGAGGACTATGAAGGAGATGTGCTAATGTGCCGACTTCCTCCTCTTCTCCCTCTCCCCCTCCTTCCCTCCCTTCCTGGGTTTTGCTTCGAGGATTGGGGCATGTGTGTGTAACTGCCAAGCAGCCCAAACTTACTTATTTCCCAGACAGGGGTCATTGGTCCTCTGGTCACAGAGGGGCCCGGTCCATCCCTCCTCACACTCACAGGTGAAGCCCGACTGGCTGCTGGGCTGGCACGTGCCGTGGGCACACACCTTCTTGTGGCACGGCTCACAGCCTGGCAGGATGCCGGTTTGCATGGGCACCTTGCGGAAGTCCTGGAGCTCACTGTTGATGTAAAGGTTCCGGATGCAGCCGTGGAAGCTGGTGCCGTTTTGCCCAGGGGCCTGGCGCAGGGCCGCGGCCACGTTGTTCTTCCCGGGCATGCCTGTGGAGGGACACAGGTCAGCGGTCGGCTCTTCGGGGGAGCCTCAGCCATTTGCCACCCAGACCCGTTTAGGTCTTCCTGCAGGGTGGGAGTCAGTGACACTCCTTTAGGACAGCTAGAGACCATGGGCATCCAGTCCTGTGGTTCTCTCCCTGCCTGCACATTAGAATCATATGAGATCTTTGAAGAAATAGTGATGCTTAGAACCTCAGCGCAGACCTACTGGCTCACATTATCTGGGCAGGGGAGGGGAGGGAGAGGAGAAGGGTGTTTCCTTGTTTTGATTTGCCTTTTTGGAAGATGCTCCAGGCAATTCTAATGCGCAACTAGAATAAAGAACCAAATTCATTGGTGGTCAGTCTCTAATTTTTAACATTTGTTTCAAATCAAACCTGACCCAGAGGCATAAATACATAAAACCTCAAAGTGTAACTACTGTAGGCTAAAGGCAGGATCAGGAATGGGGGGAGAGATCAGTGGTCCCCCTTCTCTCCACCGACGTCTTCAACGTGGACACACACCCTGGAAGCCGACAGCTCCGGGAGGCACAGTGAGAGTTGGGTGACATGCTCAGTGTTGCCCAGTTAAGGAGCGGGTTGCAGTTCCGCTGATGAGTGAACCCCGTTATCTCTAGATAGCGGTTCTGTCCGTCCAGTCTTAGGGGGTGAAAGCTGCAACCTTTCACCCCGGCCCTGCCAAATTCTAAGCTGGGAACCAATTCAGCTCAGCACTGGCAACATCCTGAGCCCAGTTGTGGATGTCAGCGTCTGAAAAACACTCCCATGCTTCCTGTCATGACAGCACCTCATTGACATCATTTTTATTTTCTTGCTAATGGAGAGTGAAGCCTTCATATGCCAAGAAACCAGACATACAAAAGAAATTCCTCTGAAAACAGAATTTGCAATCTTTGCATATATAAGTTCCAGTAGTGACAGTCATCTGGTAACCTTCATTTGGCAAAACTGAGGAATCTTTCCATGGCCTAAGCCAGACCCTGAAATAGTTCCTGGATGGGATCCTACATGAGACAAGCGTCCAGACTGCAGTGGGGTAAGGGGAGGGAGCCAGAGGCCTTCATGGCGGCTGACGGCCCCCGCAGCACTCACACCCTCACTGTGCTTGGCTGTGTGCTCCGAGCTACTGGCTGGAGGGCACAGGCTGGGGAAGACTCCATTCTTACTCTCCAGAGAGTTTGCTGCTTAGAAAGACCAGGACCCTCACACTCCCTGGGGCCTGACTCATGACAGCACCACGTCTGTATTCAGAGGAGCCGCCTTGGAGTTCTAGCAGGTACCAAAAGCAGACAGGCGGGTGTACAGAGTCACTAGGCCAGAAGTCAAAGTCTTTATTGTTGGTCTGTGTGCCCATGAGCCTATCATTTCCTTTTTATTTTTTTAAATGTTTACTTATCTTTGAGAGGCAGGGAGGGAGAGACAGAGCATGAGCGGGGGAAGGTCAGAAAGAGAGACGAGACACAGAATCTGAAGCAGGCTCCAGGCTCCAAGCTGTCAGCCCAGAGCCCGATGCGGAGCTGGAACTCACGAACCATGAGATCATAACCTGAGCCGAAGTAGGACACTTAACTGACTGAGTCACCCAGACACCCCATGAGCCTATCATTTTCAACCTCTCTCAGGTTTGGTCTTCTCATGTAGAACATGAATGGAGGGACCAGAGCAGTTGTTTCCAAGTCTTTCATACATAAGAACCACCACAGGTCCATGTTCGGGAGGTGGCTCCGGGCTGTGTTCTCTCCCCACCTTGAGATTCTGACTGGTAGGAAGGCTTGGGGTGCAGGGATCTAAATGTTAACATGCAGGGTGACTTTGATGTAGGTGCTCCGTGATCACACTTTGACAAGTACTGAATTAGCTGTGTTGGCTTTGAAGTTCCATAACTTCAGACTTTTAGTCTATGTCCATTTGGCCCTGGAAACTGAGTTGCTGTTTAGAGCAGGTCAAAAGAATGAAAGGTACCATTTCCAGGAAAGCACAAGTTAAAAAAAATTCCTTGGTCTGGGAGAAGGTCTTCCAATTTAATCGTATCTATAGACCACGCATGTATGGTCTTCTTTTTCACACATTTGAAAAGAACTTCCAAACTATTTTTAATAGCTTATTTTGATACAGGTCCAATACACCTACGTGTACATGTCAAGACTAAATACCAGTGAAGTTCCATGGCAGGAAGAAACAATTAGTAAATGTATTCCTTTCATTCCCAAAGCTAACACTTATACAAGATCTAGCTATGATTATAATAATTTTTAAATGAAAATGATATATCACACATATATTTACTTTGAACAGGACATCACAGAATTAAAGCTATTCTGACTCAACCTTTTCACATGCTTGGCACATTTCTGACCAGTGAACCAGGTCTGAATTTACCAACAGAAGAAGACCCATATTGGGGCTCAGTCAGTTAAGCGTCCGACTCTCGGTATTGGCTCAGGTCATGATCTCATGGTTTGTGAGTTTGAGTCCTACATAGGGCTCTGCACTGTCAGTGCAGAGCCTGCTTGGAATTCTCTCTCTCCCTCTCTCTCTGCCCTGCCCCTGCTCATGTGCTCTCTCAAAATAAACAAATAAACTTAAAAAAAGAACAAAACAGAAGTAGACCCATGTTGATTTTCTGCTTTTAGCCTTTCCTCTATGCCATGGACTACAGCTGTAATTCAATCAATCTACCAAACAACAGATAACTTGGTAGACCATTTTTAACCTTAACAAGCTGTACATGTTTCAACATGACAATAAAGAAATCAAGGGTCAAGACTGGGGTCCTCTGTCCAATGGCGGCGAGAGGATGAGATGTGTGATTCATGGAGGAGTCTCTAAGTGCAGTTCTTAACTTACAACAATTCTATTAGATAACGCACATTCTGTTTAGACTGTTATATAGAAAATCAGAAAGATTTGTTGTTTTGTGTTACGTAAAGCCTATGTCATGGGTAGCTGATAAGGCCTGGGAGGGAGAGCTGCCTCCCTGTTTTACTAAAGAACACTTCTGCAGGTGGGCCTAAGGCATGGGGTGCAGCGCCTCCAGGCTGGCCTTGGGGAGTGCACCTTTTCAAACTTGGGGAAAAAGATGAGCTGAGGTATGTCACTCTCTTTTGCTAACTCGGGTTCTCCTGCCTTGGCCACACAGAACCCAGGGATGTGGTCTTATGATTATGTTGTATTTTTTTAAATTTGAATTACCCTTGAGACTGGGCTCTGATTTGGAAGGAAATGGACCCAGGTGTTCTCTAGCAGTGAGGCTAGATTGGAGGTGGTTTCCTTAAGGCCTGGATGGACAGAGGTACAATATGGATTCTTCCTGACCCTCCATCTTTAGAAAGATTGGCACTTTTCAGTTTGGAATGAATGTAGAACTTTTTCCCCCCTTTTTGAAAAATGTTCTGACCTAAGCACTCCCATTTTGTACTCCCCCCCACCCCCCCCACTGCATTGTAAAGGGGTTTTAAAAGATTCAGTGAAATGGTTTCTGATGAAAGCACAATAAATCAAGTGTAGGACAAGTCCAGAAATAAACAAAAAGCCACAAAACTCAGATGGCTTCCCTTTTTGCTTGATGTTAAAAAGTGAGTGGCAGTGCAAATAGATGGCTTTGGGGTCAGACAGACCAGACCTGGACCCAAATGAGGTCTCTATTACTTCATAGCTTTGTGAACTGGGACGAGTTTTGTAAAGTCCTTGAGGCTGTCCCTTAGGAACTATGAAACAAAATCATACCTACTTCCTAAAGTCTCTGAGGATTGTGCTGGACACATAGCATGTGCTCAGTAAGTATAATTTCTTTTCCCTCAAACCACAGGTACATCTGTGACCTGCTTTACCAATCCCAACATAATGGCTGTTAACTGTAGTGCAGGCTTTTATTTTTAAATGAATCTCCTAGTTGTGATTATCATGAAGCAATTACATCATTCAACTTGCTGAGCAGATTCACTATGCAATCCTTGTATTACAACCTACTATGGTTACTTGAAGACTTGTCTGTTTTCCCTACTCCCCTGGGCAAGAAGGGATACTTCTTCAACTTTGTAACGTTTATGCATGTATTAACTTATTCTCAGCATATGGTAGATACTCAATAACCAATGGTTCCTAACAATTCAAAAAGTCTTTCAATGTGTTAAGATCTTCTGCTGAAAATTACAAAAAAACAGGTGCTCTGAACTTTCAGGACAATTCCAAAAATATTTTCAAGAACGTCTTGGAAGGGTTAACATAATTATGTAGAATCCCAAGGTTACTATTTGGCAGGAAATAATGCAAACTTTGTGAAAATGCCCGTCCTGCTGAGGAAATCACTTACATTGACCTGCTCAAGAGCTTTAGCTTACTTACCTTTAAAATAAGTTAATTTTATCAGTCAATTCACCTCAATCCAATGTGATTTAATTCAATGTAACTCAATTCAATATCACATGCTTTCTTGCTCCTTTGCCTGAAAATTGAAATTCTGTACCACCAGCTTACAGTTGCCCCCCACTCCACCACCTGCTTCCCCCCACCCCCCGCTGCCCACACACACACACAGAGGAAGGTTCTCTTCTTTGTGGGCCCTCTCCTCTGGACTCCTTCAGAACTTTGCCCACACCTCTGTTCCTCATCTCTTCCTCGTCTGCCTTCTTGTTGGTTTCAAAAAAAAGAAAAAGTCCAGAAACTGCACTCTATTGTTCCAATCCCTAATCTACCCTTCCAACTCTATTTCTTGTTTGTTCACCTTAAGGTCTTAGCTCAGCAGAAGTACTTCCTGTTATGCCATACAAGTTGCACATTTAATTCATTGTCCATTCATTCATCATTCAATTTGGTTAATAATTATCCTATTATCTATATTAGTTGGCAACTGGTAGCACAGATAATATGAAATGATAACATCTGACAGAACTTTTTTTCTTTTTCTTTATAGCTTGGTCTTGACCCCAACAAAAGCAGCATCCCAGGCCCATGCATTATTGCTCTCACGTGTGTGCTCTCTCACTCTCTCTCTCTCTCTCTCCCTAAGACCTTGCTGTGTGGTCTCAGGTGTGCTGTGTAATTTTCAGCTCTTGTTAAATAATAAACCTCGAATTTTTCTCCAAAATTTTCTGATAGTTTTTGCTAAAGGGCACTTTGCAATCATAATACGAACCACAAGAACCTGTCCAACCACAGCAGTGGTTACTGACAGACTGAGACAGGCACAAAACAGGTCTCTTAACACATATCCAGGGCTCTTTCTTTTCTATCCATGCTGTCCATCTTTCAATGGCTGATCACTATTGGTCAATGGCCACAATACCAGGAATCAACAACTTCAGAATTAGTCTGTGGTGAGAATCACAGGACTTGGGGACCCACTGGATTTGCGACAGAGCTTACCTCCTACATAGAGCGGAGAGTCAAAATTCAGAGTCGACTGCTTTGACAAGTTGGTGATGATTTTGGGGCTCCCTCCATCCACAGAAAGGGAGAGACTCTGATCCAGGGCAAGTAGTTCCACAATGTGGAAGTTTCCATCATTGATCGTCTCCACGCTACAAAGAAAAAGCAACGCAACTAATGCTTCAATTTTCCTTTTATTAACAAAAAGAAGTTAAAATACAAATTTCAGTAAGCACTTCTTAGGAAAAAGATACTCCTATCTAACATTAATAAAGACAAACACTAGTAGTTGATTTCAAGATAGAAGATGAAGTACAATCAATTTCTACTTTTTAGGAATGGATACAAAGTAAGTTTGTTTTCCCATTGGGAGGGGTGGGAATGGATACACTGACTCACTCTCTAGTCATATTCTTCCACTATGTAGAAATTATAAAGGATAATTTATTCTTTTGCTTTTAGATGCCACTGAAGTTTTGTTTTTCTAGATACTGTTACTCCAAATTGTATTTAAGACAAAGAACCCACATTGGTGCCAAATATCCTCTACAGATTATCACTGGCTTTGATCTTTTAAATGCTGCACAGTAAGACTTACCCGAACACACACACAGATACAGGAAGAATCAACTTGGTGGGATCATTGTGCTTGGTAAAATGTATTAACTGATAATACACTCTTCCCTTCCTTGCATTTTCAGAGGGATGGCCATCAAATGAGATTACTGTGAAGAAGTCTATGCTCAGTGGAGAGTAACAGATTCAATGGAATGCTTAACACAGTCATAGCCAGTAGTGTTGACAATGCTTCTTCAGTTTTCTATTACTTTTAAGGGACAGGTCTAACAGTCATTCCAGAATTTGAGAGAGCATATGGAAATTCACAAAATGGCTAAAAACAAAAAGATTAAGAAACAAAGATAAATGAAAAATGGGGAGTTAAAATAAGATGAACTGGGGTACAATTACTAGGCAGGTGCTATATGGCTCTGAAGTGTGCTTGTAAATCTAACACATGGGTTAACAGCAAAAAGGAGCATGGGGCCAATGAAGAAAACAAGAATTGATACATGGCAGTGTCATGAATATATTAACCTCCCACCATGGGGGCAAAATACGGCATAATGGAAGTTGGGGCCAAAAGTAAGTAGTGAATATTAAAGACCCAATATGCTGGGATATCAACTAGGAAGATGGGGAAAAAAAAGGCTCAAACATGGAAATATGGGAGCATGTGATAGAAAAACTGTGCATACTTAATATTCCCTATACAAGCTGATTGCTTAAATTTCTGGGTACTGATATTTAAGTTTGCAAATAGGCCACGCCTGGAAAATAACAGAAAAAAATGTGTTGACATTTCTGTATGGTTCTCACCACAGGTGTCTAATCATATCCCTTTGTTTGCCAACACAGAATAAAAAGTTTTTGTGGTTTGACCACACTCTAAACCATTCTGCAGAACTGTGAAAATATTTGAACTTTTCTGGTTTTAAATGGTTGCAAGAGTTCACACGTACAAAGATCTTTGATAATTTGTCTCAGATATCATCTGAATGATAAATATTAAATCTGCCAATCAATGTTTTTATCTTCTGCAGATTTAATTATCCCAACACTCAATACCATTAAAATCAACAGAGGAAACAATATACAGGAAAATCATTCACTAAAAAAGTTGGATACCAACTGCTACTGGTCTTAAATAGGATTGTCTTCTAAAGGAATATACCAGATGGTATTATTAGCTAATGGGTAAGCATACAGATTGTAGAGTCAGATGAGCCTGGATTTGAATCCTGGTCTTGTATTTATGAAATGTTTGACCTTAGATAAGTTACTTAATTGCTTATACACTTCAGTCTTCTCTTCAGTAAATGTTAATATATATTTCACCCTCTGGTGATTAATTTGAGGTCGTATGAAATATATATATTTTTACAAGTGCAGAGTGAGACATCCAGCATATAGAAAGTGCAAAGTTAAAAGTTAGGTATCAGCATCACCATCACTGCCACCGCCATCATCGTACAAATAATCCAGTATTATTTCAGTATCTTCTTCAGGAAGAAGTTAGTTAGCTTTATTTTTGATGTTAACTGTAAAATAATGCTAAAGACTAGCAGAAATATAACAGCTTCTTTGGGGGCATATCTTGTTCAAGTTACTAAAAGTTTTACGTAAACTATTAAAATGAAGATGTGCATAGAGAGAGTGGGGACCAATTAATTGCTTTTTCCGTTGTGATCATATACAATATGCAAGTGGTTTTCTATGACTGCTCTATGAGCACTGACCTTGATTAAGTCATAAATGTTAACATGGGACTTGCTTTTTTCTTTACATTCACAAAGAAAAGTCCCATTTGTACTAGAAAATGGGTTCCTGGTCACACATCAGTCTTAGACAATCAACGCTGGCATGCCATCGTTAAAGATAGTGTTTGATGCAGTATAACTGAGTAAGCTACTTCAAAGCAGGAGCCATGTGTTATTTATTTCTGTATTCCTTAATGTATCCAGGAAAGTTTCTGATAAAGAGTAGATGCTCAATAGATGCATGTTAAGTAAATGAAATGCGAGGGAGTTTTATTAACAATAACATACAGTTTTTTTAGCACTACTAACTGGATTATGGGTATAGTAAAGAGGTTTCAAGCAGACCCAGGGAAGGACATCCGAAAGATGAATTTTACTTAAAAATTTGGATTTTTCGGTAGTCATATTCTGCAGGAAATACTGGGAGATAAATCTGGTTCAGTCTGTCCTCCTTAAGATGTGTGACATTGGATTAGTGTGACTTCAAGTCGTTCTTCTGTTTTATTTTCCTCATCAGGGAAATGAATGCAAATAATAAGACCAAAGAATTACTTAGCCCAGACTATCGGCCGGGTGCTGTTCTAAGAACGTCACATGTAATAACTCTTTTAAGAATCAAAACGACCCTAACAACCGGGCACTTAGGGTACTCAAGGGGGCAAAGCCCGCTGCTAAAACAGATTTGAAGCTGGGGTTCCTGCTTCTAGAGTACACATTTTTAATCATTACGTGCCACATTTACAATAAAAAACCTGAAAAGTAACTAGGACTATGCAAATGGCATGTGTTCTCATCACTACCAAGCTTCTAATAGGTGATTTTTCTCCCAAATATCCCAAGAATAACGTTCTATGAAAAAAAAAAAAAACTTATATGATGGTTACACAATTTGGTACATTTACCAGAAATCATCGAATTGTAAAAAAAAAAAATAAATAAATAAAAAGTAATAATCTTATTAAAAAAAAAGTTTGTTTACTTTTGAGAAAGGGAGAGAGAGTGAGAGCAGGTAAGGGACAGAGGGAGAGGGAGACAGATGATCTGAAGCAGGCTCTGTGCTGACAGAACGTGGGACTTGAACTCAAGAACATGAGATCAGGACCTGAACCAAAGATGGACTTGTAACCGACTGAGGCGCCCAGTCGCCCTCAAAGTCATAATCATATAATTCGAGTCTGAAGGTTATGAGAAGACATATAAAGTACATACATTTCAAACATGGAATGGGATTCTATTTTCCCAATCATATGTGAAATTTAGACTGGTTAGATTTTTTTCCTCCCAAAAGTTATCACTAAACTTAATTCCATTTGTATTTCCCTGGAATTAAATGAGGCCTCACCATGGTCTTTTGACAGATAAGTAGTGTGAAATTAATATTTTTAGATTCTTTGCTCATTAAGATGATACTGTGTGTATGAGCCTGAAGAGTGTACTTGAGAGCTAAGAATATTCTAAATTGGTGTTTCATGCTGCCCTTTGAAGCAGGAGATTAACCAGGGGATGTCCAGAAATCCTTTGCCTCTATACCATTTAAAATAAAAGCAGTGACTAACACATCAGTTGTTACAAGATACTACTGAGCCATCGTCGATTTTACAGTCTATCCCGGTCATTCTTACCTATCCACTCACAATGCACAACATCCTTTTGGGTTCTGAGAAGTATTGATATGTTCTTTCACTACTCCCGAGGGAACTGTGTAGTTGATGACTCATGAGAGTCACAAGTGAATCACTTAACATTGAGACTTTCCACTGGGAACACACATCGAATTTATTACCATTAGTATGCATTTAGTTTTACTACACTTGCCTATTAGCTGAGATTTTGTTTTCTTGATTTTCTCAGTGGATGTATGAAAACAAAGCAGTTACTCAACTATGTCTTGTGGTTTTGTTACAGAAAAAGAGTTTAAAAACTCAGAGCCTGAAAGAAGAGAGGCTCTAACTTGCCTATGATTTTTTCTTTTCTTTTTTCTTTTCTCCTTCCTTCCTTCCTTCCTTCCTTCTTTCCTTCCTTCCTTCCTTCCTTCTTTCCTTCCCTTTTTTTTTTAAATGTAGGATGCATCAACATGACATTTTTATATTTCTATCTTGACCTTAAATCTTAAGGTATTTCAGTAGTTTAATAAAGGCAAACAGTTTACTTGGCTTATATGAGCTCTAGTTTTTCCCCTTAAAAATTTAAAGAATCTGTTGGCATATTCTATGCAATGAAATAGGAATCAGAAGCCAGACCAATTCAACTGGTCATCTCATTTTGATTATCTCTGGGATGAAGATACTTCATCTGTGGAGATGGTGATAAAATATTTCCCTGTTTACCTCTTCAAATCAAAAGGAATAGGAGGTCAAAGGGGATTAAAGGTACTATTATTATTTTTTAAATGTTTATTTATTTTTGAGAGAGACAGAGAGTAAGAGCAGGGGAGGGACAGAGAGAGAGGGGGACAGAGTTCCTGAAGAGGGCTCTGCTGCTGAGAGCAGAGAGCTCGATATGGGCTTGAACTCATGAATGGCAAGACCATGACCCGAGCCCAAGTTAGAGGCTTAACTGACTGAGCCACCCAGGTGCCCCAGGGATTAAAGGTATTAATGCAGGTGCATACAAGTTTTCAAAGGGATGTCTTACAAAATAATTGATTGACCAAGCATACTTAGATTTTAATAAGTGCTTTTGAGGCAAATTGCCTAATTTAAATAAAAATGCACTAAAAAAAGGGACTTATGTATTTGAACATACAGTAAGAGTGACATGTAAGGCAATGACACTTGCATTTATCCTTCCTTATCAGGATATCTGAGCGTCAAGAATATCCATAAGCCACCAGCATCAGTAATTATCGTGAGCCACTTGTGCCCTGGCACTATAGCAGGGATTTTACATGTGTTACTTCCAGTTCTCCAAACCACACATGAAAAACAGGTATATTTCCAATTGTTTAGACTAGGAAATAGAAGCCCAAAGGGGTGAAGTAACTTGCTCAAAGTTATAAACCTGGTAAACAGTGCTGCCTTCCCATACGGCATTATCAAGAACTGCTGAGTGTTTATCCTGGAAATGAGACCTCGCAGATTCTGTCTATTGTTTGTTTTTCCAATGAGACTAAATTCTTCTCCTTCTCCTTGTTTTTTTTTTTTTTTTTTTTTTTTTTTTTTCATGTAAGTCTGTAAGTTGCATAACCCAGAGGCTGTATAGTCAAACAAACCTAATAATTGGTAGGGAAAAGTCCTCTGATGTCGTGTTGTTCCCTAAATACTAAAACTGCTTCACGCGTGGTACAATTTCCACTTTCATAAGATGGTTCATCTGATTGCCTCATTTAAAAAATTAATTTAATTTTTAAAAATTACAGTTGACACAATGTTAGTTTTAGGTATACAACACAGCAATCCAACAGCTCTATACATTACGCTGTGTTCACTACAAGTGTAGCTAGCCTCTGTCACCGTATAATGCTATTAAAGTACCACTGGCTATATTCCCTATACTGTACCCTTTATCCCCGTGACTTATTCATTCCATAATTGGAAGCTGGATTTCATTTTTATTTTATTTTATTTTATTTTTAGAGAGAGAGAATATTTATTTATTTTTAAGTTTATTTACTTTTTAGAGAGAGAGAGAGAGAGTGCACAAGCAGGGGAGGGGCAGAGAGAGACGGAGACACAGAATCCAAAGCAGGCTCCAGGCTCTGAGCGGTCAGCACAGAGCCCGACGCGGGGCTCGAACTCGCGAACTGTGAGATCATGACCTGAGCCAAAGTTGGACACTTAACCGACTGAGCCACCCAGGTGCCCCTGAGGAAAAGAGAATCTTAAGGAGGCTCCCATGCTAAGCACAGAGCCTGATGCGGGGCTCGATCCCAGGCCCCTGGGATCATGCCCTGAGCTGAAACCGAGAGTCAGACGCTCAACTGACTGAGCCACCCAGGCACCCCTGATTTCCTCATTTTTAAATAGTAGTTGACTATGTTTCCCAAGAAGCTGTCTGGTTTGGAAAATAACATTAATCTGAATCTAAAGAAAGAAGCATGCCATTATTATTATTATTATTATTATTATTTTAAGTTTCTACTTGTCTGGATGAAAAAAAAATGTCACTTTGAAGGGCAATTGTTAGCCTGCTTGAGAAAAAAAAATCCATCCCTATCTCAGGATCTACTGTTGATGGTAGCTTTAAGTTTAGGCAGTCAACCTCATTCATTCATTCATTCATTCATGGCATTATTACCAAGTCCCTTTTTATGCTATTCTCTCAGCACAATAAAAATTAGGCATGTGTGTGATATTCTACATTCATTCACTTGTTAAGAAACTTCTGTCATCTCGGTTGTTGCAGATCAGGTTCCTTAGACAGTAGGGTGCTGGCAGTGTGTAAAATCGGTTCCCTGACACAAGAAAAAGAGTCCGGACTTGTCACATTTGCTGACCACCGTGGTGGACACATCCCCAACACGGCTGATTTCTACATCAACATCAGGCATGATGTCCCAGAATTTGGATACGGGAAGAGATGCACACCACTGGCTCTCGGAGCACAGCTCAAATATATTCCTTTTACACACGTGGTTCTCAAACTGTGGTCCCTGGGCCAGCGCGTCACCTGGGAGCTTGCGGCAAGGAACGTGTGGGAGCTCATCCGAGATCCAAATCAGAAACTAGAGGTGTAGCCCACTGATTTGTTTTCTGACACATTTTTCAGGTGATTCTGATGTGTGCTATTTGAAAACAGTAGCTCCCCACCCCTGCCTGCATGGCTGGCCCTGTTAGTGGTATGGAGGTCTGCAAAAAACTTCAGTCTTCTGTCAGATAGAAGAGATAAAACGAGAAAATGTGCAGGCTGCTTCAGTTCTGTGAAGGAGGAATAACTACTACATCTTGGGTTCTCTTAAACATACTTAAAACTATGTTAACTGCTCTCTCTAGACATAATTCCACGATATAATGGTTCTTATATCGATCCATTTAAGACAATGACTGACATCTAAAATAAAGTCTTGGGGCACCTGGGTGGTTCAGTTAGTTGAGCATCTGACTTCGGCTCAGGTCATGATCTTGTGGTTTGCGAGTTTGAGCCCGGCATCGGGCTCCGTGCTGACAGCTCGGAGCCCGGAGCCTGCTTTGGATTCTGTGTCTCCCTCTCTCTCTGAACCTCCCCTGCTTGCACTCTCTCTCTCTGTCTCTCAAAAATAAACATTAAAAAATAATATTAAAAATAAATAAATAAAATGAGGGGCACCAGGGTGGCTCAGTTGGTTGAGCATCCGACTTTAGCTCAGGTCATGATCTCACTGTTTGTGAGTTTGAGCCCCACATCTGGCTCTCTGCTGACATCCCAGAGCCTGGAGCCTACTTCGGATTCTGTGTCTCCCTCTCTCTCTCTGGCCCTCCCCCGCTAGCACTCTGTCTCTCTCTCAAAAATGAATGAACATTAAAATAAAATAAAATAAAATGAAGCCTTTTGAACCAAAAAAAAATCATAGAAAAACAATTTAATGTATAATTATTTTCCCCTAATTTCATCAGATTTCATTTACTAAAATAAACAAAATCCATTTCCATCAATGTTGAAGATTAACCAGACACCTGAAAAGAGGCACTCAATGTACAAACTTATTCCCACATACAGTGTTCCAACAGCACATTAAATAATGCAGAATTTGGAAAATAAATTTTTACTACATTAAATGTTTTATAACATAACATCATGCAATTAAACTGAACATATTTTCTGGTGTAACAATATGTAAGACTACTCCCTTTTAAAACATTAGTGTATTTTAATAATGTTACATAAAGTAGAAACACCAAGATTTGAACATTTAATTCAACCAGACAAAATAATTACTAAGCAATTTATGGGAGAGCAGATGGCCACAGTGTTATTGATGGCTTTCTCTATAATGAAGGAGAAGGAGTACCTTTCATCAGAGGTCACATTTTAGTAGGGCCTGAGCAAGGTCAGAAACATTTGGATAAATGCCAGAAAATTAGTAAGAGCAGAAGGAAGACTTGGGACCAATTTCAAGTTGAAGGTGAGGGAAAGAAAAAGATGAGGAGGAACTCCAGGTTTACGACGCCTCTCAATGACAGTAGGAATGTGACAGGGACACAGGTTTGGGTGAAGCAAAGAAAATAAGCTGTATTTCGGACATTCTAAATTTATGATCCCAATAGCTAGCACTATTTGGTATATGTTGTTCTAAATATTTTTCATGTATCAAACATAAAATTCTTACTACAATCCCACAAAATGGAACCATGATCCACTACACCCATTTACCAGGTGAGTGAGGCCCAGAGAGCTTATGCAATTTACCCATGGCACACAGTTAATAGATGGCAGTGCTGGGGCTTGAATCAAGGCAGACTATCTTTAGAGCACCTGTCCTTTTCTATTTAATTTTAGTTTGAGTGGTAATGGCATTCAAATGGCTCAAAAATCAAAATGATGTGGTGTTCATACACAAATCTCTTGCTTCCATCCCACTCTTTCCTCTCTATTCCTAGTTTCTCTCTCCTTTTAAAAAAAAATATTTACTTATTTATTTTGAGAGAGAGTGAGAGAGTGCACATGTGTAAGCACAGGGAAGGGGCAGAGAGAGAGAGAGAGAGAGAGAGAGAGAGAGAGAGGGAATCCCAAGTAGGCTCCTTGCTCAGCACAGAGCCGATGTGGGGCTCTATTCCACAACCTTGGGATCATGGCCTGAACTGAAACTAAGAGTTGGATGTTCAACTGACTGAACCACCCAGGCGCCCCATTCTGGTTTTTCATTATGCAAATGCATGGACATAAAAATACATGTATTTATTTACCCACCTTTGACACTCTTCTGCCTTCTTTTTCTTTTGAACAGAGCACCGCACCTTGAAAATCTTTCTGTGTCCTACATAGAAAACCTCCTCCTTCCCTTTCCACCTCCCTTTTAAACAGTACATTCCATTGTACAGACTAGAAAAGGGCTGTTTCCTAACTTTTGCTTTTATAATCAATGACGCAGTGCAGTACCTGTGCACATATCGTGTCTGTATCTTCAAGTATATCTGTGGCACAAATTCCCAGAACTGGGATTTCATAGGTTAGAGAGTAAATGTATTTGTAATCTGGATACATATTTTCAATTGCCCTCTATGAATATGGTAAACAATCTGTACTTCTAGTGTTAATGGATAAGGATAGAGAATACACTTTCAACTCCCCTGCTATACTCCAGAAATAGATACCAGAAAAATGTTCCTGTATTGCTACATGTAGATGAGAATGAAGACAATGTGAGTGAGGAGTGAGGACAGAGCTAAGTTTGGGATTTAATACTCAGAGTGACTTTATGGGGTACGTGCTGCATCATTATTTATAGCTATGATTTATGAGACACAGAAACATTAAGTATCTGCTCCAAGTTTCTCCCCCAGTAATTGGTCAAGCCTAGATCTGAACACACATCTTAGTGCCAGGATTTTTACTTGTCAAAACTAAAATCTCCTAGCGTGCTGAAATAATTCAACTGTTGTCTATAGTTTCTATTTCACAGAAGCATTTATTTTCTATTCCATTCTGAAGTATTAATATATTCATACACATATAATATACACATATCAATATCAATCATCAACCAATCAACCAATCAATCGTCTCTCTATCTGAATTCTAGGTAATTGTTGCTTTTCTTTTACCTAAAAATAATGTGATGATTTTCTTAATTTTTGTGCCATAAATCAAAAACCCAGAGTTAAATGAAAACTGTTTTCCCTGGACCTTACAATAGATGTCCCCATTAGATGATCTGCAAACAGAGAAGTAAACTTCCTGGTCATAAAGAAAAGCATATTATGTGATATTATTCTTTTTTGTAAACATCATATGGTATGCTCTATTGTTTGTCAGGCAACGATGGTAAGAACATAAACTGAAGATAAGCTCTTTATGGTAACTTCTCATTTTGATATAACCACATGGGTTTCTACAACTTATCTAGAAGTATTTTAAGTATATTTTATGTGAACACTAGCTTTAATAAACCAACTTCAAGAACCTTTACTATGGTTTCTGAGAGTGCTGTGCTCTTTCACTGCATAAAATAAAAGAGAAAAGTAAAAAACAAAAGTGAACCACAAAACCAACATTCTGAAACTTTTTTACAGGCTCAAACAAATTGAGGCTATATAATTTGAGGCCTAGCGATATCTAAAATGTTGGCATTAATTCATCACCATTTGGACATGAAATTCATACTCCATTTGGAAACCAATAATGATGTGTTTGTTTCCATGCTCTAAATATTCCCAAGTGAGTTAGCTCACCACTAAGAGGACTTCGTGAATTCCATTCATGGCCTACAATTGTCACCTACTTTCTCGGGACTGTTATAAAGGATCGGGATAGGACGTGAAGGGTTTTGAAGCACATCGATACACACATCAATAATATAGAGGCCAGGGGTGCCAGTTGGTTAAGCATCTGACTCTTGATTTTGGCTCAGGTCATGATTTTACGGTTTGTGAGATCAAGCCCCGCATCAGGCTGGGTGCTGACAGTGCAGACCCTGCTTGGGATTCCCTATCTCTCTCTCTCTCTCCTGCTTGCATTCCCTCTCTCTCTTAAAATAAATACATAAATATATTAAAAAAAAGGTAATATAGAGGCCAGTATCTCCAGCTTTATGTCCTAATCAATGCCCCCAAAATCTGTTGTCAGTATTTGGCTTACAGATGCTTTTTGTTCACCACATATAGTATTTTTTTAAAAATATGAATCTATACTTAAAGGATGGAATACTTGGGGCGCCTGGGTGGCTCGGTCGGTTGGGCGTCCGACTTCGGCTCAGGTCATGATCTCACGGTCCGTGGGTTCGAGCCCCGCATCAGGCTCTGTGCTGACTGCTCAGAGTCTGGAGCCTGTTTCAGATTCTGTGTCTCCCTCTCTCTCTGCCCCTCCCTGTTCATGCTCTGTCTCTCTCTGTCTCAAAAATAAATAAACGTTAAAAAAAAATTTAATAAAAAAAAAAGGATGGAATACTTATATTAAAACATCCAGATTTATGCCTTTCCTTGAAAACTCAGGAGTTGTGGTAAAACTGGGGCCCACATTTTCCCATGGCAGCATTTAGGGAGAGTTGGGTAGATGCAGTCTGGCCCTGTTTTGACAAAGGTTTGCTTCTAGCTCACTCCTGTCACAGACACTTCTATTACACTGCCAACATCAAGGCTATTTATCATGGAAGTACTAATATAATTTTAAAAAGTTTGATTTTTTCAAGAGTAAAATGATGAGAACACAGTTTTCTCTTGCAGCTGGCCTGATTAGTTCATTTAAGTTACCTGCCTGAAAAACCCTGACTGCATATGACTTTGTGACCTCGCTCTAATTGGTGGCAGTTATTTCTATGATAGTGAATTAGCGCTGAGATCCAACAGAGGTTAATCTTATGCAAAAAGCACGTTTCCAGCAAAATTTATGCCCCATGAATACCACTCCTTTTGTATCTTCAAAATATCATCACTATCATTGTGTTATTAGGAAACTTCCAAAATAAATAACATTACCGGTCACATATTATATGTGTCCCTTGGCTTATTATGTGTAATCTCCCTAAGACCAAGGGTGTTGTTCCTTAAAGCTTGGATCACGGCCTGGCACACAGTAGGTGCTCAGTAAGTACTGCTGAATGAAAGGTAATGTTAAATTCCTCACTGTGCTGGGTATCTTGCAGTTTCTTTTCTAGAGCTACTCGCCACCTGTATTCACTCTGCTCTGGGGTCTGGGAGACTCATGTGCAAACTACATTACTGTGATCAGTGGGTTCCTTTTTGTCTGGAATTTGATTTTGCCAAAGGGGAGCACAGGCAGGGGGCTGTTGGGCAGGAGAAGGATGGCTGGGTATTTAAAAGTCCTGGTTCCTCATCCAAGGACTGACTGCATCCCTTTGTTGAAGGTCGCCATCTCCTGCCAAGGCAGTCCTTGCCACGAGTCCCTTTCTGAGCGTGGATTTCCAAGAGTGCTGCCTCCACTTACCCCTTCAGGCATATGGGCAGTAGCTGTATCCCTCGTTACTGGTCCTAGGTTACTGTACTATCCCTACCAATCTTTGTAAAAAGTCCCCTTAAGAATCTCTCCTCCATTATCCAACTTGAGTATGGCACCTGTTCCTGCCGGGCCCCTAAATAAGACACCCATCATAAGCCTGCTGTGGCCAAATTACTCCCTCCCCTCACCATTACAGAAAAATAGAGGAGAAACGGCTCTTCTCTCAGTAACCAAGAGATGTTCACCTGTAAATGGCAGAAGCTGGGTGGGAGCCGGTGTCGTAGCTGGCACGAACCCGTCCCCGATACAGTTCGACGGCAATATGGTCCTTGTCGCCTTTATACAGGAGGATTCCACTGTCTTCGTCTGTGGCAATCTAGTAGGAAGTAACCCTGACATTAGGACGCACTGTCATCCACACGTACTTCATCAAAAAGAAGACTGCTTAGTGAAGAGTTTTTACTACAGCTTATTTTTTCCTTATAGCTATGAGAAAACAGTAGCGCGCGCTGACAGGACGACTTGAAAGGTGACCCGCTCCTAAATTACTTCGATGCAAATAGATTCATAAAGAATTAAAAAAACCAACAACACAGTAACAGACACTTCAGTAAACACCCCTGGGTGTGCCTAAAACATTCTCTGCTGGAGATCTTCACTTACCTGTTCTTTTCACTCCTGTTCCAGGTTGTCTTTATGGCATATATGAAATGTAACTGCACTGAGTGAGACTGATTTTTATATTCCACATAAAAAAACATTCTTCACAGTTATGGCATGAACAGTGGGAGATCTCTGTTTTTATCCTTTCTAGCCTTTGTGGGCTTTTGAGGACCAAGTCAGTAAAAATTAGATTTATACCTGAAACTCACTAGGTTCTTGCCATACAATCTGGTATGGCAAATGCTGGAAGACAGGGAGACAGGCTTTCTACGGAAGGCCCGTCTGCCTTCCTGAGTCCCATTCCTCATGATGGTTAAGGACACTCACTCATGACACTCATGACATTCACTTGGAGTGTCAAGGTAACCTGAATAAGGAGTGACGCCTATGTTAATCGGCTAAGGTCATCTGAATTCAAAATATATTAAAATATTTTTCCTACCAGATAAAATAAACATGCAGTCCCAGCTTGCCCCTGCGTGTCCTGAATTCATAACTCCTAATCTAGTCTCACCTCCTTCGTGCAGGTCCGAATGACTTGCCTAAGGGGACACAGTGACTTGGTGAAAAGTCTTAAAATAAGATCAGTTTGTTAATTTCATGTCGCTTCTTAAAGTTTCCGGGGGAAGAGTTAAAAGACAACGGCTGAATATTTTGTCAAGGTGTCTTGTCTCACCGGTGTTCTCCCTCACCTGCAGAATTCCTAACAGCACCCTCCCCACCCCCCTGGCACCATCTCACAGGGCACAGAGCCTGAACTCTGAGTCATAAAAAAAAAAAAAAATGAATAAAAATACCTTTACCAGAGCACAAACCATATATTTTGTTGCGCCCTATGTGTTTCACAATCAAGTAGTGAATAAAAATACCTGGTTCCCATTTAGTTTTGAAAAATACAGATGTTATAGAGAAGAATAACTGAAGATTTTCATACAGAGAACATTTTCTGTCACTGCGTTGTGCAGTCAATAACTGTCTATTTAGGAAATAGTATCACTCACAAACTACCAGAGGTTTATGATTTAGTTAAATGTGGTTTAGGATGAAATCAGCCCTTGCTGGTGGGGGATGTCTTACCTGCAGAGTGATGTTCGTTTGTGGACGGACCTTGGCTGAAGGAATTTGAAGATAAGACTCTTTGTTTACAAAATTCACACTAACCAACTTTTCACACTTCTCTCCCTGGTAGCCTGGCAAACACTGGCATATTGGCTCATTTATCCTGATGATGCACTGGGCACCGTTCTGGCAATCAAAATTATCACAGGGGCTGGTACGAGGGAGGACCATGGGTGGAGAAAATTCGCAGAACAAGCCGCTAAAGGAAACAGAAAGAACACATTGCTTTTAGTTGCGTGTGAATTGCATGAGAATTGCGGTCTTTCTGTAAGACTTAACTCTACCACAAATCTCTATTTCTACTTTTACCTGTAGCCTTCGGGGCAGATGCACGTATAGCCATTCACGGCATCTGTGCAGTGGGCTCCGTTTTTGCATTTGTTATCTTGGCAGTCATCAAAGTCAATGTCGCAGTGCTCGCCTATGTATCCTGGTGTGCAGTCACATCTGTTTGAACAAGTAGGTAAACAGTTTCAAACTGAACTGAGCCAAGGTAAGCAAAACAGTTGCATTTCATCTAGGAAAAAAGGGCTCTATCTTTAGAAAACATAGTACACCTAGAACTAAGGTAGCAGTGTTTGTCAACTAAACTTCAATGAAAGTACATTAAAACTAAAACAAAACACTCAAAACTTATATAGAACAGGCTCATCGAGCCCCCAAATTAATAGATCCCTAGAAAACAGTTATTCCATGTTTTCTCCCTGGGATCTGTCAGAATGGTGATAATTAGTAAGCATCCATGAACCAAATGAGGATGCAAATGTGCAGGTGTCCCTCCTTCCTTCTCTCCTCCCCCCATCTTGTTTGCTTTCTTCCGTCCCTCCCCTCTCCTCCATCTTCCCATCTTCTCCCTCCTTCTCCCCTCCATCCTCTCTCCCCTCCCTCCCTCCACCCTGACTATTTTTGCTTAGAGTGTCCTCTATTTTCATTTGCTCTAACTCCTTTGAACAGTTGAGACAATGGAAGTGCTATGTTATAAAATTTACCAAAAATATTAAACACATTTTAAAATAATTAACATTTTTGTTTCCTAATAGAGAATGGATGTATTGGGGAGGCTGGGTGGCTTAGTCGGTTAAGGTTCTAACTCTTGGTTTCAGCTCTGGTCATGATCTCACAGCTCCTTGAGATCGAGCCCCATGTCGGGCTCTGTGCTGATGGTGCAGAGCCTGCTTGGGATTCTCTCTCTGTCTCTGTCTCTCTCTCTGCCACTACCCTGCTCGTGCTCTCATTCTCTCTCTCTATATCTCTATCTCTACCTCTATCTCTATCTCTACCTCTATCTCTATCTCTATCTCTATCTCTATCTACAAATAGATATAGATATAATTTAAATAAAAGAAAAAAAAAGAGAATGGATGTATTGGAATCAAATAGTATTTTATGAAAAAAAAAAAGTCAGCACTGGAAACCTTAATTCATAATGAATCCAGACAATCATTATGGCAGAGGTTGGCTGACCTAGTGGAGCAGGACAGGGAAACTGATTAAAAAAAAAATCCAGGGGCCAATTCCATGGATAGCTTTCAGCTTGTTTGTTCACTCTGGTGGCCCCGGGGAAGGATGGGTCTCAGATGCACTGATGAAGAACCGTCATGCGTACACGTGGTGTTCTCTGAGCACTTCCTAGGTGCTATGCCCTGTTCTAACCACTTTGCATATGTGGATTCACGGAATCCTTCTCCATGATCCTGTGACAGCAGTATCACCACTACCTCACATGACAGGTGAGAAAACTAACAGACAAACTGGTTAAGGGATTTACACAAGGGCACTCGACTTGTAACTGCCACAGCCAAGGTACTAAACCCAAGCAATCTGACAAGAGAGCCTGGATTTCTCACCACTGAAGGATGAAATACTTTATCGTTGCCTGTGGAGAAAGTAGCATGGCGTGTGCAGTGCTTTTCAATCTGTGCTTTGAGGGGCGAAAAGGGACCCCTGAAGGGAAGGAGGCTATTGGCAGTTTCCTGTTTCCCTCCCCTCTCCCCTCTCTCCCAACACTCTCTTGTTGTGATTTATTAGTTTTCACACATTGGGCTTCCATGAGTATTTCTGTTTTGGGTTTAAGAGAGGGCTCACTGACTTTAAAAAACAAATACACCAGGAAACTATGGCTTATTTAGCTTTATAGAATTCTGATGTTGCAGTTAGAACTGGGTTTGTAGTCTGGCGTCATCCTTACATGTACACGATCTTGACTAACTTACTTAAGCTTCCTAAGTGTTCATGTCTTCATCTGTAACATACACAGTACAAAATAATTTCCACCTCGCAGGTTTGTTAAAAGCTTAAATAAAACCATTATGCTTAAATAAAAACACTATAAAAGAATCATTATGGTGTTTAATACATAATGCATGATCAATAAATGGCAAGTATTTAAAAAATAATTCTATTAAGTCTTAATAATTCTATAAAAGTCTTTGTGGTTTACTGTTTACTAATGTTCCAGTTTTTGATTTTAAAGCCATTAGGATTTAAATGAATGAGGATAATTAAAAATGCCCAAGTGAATGTGGACATTACTGAACACTGAGGGTTTTCTCTGAAAATGCAAAATCAGGATTTAAGAGTTACTGGAGGGCTGATGAATTAAAATAAATGGGGGTATATACCCTCTAAGGAGAACAAACTTTCAGCTCCGCATGTACAAATTAGGAAAATAAAATGAGCTCACTGAGGAAGCATGCTTGCTCTAGAGCCAGTGGTTTTAATGCTAAATCCTAACAAAGCAAAGTAAACAACAAGTCTGAAGTTAAATGGATCCTAAGTGGCCATATACATTCTCAAATAGATGGACAAAGTCTGAGAAGAGAGCTTCTATCAATGTTAATGTGAGCAGAGCCGCTGAAATGCCAGGCATTAAAAGAAAGAAGAAATGCTTTGAAACACTCTGAATTATTTATCTGAGAAAAGAAATCAAAGTAAAAGATAAGAGAACCACATATTCACCACCAGTGGCTAAGAGCTGTTTCATATTCTCTTCTCTACAAATACTATTTTTCAAGCCCATTAGAACTTGGAGTCACGTTATGACCAACATTTTTTTTTTTGTCTTTCTTTTGCTCCTCAGATCAAATTTCAAAACAAAAGAAAATATTTAATTAAGAATTCCTTAAGGTTTGTATTATCAATAAAACCTATCACATTCCCTCAACTCTATTATCTGCCAAGGAGTGAGGAAGAAAGCAAAGACTATAAAATATACTGTTTAAGAGTCTCATGCTCTACCGACTGAGCTAGCCGGGCGCCCTAAAATATACTGTTTAGAAGCCCAAAAGCTGACTAAGGAAGATGCATGCTTGAAAATACTGCTTATGGCATATGATGGTCTAAAAATATCTCAAAGCAATTTAGGAGATTTATGAGGTATATAATAAAGCAAGAAAAGTAAAACCAGCTGTTAGCTTAGTAGTAAGAAAATGAATTTGAAGTTAACAGTAGTTTGTCCAAACAACATTTGTCAATAGAGATTTTCTTTAGCACTTCGTGTCCTTTTGGTTTCTAAGCCCATTTTCTTTTTGCAACTCCCTTCGTGACAATGTGCAATTATTTTTTTTCCAATATATGAAGTTTATTGTCAAATTGGTTTCCATACAACACCCAGTGCTCATCCCAAAAGGTGCCCTCCTCAATACCCATCACCCACCCTCCCCTCCCTCCCACCCCCCCTGCAATTATTTATAATATGAGAGTGATAGCACACACTGTGACGTCACCTGCTTTCTGCTAAACTACATACAGCCATAAAACAAGCTCACAAATTACTGCTGAAAACAATAGGTTCCCAAATCAGCTAACCCATGATGCAGGAGGATGCACTTCTGAGAGTGTAATTTAATCGATAGTAATAGAAGATACTGAATTAAGGAGTAGTCTTTTAAAGACAAACTCCCTCATTTTTTAGTGGTTTCCATTAAGTCTCACTAACACTTTATCTTACAATCACAATGCACAAAGCCCTGTGAAACCTGTGTGGCAGATAAACAGTTCTAGAAAACCACTTCCCTGACTGGTGAATTTCTCTGAGAAAGGATATTTGTTATGTAAGTGGTGGATTTTCAATTCGCCAAATTTAACTGCGGGCAGATCAAAGGCATTAGGAGTTAAAGTAACTGACATACAGTACTTGGGTGAACAAAATGCAATGAAGCATTTTGTATCAGTAAAGATTTCAAGAAGACGTCCGTTTTTTTGCATGGGATTGTAAACTAAAATATAATGAAAAGTAGAATTCAAAGATATTATTTTCTTTTTCAACAAGGTATCAAATGGAGTCAGCAGGTGCTGTAACTAAAACTGTGTTTGTATAGTCTAAAATTTTAGGGGTACCTGGCTGGCTCAGTTGGGTAGAGCATGTGACTCCTGATCTCAGGGTTGTGAGTTCAAGCCCCAAGTCGGGCATGAAGCTTACTTAAAAAAATTAAAAAAAAAGTATTCAAGGAAACTGGAGTCTCAATTGGTTGAGCATCTGACTCTTTAAAAAAATTTTTTTTAATGTGTATTTATTTTTGACATAGAGAGAAAGGCAGCATGAACAGGGCAGGGGCAGAAAGAGAGGGAGACACAGATTCCAAAGCAGGCTCCAGGCTCTGAGCTGTCAGCACAGAGCCAGACGTGGGGCTTGAAACCACGAACCATGAGATCGTGACCTGAACTGAAGTCAGATGCTCAACCAACTGAGCCACCCAGGCACCCAGAGAGTCCAACTCTTGATTTTGGCTCAGGTCATGGATCCCAGGGTTGTGGGACTGAGCCCCATGTTGGGCTTTGCATTGAGTGTGGAGCCTGCTTAAGATTCCCTCTTTCTCTCCCTCTGCCCCCTCCCCTGCTTACTCTCTTTCTCTCTAAAATAAATAATAATAATAATGATAATAATAATAAAATTTTGAACAAATTGAGTAAAAAATATTCTGTAACTAAAACGAGCATAAACATTTTATTCAGATTGATTTTTGAAAGGCAGGGGTTCTGGAGGTACTGACCCTATCTCCCATTCAACTCAGAATGTCTGATAATGTGTGGACAAGTATCAAACTGTTAGAAATCCAGCTCACCTCCCATCTTCTCTTACAAAATTGTCCCCGACCTGAGTAATTTTTAATTCTTTGAATCCTATGGCAATTAAGCTTGAGTCATTTCACTGAGAAGAGAAAGTATGTGAATGTGAGTAGCTATAAAACACTATATAACGGGGGTGTCTGTATGGCTCAGTCAGTTAAGTGTCTGGCTCTCGACTTTGGCTCAGATCATGATCTCATGGTTCATGAGTTTGAGTCCCGCATTGGGCTCTGTGCCCACAGTGCGGAGCCTGCTTGGGATTCTCTCTCTCCCCCTCTCCCTGCCTCTCTCCCCTGGCTCACTCTCTCCCTCTCTCTCAAAATAAATAAACTTAAAAAAAAAACGCTATATAACATAACATGGGCACCCTGTCCCATGGCAGGTACCCAATACAGAGCGGGCAAAAGAACAAATAATTCTATTTGTTGATTGTCTGATGTAAGCACGGCTCAACTCTTGAACCCAGCTGTCTCATTCCTGAGCATCCAGCGTATCTTCTATAACAAACCATCTGTAATGTTAATCAACTACAAAACTTCTTAGAGGTAACCTATATTAGAAAAGTCATCCAACTGGGAAATGTAAGACCTAGCTCCCACCTCTGCCAATGAATAACCTTGAGATCTTTGGACAGCCACCAACCTGTCTGGGCCATGGTTTCCTCATGTTTAAAATGAATTCGGACCAGATGATCTCTAAACCACTGTCAGCTCTAAGAAGAGAACCTTACTATTGATAGGCCCTTAAACTATTTCAGGATTGTAGCAAAGAAATAATTTAATCTGATACCGAACATATTTCAGGAAGATTACTGAGGAGGGAAAAGCAGCAATTTTGAAGTTCTGAGTTCACTTGAGGGAGCCCTCTATCTACAGTGACTGTATGCTTTATCATCCCACAGAAGGCAAATGTAAGGTGAAAGAGGGGCTATTAATAATTACGCTAAGACAACAGGCATAAACTGGAACTGTCCCAGGGCAACCTGGGACATAAGGTTCCCTCCATCTTCCTCACCTCGGAGAGTTAAGAATTGTTGCAGACCAAAGAAACTTCAGTTACATTAAAGTCCCTATTTACCACCTACTTACATTCAGATAATAAAGTGCCTAGTAGATACTACAAATTTATTTGTCCTTCAATAGTTTTAAGTTTCGTTTATTTTGAGAGAGAGAGAGAGAGAGAGCGTGTGAGCACAAGTGGGGGAGGGACAGAGAGAAAATCCGAAGCAAGCTCTGTGCCATCAGTGTACAGCCCAATGTAGGGCTTGAACTCAGGAACTGTGAGACCATGACCTGAGCTGAAATCAAGACTCAAGACACTTAACCGACTGAGCCACCCAGGTGCCCCTTACGTGGCCTTCAAATACATTTAAGTAAACACAGTCAAAGGCTAATTTATTTCATACGTGACTTCCCAGGAAGAGCCATGGAACGAAAGGAAATGCGGTCTTTCATTTTCTTTAGCGTACTAAAAAAAAAAAGTCCATGTTGTATATCAGCATTTATAGAAATCCCACTGACACTGGAGAGTATGTCCCTTTCGTCCCCAGCAAAGGTGTGAAGCAAGGTCCTGAAAGGAAGGTGAAGAAACAGGTTCCTGAAGAACCCCTCCCCCCACCCCACTGGGAGCCCCGAGGCAGCCTCTGACTTACTTGAATCCCTTTGGCATCAGGATGCACTTGGAGTCATGCTGGCAGGGGTTCAGGTCCTGGGCACAGAAGTCCAGCTTCTCCTCACACAACTCGCCTGTTAACACGGCAAACGGTGTTAGTTCACAGACAAAGGTTAACAGGCTTCCCGCCAGCAGGCTGTCAGGGGCCTCAGAGGTTAGCACAGCTTGTGACTGGGGAAAAAATAAATCACAAGATACGGAAGCAGAAGATCCAAAGGGCTGGTTATGCTGCTACACAGTCAGGATTTGGGATAACACAACTATTGTGATTTGCAACTAATAGGAGCCCCTTTAGAACACACTGTTGGAATGAGAAAAAGGAAATCTGAATGCTTTTCATTTTCTGTTGTTTCGTTTGTTTTAATTTGGACTTTTTAGGGGCGCCTGGGTGGCTCAGTCGGTTAAGCATCCAACTTCGGCTCAGGTCATGATCTCATGGTTCCTGAGTTCCAGCCCCGCGTCGGGCTTTGTGCTGACAGCTCAGAGTCTGGAACCTGCTTTGGATTCTGTGTCTCCCTTTCTCTCTGCTCCTCCCCCACTCATGCTCTATCTGTCTGTCTCTCAAAAGTGAATAAACGTTAAAAAAATTAATTTGGACTTTTTACTGAGGTATAGCACATACCCAAAGAATAAATGAATAGCTAACAAATATTCACATACTGAACCCACTAACGTAACCAGCATCCACATCCAGAAACATACCATTTACCAGCATCCCAGAGACCTGACCCCAAGGCGAGTAACCACTGTCCTAACAGGACCAAACATGAGTTGTGCCTGTTTCTGAATGTGACATAAATAGACTCATTTGGTATGTACCCCTTTATGTCTGGCCCGTTCTGTGGTTTTATGTTTGGAAAACTAATCCTCATATCTTCATAGTCTCCAAGGTCTCATAAAGTCTGGAAGAAAAAGATGTTGTTTCTCTCTTATGACTTAATTGCAACGGATAATAGACTACTCCTTAGTTATATCCGCTAAGAAAAAAGCAAAAGGAGAACCAATCTGGACAGAGTATCAGTTAACTCATAAAGAACAAATTTTATCAATAAGTGAGAACTAAAAGCATAACCATGCAGATTCTAGACACTTTATGGTGAATTGCATGCCTGCGAATCTCTTAAGAAATTTCTTCAGATATAAATAATATGGTCGTATCTTATTTTCAGATATATTTGGCTAAATAATGATTTTTGGTGAGACTTTCCCAATCACTGTGGGAGATAATAAATAACTAGGAAGATACAAAATTTAAAAGTCACCTCCTTTTCTACCTTACCTCTAAATCACTTTTTAATTGTGTTATATGCGATAAGTGAATGAATACAGTGACACATCCAGACAGCTGTTCATTTCCAAGAAACTATTAGAACTTTCATTCATTCAAAGTGTGTGGATTTAAACAGCATTGTTTAAAAACCAGGAGTTTACACACATTCCTTTGTTATAAGACTATCCTTTTAAGGAAAAACTTTGCTAACTGGTAGAAAGAGTTGCTTAGCAACTCAATGTAGCATATTCAAGAATCCGTACCCATGATGCAAATATATAAATGTAGTCAGTTATTACGTCAATTTGGTGTATGATAAGTTAGTTTTTTTTTCTGTCTCTTAAAATGAACTAATTACATTGAAAGTCTCATAGATTTCTTCTTTGTAAGAAAGTTGTCTGTGTCTCCAGATTTGTGATACAAAAAGTTTTTAACAACATATAAATGATGAGCTACTTTTAAACAGGGTTTATATAAAGCTTTTCACTTTCAGTTAGTATTATTTTAAGTAATACATCTTGATGGAATTTATTCATTATAATTTATCAGCCTACCATGAGGAAATAATTTTGAATTTTCCAATCAAACCTATTTGGTTGGATACAGGTTGTTTATAGTAATCTATAGACAAGGTAGGTTGTAGTAACTGATGATAGAGAGGGACCATATAAGATATATATAATAAGTATATATTGTATATTGACCATAAAATATATATTATATATATGTATATTGTTTTCCACTCAATACTCAATAAGAAATTGCTTTAAAAATTATAAAAGGGGAAATGTTTGATTTCTTAGTCACTTAGATCCACTCCAACCCAACTCAATCCAATCTAATCAAGCTGACTTATACCACACACAGTTCATAAGGATTTACAAAGAGAAATTCATCTCTTAAGAGAAGAAATTAGAGTTGACCCTTTCTCCTCCACCAGGTGTTTCTTCATAAACTTGATGTGGAAAGGAAGAAGAAAGGAGATGGTTGTAAGACACTGTTGGCTAAACAGACTGGCCATTCTCTAACAGCTTTAAGGCAAAACATGCTAATTTGAATGTGAAAAGCTATACTGATATGAAGTGTTCCTTAATTTGCAAGGAATCTATCTTCTAAGAACAGCACAGCAGCAATATTAATCATTGCTAAACTTGTGTATGATAGTTCTTTGTGACCAATACATAACTACACATTTGATTCTGGTGAAGATGGGCTGATTACTTCAAAAAGGATCGGTCTCCCTTTAAGTGTCACCAAATATTACAATACTAACAAATATTATATTCCATCACTCACTTTTAAAGCCAAATTTTGCAACCTATACTCTTGTCTCCTGTGTCTATTTATGATTTTATGAATTTATCTCAGCTCCAGGTCTGGGCTAATGGTGTTTCCTTTTGTTTTAGTAACTTTAATAAGTTCTGTTGTCCATTTTTCCATCCATTATATGTCCCCTCTTTATGAGTTTGTTAGCTATCTACAATTTTTATATTTCATGTTTGCCTGTGCCTATCTTATGGCACATCTATTGTATGAATTTACTTATTGACTTAATAAATATTTATACAGTGTTTACTGCTGTGTGCCAGACAGTTTCAAACACTGTATAAATATGGAGCTGCTTAATGTTCCTGACAACCATTTAATAAGGAAAGGGCACAGGGCTGTATGGTTTTGGATGTGCTGGATATTACTGGTGTTTACCTCATTTCCTTTCTTTGACTGTAAGAGCACTGAGAGCAGTATTCTTGGCATATTTGCCTTCCTATCTATAAAGTATGATGTTATGACACACTAAAATAATAGTTATTGAAAAAAGATACATGCTTTTTTAAGATAAGAGTGCTATCTTGTTGACCTATATTCAACTTGGACTTCAATTTAGCATTTAGACAATTTTCTGTTCAATGGGTAATAATTAGTCACCCATAATTAATAATAAGTACTTATGACTTTCCTTTAAGCATTACTTTAACTTTCCTCTGGCCAAATATTAAATGTTTTCATTGGACTATTTATTTTTTTCAAATTATATTGGATTCTGCTGTGTTGGAGTGAAGGTAGTTTTAAAGTTCAAATACTGTCCCACAGAGGTGAAACTCAAGAACTGAGCATAAGATGGGAATTGTAGCAAGCTCCATAGACAAATGTACAAGTTTAGATCTACTTCTCAACAAGTAAAGAAAAGTTGGACATTTGAAAGCTGCATTCGTTTTCCAAGAAGAACAGAAATAAAATGCACTAACATTAGTTCACTCATATGCTTTTAGTTACTATTGAAAATTTCTCCTAAAACTTATAGTATTGAGTGAACATTATGCCTGCCCCTTCCTTCCTTCCTTCCTTCCTTCCTTCCTTGTCTTTCTTTTTCTTTCTTTCTTTCTTTCTTTCTTTCTTTCTTTCTTTCTTTTTCTTTCTTTCTTTCTTTTCTTTCTTTCCCTGTATTTCCTTCTCCTTCTTTCTTTCTTTTTCTTTCTTTCCCTGTACTTCCTTCACTCTTTCTTTCCATGTCTTCTTTCTTTCTTTCTTTCTTTCTTTCTTTCTTTCTTTCTTTCCCTGTATTTCCTTCTCTCTTTCTTTCTCTTTTTTCTTTCCCTGTATTTCTTTTCTTTCTTTTCTTTCTTTTCTTTCTTTCTTTCTTTCTTTCTTTCTTTCTTTCTTTTTCTCTTCTTTCTTCCTTTCCTTTCCTTTCCTTTCCTTTCCCTTCCTTCTTTCTTTCTATGTGTAGCCAGAGCTAGTACCAAATTAGTGAAAAAATCAGGGAAAAATAATGGAAAATAAGGCAACTGTATTTGCTTTTTTGATGCTCCAGGGCCTGCCTGATATAATATCATCAATGGCTACCTTTCCTCCTGAGATGATAAAATATGAGGTGATAAGGAAAGGTGGAAACATTTTTTATTGTACTACACATAGTTAATGTTATAATCTGTTATCCTGTAAGCGGGTCTTTATGTTTTTAACATGGAAGTAGGAAAGATATGTCAGCTCACTGGGGTGGTTAAGGGCAATGTAGTTGCATACTGGTTAAATCTCAGTACCCATGAACCCCTCAAGATACAGGGGTCTAGACAAACATTGATTCCATAATTTAGCTCCAATCCACTCTGCTAAATCCTAGGAAATCCTATTTTTTATTTGCTTTCAGGTATGTACCCTTAAAAGTCCCAAGTGACAAAGCAATAGCGTGGAACAAAATGGTTGCCTGGCATTTATGATTTCATTTCTAATCAGATGAGTAAATTAAATTGCCTTATGCTTGCAATTTTAGGCTTTGTGTGTGTGTGAGAGAGAAAGAGAATTAAAAAAAAATGTTTCTAATGTTTATTCTTGAGAGAGAGCGAGAGAGAGAGAGAGAGAGAGAGAGAGGGACAGCCTGAGCAGGGAAGGAGCAGAGAGAGAGGGAGACACACAATCTGAAACAGGCTCTAGGCTTTGAGCTGTCAGTACAGAGCCTGATGCGGGGCTTGAACTCACAAACCACAAGATCATGACCTGAGCCAAAGTCAGACGCTTTACCTATTGAGCCACCCAGGTGCCCTGAGAGAGAGAGAATTTAAAAAGGGATGTGTGTGGATGTGTGTGTGTGTGTGTGTGTGTGTGTGTCCATGTGATATCTACGTTTTGGAGAAGAAGTGGAGAATGGTCATCCAGGAAACCTATCATTATTTCTTCAGAGAAACAGAGGTTAGTGAATGAAGTGCTATAACTTGTGAATAAAAAAACACTGTATCTAAGGGGCGCCTGGGTGGCTCAGTAGGTTGAGTGTCCGACTTCAGCTCAGGTCATGATCTCGCAGTCTGTGGGTTCAAGCCCCGTGCCGGACTCTGTGCTGACAGCTCAGTGCCTGGAGCTTGCTTTGGATTCTGTGTCTCCCTCTCTCTCTGCCCCTCCCCTGCTCATGCTCTGTCTCTCTCTCTCTCTCTGTCAAAAATAAATAAACATTTAAAAAAATTAAAAAAATACTGTATCTCGTAAACAGGTGTCTTTTTCGTAAGAAGATGACATCTAGTTCTTGGATTGCTTCTTCCTGATTGTGTCTATCAGGTCCGTGTGGGGGAGAGTGGGGTTGCAAATGGCCAGGTTCTACAGCTCTACTAGTATGAGCTGCAAGGGATCAAGGCAGCAGTGATGCCCACTCCCCTCAAAGCCCACTCTCGAGGAGGAAATATAATCACTACTTACTGAACAACTGTACATGTGGTTTTTCTGAAGAATTTGATGTAGTGGTAATGTGACCACATATCCTGGCTTACTTAGGACAGTCCTGGTTGATACCCGTTGTCTCAAGGTAATTACCAATAGTGTCCCCATGCACTCACACCGATGACTTCATTTGAATGATAAATGTTATGGTCACCTTGTAGTGGAACACTAGAAGCAAGATCATCAGAATTGATGCTCTGTTTGGAGTGAGCAGTGAGCCAGCATAAAGAGATACCGGGGAGTAAGTACTCTTAATGGGTGAGATGAAATTTGGGTCGCTGAGTTATTGCTTGGAATGGCCTTCCACAACTTACTCAGTATAAGACAGTGGTCTGGCTGCAGGAAAGTGAACTGTTTTATTGTTCTGGGCCCCAATTCTTCATTGGTAAAATGATCTTCTGGAATCGAAATTGTGCAAGGTCAACTGTGGCTCTAAAACAATCTCTCACACACACACAAAGGAAAATGCTTCTACAAAGATGGATAATGCAGGTAGCAAGTTAGCTGCTCAAAACATATTGCATTCAGTGGTGAAAACAAAGTGTCAGTATGCGCTCTGAGCCCTCTGAGGTTGTGATTTCGTGATCTTATTGAAATGAGGCAGAAATCTCAATGCACTTTGATGGTTGTTATGGGAAAGGGTACCTGCAGTCAGCCTTGCCCCCTGCTTCATTTTAGATCTATGAATGTAGCTGATTTTAATGTTCCTTCCTTCTTGAACACCAGGGGCCCTTCCTTTTATCTTCATTTATACTTCTGGCATCTTTGTATAGAGACCGGTGTTAAGGGGCACCTGGGTGGCTCAGTCGGTTAAGCATCCGGCTTCAGCTCAGGTGGTGATCTCATGGTTCGTGAGTTTGAGCCCCACGTTGGCTCTGTGAAGACAGCTCAGAGCCTGGAGCCTACTTTGGATTCTGTGTCTCCCTCTCTCTGCCCTCTCCTGGTTGCACTGTCTCTGTCTCTCTCTCTCTCAAAATTCAACATTAAAAAAAAAAAATAAAAAAGAAATGCCTGTGCTAATGCTAGGAGTAAAAGGGTGAACTATTATAATAGCAACAGAATTATATTCCTATTCTCACGGAGATTATACACGAGAGGAAGAGGAGAGAGATGTTAGTCAATAATTTCAAAGTAGTTATAAGATTGCTGGTGTGATAAAGGCCAAGTGGAAGATGTCATGGTGCTTTAGGAGGGGGATTGACCATGTGGGAAGTGTTTTTAAAGAATTTACACTGGGAGGGGAGAGTGAAGAGCAGGGGAGAGGCTCTGTGTAGGAGGCTGTATTCATGGAAAATCTCAGCTCTGAAAGAGTGGGAGTGAATCTGGGAAAACAAGGCACCAGAAGAGGTCACAGAGGCCGGCAGGGGCCATGTGGTAGAACGTGCAGCGGGTACCACTGAAGGCTTTTTAAGTTGGAGGATGGCCAGATGATACCTGCGCTTTAAAAAGAACATTCTGGTTCCAGTGAAGGATGGACCACAAAAGGGCAGATAAAAATGGACATGACGGATGATTCAACTTGCACTTAGGTGGCAGTAGATGAGATGGACGGCCTGGAGAGATGTTTGGGAAGCAGAATTTATGACAATTTGTGATGGATTGGATGTGAATAGGGGAGAGAGAGGGAGTCATCTCAGACTTCTAGGTTTCCGGTATGTATATATTTGGAAGTACTTCTCAGTGACATAGAGAACACTTGAAATGACCAGGTTTTCTGGGGCAAAATCAGGAGTTTAAAATATAGTGATGTGGTGTTATGGGTTAATTTGTGTCCCCTCTGTCTCCTAAAAAAGATATGTTGGAATACTCCGGTAGCTCAGAATGTGATCTTATTTAGAGACAGGATCTTTGCAGAGATAATGAAATTAAAATGAAATCATTAGGGTGGGCCCTAATCCATTATGGCTGATGTTCTCATAAGAAAGAAACATATGGCATAGAGGAAAGATTGAAGAGACACAGGGAAAAGATGGCCCCACAGGTCAAGGAGAAAGGCCCACATGGATTGTTCCCTCAGAACGGTCAAAAGGAACCAACCCTGCAGACACCTTAATTTCAGATTTTTAGCCTCCAGAACCATGAGTCACTAAATTTCTGTTGTTTAAGCCACCCACTATGTGGTACTTTGTTACAGCAGTAACAGCAAACCAATATAGGTGGTAAATGCTAAATTATTAGAGAATTATAGTGGGGATAAAACTTTCAATTTATGCCATATTTCATTTTTTATTTTTGACCCCTATCTTTTTGCATTCCTATTTCATTTCATGTGGCTGTCCTCTCCTTGTCCTAAAATTTTCTTTTAGGTCTCTGAGATTCTCTAACAGATTCTGGAATAAGTGATGCACAAGGAGAGGGAGGAACCCATGACCATGACCTCTGCACTGCAAAAGAGTCAAGGTCCAGCAGAGCACAGCAGAGTAGGTGGGCTCCACATTTGCTGCGGGGCTGGAAGTCTCCCTGCAAAGCACTGTGTCTGGGTGAATTTGGACCAGTTCCTTGGGCCTCTCTCCAAGAGGAACGGCTGTTAACAGTTAGGGTCTCGCTAACAGGGAAGGCTGCCCAGATGGTAATGAAGATTCTCCTCCTTTTAGGGTATCAAAGGTGACAAGGGCCAAGGGAATCCCAAACTACTGTGTTTGTAGAGAGGGAGAAAAGTGAGTCCAATGTCTTATTTCATCAACTTTACAACGAATTGGGAGATGGGCTTGAACTTTGAATGAAAGCAACAACTAATAATAACTACCAAGTATCTATATTATTATTACTTAAAAATAATAATCAATGTTTTTATTAAATTATGTCAAAGACATCAAAGCTCATGATAAGTGGAGGATGCCTGTGTTGAATCTTGTCACTAATCATAATTTACATTTCCCCCACACGTTCAAATTTCTTAAATATGCCTTTTCTTAAAAAATACTGGTTTAACTCAGGACATTGTTGAAAAATTTTATCCATAGTGATTCTTTGGCAAATCAATGAATAAGGAAGATACTATATATTTCATGGGAGTTAACATTAATGTTTCCTGAAACTAATAAGAATAGTGTAAAAGGAAATCAACTACTAATAATTGGATTAGCTTACATGTACCCTGGTGTGAGAATTTCTTATTTGACCAAAATACAAAGCTGCTTTAGTTTAATAATTTTCATAATAAAATGTTGAGAAGAAATATTTTGAGATAGAACCACAAAATGATTCAAGGACATGCATGATAATGCATGATAAAGTCCTTACTCTGGAGAAGTTACAATCTGGAAAAATTTCAGAAGAAAAAAAGACTCCTAATTTTCCAGTATTCCTTGGGTTTCATTTAGTGACTAAAATATGGACAGCATACTGGGGGCACCTGGGTGGCTCATTTGGTTACACATCTGACTCTTGATTTTGGCTCAGGTCATGATCTCATGGTTCTGGTTGGTGGGATCAAACCCTATGTCAGGCTCTGTGGAGAGCCTGATTGTTTCTCTCCCTCCCTCTCTGCCCCTTCCCTGCTTGTGCATTCTCTCTCAAAAATAGATATTTTTTCAAAAAAATGACTTAAAAAATATGGACAGCATCCTGGCTTAGAAACTGGATTAAAAACTTTACTACATAGTCCCCAATTCATTAGTACCCCTGATGGGATTTTTCGTCTTGGTAAAGTAAACTAAGAAGACATTTTTGAAGAGTTATCGGGGTGGGAGGGGTAGGGGGTACAATTAGTTGACGTCTGCCTGCCAAGAAATCTGGGCAGCAGCAGGTGTCACCTAGGCTTGTTCAGACCTCAAGGACCGCTGAGCAGAAACAAGGTTGGTTATTTGGTCCCTGGATTAGGATTTCTGAAATTTTTCAACTTCAACTCACTCTACTTAAAATATTCATCTGTTTAAAAAAAAATTTTTTTTTTTAACGTTTATTCATCTTTCAGAGACAGAGAGAGACAGAGCATGAGCAGGGAAGGGGCAGAGAAATGGGGACAGAGAAATGGGCAGAGAATCTGAAGCAGGCTCCAGGTTCCTAGCTGCCAGCACAGAGCCTGACGCAGGGCTTGAACTCACGAACTATGAGATCATGACCTGAGCAGAAGTCAGACATGCAACCAACTGAGCCACCCAGGTGCCCCCAAACTATTCATCTGTTTTAGGGGCACCTGGATGGCTCAGTTGGTTGAGCATCTGACTCTTGATTTCAGCTCAGGTCATGATCTCAGTTTTGTGGGTTTGGGCCCAGGGTCAGGCTATGCACTGGCAGCATGGAGCCTGCTTGAAATTCTCCCTCTCTCTCTACCCTTCCCCTGGTCACACTCTCTCTTTCTCAAAATAAATAAATAAACTTCAAAAAACATTTCCGTTTTATACCAATAAAGCAATAGGAAAAAGTACATTTGAATTATTAAGTATCTCATTTCTATTTTCAAAAGTTAAATTATAGGTTATAAATGCAGGTTGAGGATGTCTACAAGAAAAACAGTTTTAGATATGGGTACACAGCATTGCTGGAACACTTAACCGTTGCTAGTTTTTTGCTAACATAATCAGATTTAGTTTCTTTTTTCTCTGAGACAGAAAAAACAATCTCAGAGTCCGTTCTGGGAATCCTGGGTGTATGAAGGGGGAGAGGAGGGTTCTGGGGCTGCAACTGCAGGCTGTTCTTGTTCCTATTTATAAATTCTTACCAAACGAGTTTTTTTTTTTTTTTTAATGCAAAAGGATCATTAATATTGACAATAATAGCAAAGGAACTTATGACAGCAATCTGAGTAACTGAACCAGAATTCTGGTGTTAAACTTAATCTGTTATGACACTCTCACATATACTTGTGACAGGGGAGGAAATCTAGTTGAATTCCTTATAGAATCCCCAGGACACAGAGTTTTGGGGGGTCAAGCGCATCATTGTTCAAATATTTGCATTTTGAGTTCTTGCTTGGCTCAGGAAAATCCTGAATGATTGGTAACCATTTTATCTTATTTGAACTGGTGCAGCAAGGGAAGGTATCCAAAACGGTAACCTACAAGTTGCCTGGCACAAACTAGATGCTCGATGGCTGCCGAAAAATGTGAAAGATGGCACTTATTTGATTGCTTTTCAAGGGAAAAAAAACTTTAATTTTTTTTTAATGTTTATTTTTGAAAGAGAGAGAGACACACAGAGACAGAGTGAGAATGGGGGAGGGGCAGAGAGGGAGAGGCAGAAACAGAATCTGAAACAGGCTCCAGGCTCTGAGCTGTCAGCACAGAGCCTGATGCGGGGCTCAAACCCACGAACTGTGAGATCATGACCTGAGCCGAAGTCTGACGCTCAACCAACTGAACCACCCAAGTGCCGCAAGGGAAAAACAAAAAACAAAAAACAAAAAACAACAACAAAAACCTTTAAACACATTAATGAAGGAGACCCAGAGATATGAAGAACCACCTAAGGCAGAACAGAGAATAAGGAAAATCAGTAGCAGATTTGTGTTCTGAGATCCCAGCCTGAGGGATTGCTTTTGCAGGCGGGACTGGATGCACAGCCTGGTGGACTCTCTGGTATCTGTATAATCTCATCTGCCAAATAATGACGGTTCCAATTGGAAACAGACAGGATGAACTCAGGAATGGTAGGAGTGTGAGTGTCAGTACTTAAGTGACACGTTTGAGAAAGGGAAGACAAAAGGATCTGAATGTTTCTCATTACCAAAATTTTAAAATTCCATCCAATTCCTATAAAAATTTGTATATTTCCCATTTGTTCTTTATTCCTATTAAAAAAAACCAACAAACACATTCTCTCTCCTCTTACAGATCTTTCAGTGTAGCAAGGAGATGGATAAACTGAGAAGAGGGTGGACACAGTTGATGGGATTCTGGAAGTCATCCCAGGACCTGTTAATTGAACTACACCTGCAGGAAAAACATTTCTATTTTCTCCTCTTTTGCAGAACCAGTCCAGCTCTCTTTGTTACATCTTCTGCTCAAGGTTATAATCCCAGGCACCAGAGCATATTAACATGAACAGATGCCCAGTCTCTGATCTGAATATTCAGTATCCTTATCAATGGTGATGGTAATAATTGACTGTATTCATCACTAAGAGTGTGCTGTTATTTCTTCTAATTTTTTTCAAAGAGCCAACTCTTCCTGAGGATCCTTTTTAATAATATGATGCTTTCTTATTTGTGCTCACTATACTGAAATCTGTCCTATCAATTAGAAAGTCCATTGACCTCTAAAATATGATGAATAAAGTACTCAGATCATTCCCACTTCTCTAAACTTAATTAAATCCACTGGTTTGTACAGAAATATAATGAAAAGATATTGAGGGCTTGTGAATTCTTGAAGATCCAATAGTCACTGATAAATGTCCTTTGAGTGCAAAAGGTATGCAAAATGGACCATGGGCAGAAGGTATACATTGCCACAAAGTAACATCATGAGATAAAGTGAATCATACTTCAAAGTAGGAAGGCTCAGGAAAATACTCTATACATTTGGATAAGATATTTCAAACAAGGAAAATCATCTTCTGTTCTCGCTTTTGTTCCAAATAATACGAAAGGGGTTGCTCCATCATGTTTTGTTTGCCAGAAAGTTTGATTAGTCTTCATTCAGAAAAAGATTATCTTCACTTATCAACTAGTAAAGGAACCATATTATGCTGTCCACTTTCTTGGGATATGAGAGATGATGGCTTTGTACTGGTGAAATAACTGACCCAATTTGAACTTGAAGTACAGAATCAAAGCCAAAGAGTTTGCCTAGTAGATGTTTTATGCATTTAAAAAAGTCACGTTTAATGCTTAGCACAGTGTCCAGCATAAGGTATTTTTAAACATCTTTTGAGTTTTTAAAATGAAAAGTTTACCTCCCCTGAAAATAAACAGAAAAGGAGGTATTTTTCAGTACTTCCTCTTTAGAACACTGGTGTCAAATAATGTGGCCAATCCCAACAACTACTGAAACCTTAGAAATATTTAACACTTATATTCAAGATAAATAAATCCAAACTAGATTGAATAAGGCTTGGTTAAGTTAAACTGTTGTTTTGGGCTCAGTGAGCCTTGCCTACTAACTAAAGAGCAAGTAGGACCTGGTGTTGAGAGGTAGGAAGATGAAAGCAAACCACACAATCTTGTTAGGCTGCCAGAGTATTCTCTCTATTAAAACAGACTGCAGAATAACGGGAATTGAGCCCCCAAACCAAGAGCACACTGTACACACTGTATGTTAGTCAATTTGACAATAAATTATATTAAAAAAAATAGTGAAAGAAAAAAATTAAAACTAAAATAAGATGAAATAAGAGAACCAAAAAACAAAAACAAAACAACCAAAAACCACCCAACAAACAAAAAACAGACTGCAAGCGTGATTGCAACTATATTGATCTTGAAACAAAGACCTTAAACATCTTGAGGCAGAATTAATAACAGGCAATCACTATTATTAAGGTTCATAAAAATTTAAAAAATATAACAAAACCTAAAAAAAAAAGAAAAAAACCCAGTCAAATCCAAGAGCTCTTCAGCATTCATTATTTCCTTATACTTCAAGTCAAGTGGGTAAAGAGAACCAGAGACTTATTTCTGAAGTCTTTCCATTTGAAATGTGCATGGAAAACAGAATTACAAAATAATAATTTGAAGATAGTACTTTATCCATTCATCAGTTGGTGGACATTTGGGCTCTTTCCATAATTTGGCTATTGTTGAAAGAGGTGCTATAAACATTGAGGAGGGCACTTGTTGGGATGAGCACTGGGTGTTGTATGTAAGCGATGAATCACAGGAGTCTACCCCCAAACAATAAATTATATTAAAAAATAAATAAATAAAAATAAAAAATAAAGTAATACACAAATTGTGGAGATCAGAAAATATAGAGGTATGTAAAGAACATGTACATTTTGTAATGCAGAAACTAACCAAATCATGTAATGTATATATAGAGAAAGAGTTGAAAAAAAAAAAAAGAAAGAAAGTACTGAAAAATATGGGAAGAATATATTATGCATATAATCTACTTTAGGTAGGAATTTCTTTATCAAAATTCCCTTAAGGATTCTTAATGCCATTAGGAATGGCAGCCCCTGAGGTTTCTGGAGTATAGATACTTAACACTGTAAGGTGTTGTTCCATACATTCTTCCATGTTATTCTCAGGCATGGATGTGAGGTGGGACAGATGTCATTATCCTTGTTTCCCAGAAAGAAAGAAAAAAAAAAAAAAAAAAAAAAAAAAAGACTGCCAGAGATCCCAGAGTTGATAATATTAACTATAAGGATAAGAAATCTGAACTTTTCCCCTTAGCTACAAAAATTCATCAGTACCCCACATGCCTTATAGGGAAGGAGGTAGCCTAAAAATCAGGGGAAATAGTTTTTCAGGCATTGATTAGGCACTGTCTTTTTTTTTTTTTAACTTGTAGATAAAATAGATTGTTTGCCTTCATTTGAATTTTGTGGCTACAGCTTTATTCTTTTCAAATGCACATGAAAGACACTTATGTACAGAGAACTGAAGAGACAGCAGAAGAAAAGCTTGTTTATCACAAACAATTAGGCAGAGCCACTGAGTGATGGGAAATAGTTCCAGGCCTGGAAGATAGCAGCAGATACGAAGGAATTGATTCCAGTGGAAGCCTCCCCACCCCAAATCCCAGTGCATGCCTTGGGGTCAGTTAGACATTGGTTTGCATTCAGATCCCTACTTATAAGGTGTGCATCCTCGGGTAAGTGTTTTCTCATCTTTTATACAAGTTATTGCTTAAATTTTTATTGTTCACATCTACAGCATTCTTTTCAATTAACAATATGTCACCTAATTATGGAGCTTCTTTTTATTTAAGAAAGTTGCTGTCTGCTATAAAGAAGTTGAAATTTAATTTCTTGTGAAGTTTTGGGTTAAAAAATAGAGCAAAGTTTGAGTGGTTTTCAAAGCAAATTCACTCAGCAGGAGATTCTTGGAAAGAGAAGGCATCTTTTATAAACATAAGCATGAAATTTAGTCAACATAGGAAACCACATGGTGATTTAAAATACTATCACACTGCCAACCTTGTTCCTGAGAGTATATATAACTATTTATGGTATATTCCTATAACAGAACAATTGCTATTATTACTCTGAGATAGAAGCAAACATTAAACATCCCTGCCCCAGACCACCAATTACTTTAGTACTTTTAAAAAGAAAAGATGACATCTGATCAAGGATGTTATTGGATTTGTTAATCTTCAGAGAGCTGCACAGGCTATATTTTAACATTCTAAAATATGAAGCCATTTTTTTTTCATGTTTTTCAACTTAACTCTGTACGTAGTAAGAGTAAGTGACCAAACACAGCATATCACCTGAATAATGCAACAGAAAAAACAATGGAGTCCTTAGCAAGCAGAGACAAAGAGAGCTGCTATATAATGCATTCTATGTTAGCCCTATCATCCTACTGCAAATGTTTCACATATAATCAGAAATGTCAAGACAAGCACATATTGTGCTTTTAGGACACTGTGCCTACACATGACACTTGAAAACGTCCAATCAGCTGAATGAGTAAAAATCCAATGTTATTAGTAATAATTCTGAATCTTCAAGCTAAAATTTCACAAAGATTTCATGATAATTCTCCAGAAATGCCTATCACCCTAATTACTCTAGGACTTCCTTTCCTGGGCCCTGATGTTTTGGGGGATTTATTTGGACCATATTGATGTCTATGATTAGATATAGGTCTTTTTACGCTTTAAAAATACTGCCTAGTAGGGGCGCCTGGGTGGCTCAGTCGATTAAGCGGCCGACTTCGGCCCAGGTCATGATCTCACAGTCCGTGAGTTCGAGCCCTGCGTTGGGCTCTGTGCTGACAGCTCAGAGCCTGGAGCCTGTTTCAGATTCTGTGTCTCCCTCTCTCTGACCCTCCCCCGTTCATGCTTTGTCTCTCTTTGTCTCAAAAATAAATAAACGCTAAAAAAAAATTTAAAAATAAATAAATAAATAAAAATACTGCCTAGTAGTTATGACATTTTATACTGTGTTTGACAATGTGACTCTCAAAATCAACCTCTTGGGCTTTGTAATATTTATTTCATAAAATGTTTTAATAAATACAAACATCTTCCAGTATTTTACATGTTTCAAATTACTAAAGGTGTTAGTTTAATGTCATGGGAAAATTCCCACTATTAAAAAATTTTTATATCTACACCCTATCTCTGTACTGAATGACCTATGTTTTTCATTGTAAAAGTAATTCATGTTTGTGGTATCTTTAAAGAGTAAAAGCATACAGACAAGTAGGAAGTAGAAAACATTCATCTTTCTTTTTAGCCACCCCTTCTTCCCAGAGAATTTCTTTCAGAGCCTTCTGGAAATTGGTGAAGTGCACTTCAGATGCCCTTTTTACAGGGTTTGGCATAGCTATGTGTATGGCAAGGATCTGAATGACTGATTTGAGATACTGGTTTCAGATTTTGTCAACAGTCTTTTTACCGTGTACACACAATAACATCTGTGTAGCTTTAAAAGAAAAAAGGGAAACTAAAATGAAAATCATAGTAGACTTAAAAGGCAACTAACCTTTTTCCACCTCATTCAGATTAGCAGCTGGCAGCGACAAAGACAGAAGAGACAAAAGACTTTTTACATTGCAATACAACAGCAGAGCACACGAAGCCAATGTGCGGCATTAACAGAGAAGCCAAGGGTGAGAGCAAAGTAAAGCAAGGCTCAGATTTCTTACCTACGGCAGGGCCACACGCACAAACATGGAGTAAATGAGGCAAAAGGTAAATGCCATCCCAGGCAGCGAGAGGTCTGCATCTCAACGAGTTCATTTAACAACCAGCAGGTTTACTTTTTAAGACGTGCACTTCATGGTTTGTGTGTGGGCATCGGAGGTTCGGAAAATGAAGAAATAATGGCACAAAATGGAAAAGCTAAAATGGTCTGAATATTTTCCACAAAATACTTTCTAAGTCCTTACATGCCCAATTTGTATGGAAGCTTTCATTTCCTGAACTGATGTCATCCCATTAAGTAATACCATGGTTTATACTGAGACCAACTTTGTGTCATCTTTGTATATGGTCCCATGAGAATAGTGTGAGGAAGCATAGTCTTGACGTAGCTGATCCAGGGTTCTGACTCTTAGGAAACATGCGAAAACATATTTTTCGATTCAAACAACTAAGTTCATACCAGAGCTTGAGAATAAGTGTCAAGTTTTTCAGCTTTGCAGGGATGCTATATACACAATTTTCATTTTTCTAGGTTTTGAGCTAATATACTTTCAATTTATAACTTGAGGAATTCCATAAAAATATACCTCCAAGATATGCACTCTTTTTAGGAAGGATATAATAATGATTAAAAACAAAAACAATTTTGCAAGCTGAAATTAACACCCCAGACTGAATTTTTAAATTATTTAATTATTCCAGAGTCCTACTTCCTGAATCCTTAGCATTTAAATTTAAAATCCTTAAAATTTAATTTAAAATCACAGTGAATTAAAATTTCCAAAAATTAATCCTCTGAAAAATACTAGCAAGCAACAGTCATATTATGCAACTAGAAGGACAGAGGATGGCTTGAGTTAGGTAGAAAAGAATAGTTTTGGTAACCCAGGTGGGGAAAGTATTGCAAAGATTAGATAATAAAAAACAATATTGACCCTTAAAAATTATGTTGTCAGTCCCTGCAGCAGAAAGAACGGAGAGTTTTCTCCTCTAATAAATCAATCACTATTTACTGTGGTGTTTTGGTCACAAGGGCTTAAATAAATTTAATTTCCCAATGGCAGTTCATTCTATCGTACAGCCTACCCATCACACAGTAAGTTCTCTGTCAGACTGCTTTCGGGTCTTTGAATTTCCTCCGTTAGCAACGTGATGTCCATTTCTGAGTCTTGACACAGGTGCTAAAGGTAAAGCCTTTCACCATAATAATTTACAACCTTTTCCCATGAAGTTTTATTTGTTCCTACTAACCAGTTCACTTTCTCATTGTTTGCCTCTGGGGGTACAGAGTAAAACATCTCCAAACAGAAAAGCAACTTCTGACTTGAGTGATTTTTAAACAATGACAACATGATTATATTCCCTGAGCACAGCACGGTTTCTCTTCCCAGGTCTCATACTCATTAATCAGATTCCAAACTTAAATCTGAAACAATATAGCCACATTATCAAAAAAAAAAAAAAAAATCCTCCCTAACTGCAGGCTTGGATGAAGGGTGATATGAAACTCTAGAGTCCAATTTATACTTCCTATAATTAAAGGCCACTTATGTGCCACTCATTTCAAAATCTGCAGATGGTTGCTTGATATTTTGTAAATGAGCTCACTTCACATGTGGACCAAAATACTACAGCTAATGGGTGAGTATGTGCCCAGTTTAGATATCTGCTCTAATGCCAACTGTCAAACTCCTTGTTGTCCCCAAGACCCAGCCCAGTGACAGTGGTAATATCTCCATGTTTTGTACACTGTGAGCTTTCTACTGAGTTCAGTATTTTTGTTAATTCTTTGCCCAAATTAAGGCAAACCAGTATTTGCAATAGCTATGACTAAAAACATCTAAGAGTCTCAGTTCTTGTTGAGAACCGTGATTCTGGACAGACAGTCATGGCAGGTTCCCACATGATGGCCTTATAGATGTCACATTTTGGCTAAAAAGTGGTTTTGCTAAACTTTGGGGTTTTTTGATGTGTTTCATAAAAAGAGATCTGACACGGGGAAAATGAGGCTTCATAACACTTCTAGAGGAAGTTGCAGTGAACTGGGTCACTTAGGATGGAGAAAACGTGATCAAGAGGAGAAGGTACAGGAAGGAAGCTTGGGAGAGAAGGTAAGGTGAAGACTCAAAAGAAATGGGTAAGAAATAAGATACAGCAAATCTAAAGCCAAAGCCGGTGGACCCCTCTCCAAACCAACTGAGAAGAGTTTGCCACCTTCTGTAAATTATCATAAAAAAGGCATCTAAGAACCTGAATACAAAGTGCTTTCAAGCCTCAGTTTTCATCAGGGCATATAGATAAATCCTTGGTCTCTGTGCTCAGGAGCACACTGGCTAATCCAAATGTGCTTGAAATGCTTAGGTCCAGTTTAGCCTGGTCAAGTGGAGGTTAGTTTCAAGAGGCTTCCAAAATTAAGCCCTTAAGATAATGATTAGAACAATGAGAGGAAAACAGAACTTCTCTCTCCTAAGAAGGTACTAGGTAACAGATTTTAGTGCAAACATCGGGCTTCTTGTTCAAGTCTAAGTTAGCTCAGCCAAGAAAACTCAAATTCTCAGGGTAGCTCCAAGGGCCCCAGGATCTGTCTGTGCATGCAGGCCATTGGCAACTCTCTGAGGTGTGACACAAGTAATATTAGTGTGAATGTCAAAGCTATGTAGCACCTACACTTCCCAACCATTTTAGAATGGGTACTTGTTGAATATATTTGCTATCCTTTATTAATGTGAAATATCAAAGAATTCAAACTAGTCACTAAGGGGTCCAAGGCTGCATATATGTAATAGAACAATTATGATACAACATGTTCAAATTCCTACTGGAAACTTAGTATATTACACTATATGACATCAGATGCTTCACTGGTGTGAAAAAAAAAAAAAACCCAAAACAAACAAATATGGAAAAGGCAGGTTCAAAGGCACTCAAACAAATCTGGGATGTCAAAATAGAATGCTTGTATTTTATCTAGCATTTTCCCATCAGGAAAAGTACTTATTGAAATGCAAAGTTTGAGTATTCCATAAAGCTTACATTTCAAGGCTACCCTGACAAGTCTCTGGGAAAGTGAATCATACAGATGTGCTCTCATCTTTTCATGTTTAGAGATGTTAACCTCAGTCATCTACCCAGTTATCTTATCCTCTGATATTCTTAACTATGTATTGAATCATATGGAAATACATAGTTAATGAAAAATGCCCATCAGAATGAAAATGGTAACTTTGAACAGAGTCACAGAATCTACTTCCCCATCTTTCCTTGTAAATCGAATGTGTAACATTCTCTTTTCTCCATCAACTTTAAAACTAAGTGGTTTATTAAGGAAACGAGATAGCAACTATTTCACTTCTTATTCATAGCCACAAAAATCCATCAAAACAGATATATTGACATAACAGGGTTAGCCGAAACTTGACGCTGCCTTTATAGCAAATTGGTTTGTGCAGGGAAGTTTATCAGTTCAGACAGAGTTATGAAATTTATCACCTTAAGATACGAAACGTCAGGAAAAAGGCGATAATCATGAGATTATCCAATGTGCTCAATATCTTCCTGATTCTGTTTTATTTTGAAGGACAGGAGTTACTAGAGGAAAACACTCACTAGTGAAGAAACACCTAGGGACACAAGTAATCTCAAATGCTTAATTGTGTTTTGACTGTGAAAAAGTGGCCTCTTTTCCATATGTATTGGTGGGTTGGTTTGCATAGGAGAGGTGCTTTACGTGAAAATGCTTTACAGTTGTGGGAATAAAAGCTTCAGAATGGTAACTTTTGCTGGGTAGCATGACTTTATGTAGATGTCTGTGGTTTGAACTTGCTGCATCTTTTATTTGGTTGATCCAAACCATTTTTGTCTGTTATTCACATTACATCTAATTTTCAAAACACCTACCGGTTATGGAATAATACAATGCTTACTATATGCATACGACACAGGGCCACTGATGCTTTCAAACAGGTACACTACTGATGGCACAGCATTTTCGCTTCTCCTTACCTGTGTACTCAGGTGGGCAAAGGCACGTGTAGTTGTTAATTCCATCGACGCATGTAGAGTTATTTTCACAATCGTTATCTTCACAGTCATCAACATTGACTTCACAATTTTCTCCTTCAAATCCATCAGCACAAATACACCTGAACACCAGGGGAGAAAAGACCAAAAAACAAACAAACAAAAAAAAAAAACGAAAATAAAACAGAACAAAAAAGCACGTCCTTGGTGCATTTAGAACTATATAGTCTAAATACTGAAAAAAGCTAAACATCCTCATCCATTACAGACATTTTAACTGTTAAGAAATTAAACTTTAAAGTACTTTTAAAAGACATGTAGTAGGCATGAGTTTAAAGTAGTATCCCCCAAATCAGAAACAATTTGAAAAAAGAGAAGCTTTGCCGGCTGCAAGATGGCAAACAGCCCCATAGTCCTATAAGTCAATATATCCAATGTATTTGCAGGTCTAAAACACAAGCAAGGTTTACAGCCCTAGATACATTGATCTCAAGTTGTGCTCTAATAAAATGATTCATGCTTCTCTGCTCATTAATGAGGAGCAACTGGGTCTGACATTAAATTTTTTTTAATGTTTATTTAGTTTTGAGAGAGAGAGAGGGGGAGAGAGCGTGAGCAGGGGAGGGACAGAGAAACAGCTAGCACAGAACCTGAAGCAGGCTCCAGACTCTGAGCTGTCAGCAACGAGCGCAATGCGGGGCTCAAACCTATGAACCATGAGATCATGACCTGAGCCGAAGTCAGATACTTGACACACTAAGCCACCCAGAAGCCCCGGTTCTGACTTTAAAAATTACACCACTTTCTGGCGCCTGGGTGGCTTAGTTGGTTAAATGTCCCACTCAGCTCAGGTCATGAGCCTTGAGGTCCATGAATTAGAGCCCCATGTAAGGGCTCTGTGCTGACAGCTCAGAGCCTAGAGGCTGCTTTGAATTTTGTGTCTCCCTCTCTCTCTGCCCCTGCGCCGCTCATGCTCTCTCTCTTTCTCTCTCTCAAAGGTAAATAGACATTAAATAAAATAAAGAAAAAAAAATTACAACACTTTATATCCTAGCAGTAATGTCTTCCATATCTCAAAGCAAAAAAAAAAAAAAAAAAATCTGAAAATAAAATTACATCTTCCTTGTCATTATAAAATGTAAATGTTCTCTTTAAGTCTCAACAAATACAGTATTTTTCAATGACATAAAATATTGTACATTTATTTTCAATAGGTATCAGGATAATCTTTGAGTAAAGTCTTACTGAAAAAGACCGTTTCATAAGAGAATGCAGAAATGAAGAATACTTACTGTAAAAAGTGATATTTCTAACAAGCTATGTAGTAGATTAACATTCTTATGTGAAATTATTACTGTCATTATAAGAACTCTATTTCATAATTCATGAAGTACATCTGAAGTAATTGTACTGTATGATTAAATAACTCCAGATTAAAAATGTTCACAGCATGTTTGTCTACTCATTTTGTGGCCTGGAAATGAATCATTAATTTTCTGTTCCAGTGGGACCTACGTCTTATCATTACACACTGTCTGTGAAAGCAATACACAAAACAGATGAATATGCATCTTGAAGTAGGAGACTATTGGCTATTAATTAGCATAATAGAGCTACTACTCTGTCTTGACCTAATCTGACTATATGAATCATAACGCATGCATGTGCATATGTTTAAAAATTCTTGATTTTATAGCATCCCGAGTTGGGAATACTGTAACGTTTGTTTTTCATATTACAATATCTCTGAGAAGGACGAATGCATATTGCTCTGGTGAACACATTTCTGGCATTCTTTTAGGAATAACACCCTTTGATTTGAAAAGGAAAATGAATGTTTGCTTAGTTATTCTTGTTCCAATGCTTCAGACAGAATATTAGAGTCCAGTGACCTACCAGAATCCATCTTTTTCTCCTTCCTTTAAGTGGCAAGTTCCTCCATGTTTACATGGGTTACTGATGCATGCATGAATAGGAACATCACAGTCCTGCCCCTGGAGAAGGAATGGCCAAGTAAAGTCAAGTGTAAACAAAGCAGATCTCAGTACGTAGAGAAAACACAATAGAATGACGAGGACCCACCGAAGAAAGCTATGTTTTCAGATGATGTCTCCCTTAAAAGTTTCTACTTACCTTGAAACCATATGGACATGTGCAGCGATAAAAGTCAACTGGGTCATTGTTACAGGTGCCATCATTTTTACACGGATTTGATAAGCAGGGATTACATTTAGCTAGAATATTGACATCCACGGGACCTGAAAATTAATTTAAAAACATAAGAACCTGATACCTTGTATTTTTAGTTCACTTATTTACATGCCTTAATATAACAGTAGATTTTGTACAAAAAATATTGGTCACATATCTATATGTATTTCTCTTCCATGAATAAAACAGAAATCTGCATCATCATATAATGTTCAAGAATGCAACAGGAGACCATCTCATTGAGAGCTGTGGTGAGACCGTCCAACTTCAGAGTGGGACTATGGGTTGTGATCTTAGGTGGTAAGGATCTGATGTTAGTGATGCAAGTGTCACGGGGTCGATCCCCTCAGAGGTTAACTAGTCTATGTGGATGCATTCCATGACCATTGCCTGCACTTAACTTCAGTCAGCTCTCATGGAAATGCATACCATCAATCCCAAAGAGGACTGTGTGTGTGTGTATGAGTGTGTGTGTCTGTATGTTGGGGGATATGTGTGAAGGTTTAATGAATACATATAAATACATCAGTGCAATTAAAAACACAATAGGGGCGCCTGGGTGGCTCAGTTGGTTAAGCATTGGACTCTTGATTTTGCCTCGGGTCATGATTTCATGATTCTCTCTCTCTCTCCCTCTCTCTCTGCCCCTTCTTTACTCTCGCTCTCAAAATAAATAAATAAAATAAACTTTAAAAAATACAAAAGTATGCACCTGCCCTGATAGCATTAGTTCAGTAGTGTTATTTTCACACAGGAGAGAGAAAACAGTGCCACCTTTATGCATATGGAAATAAACCAAAAATATAATTTCCATTATCTCTTCCCTCATATCCTCTTGGTTCAGTATGCTATCACATTAGCACAGGCATGTGGTGGGTGAGATGTCTGTATCTTCCTCTCCAAGAAGAAAACACCATTGAAATCATCTTCTCTTGCAATCTCACTTTTTGGGAAACACATTTTAAAAATCTCCTGTTCCGTGAAAGGTTTAGATTAAATGCAGATTCACGTGCAACCATTTTTCTTTGGTTGCACATATTCATTCCATAAATGGCTAACAACGTGGAAACTGTACTGTCTTCAATAAAATTATGATCCACTGATGCTACGTTTTGCCATATTTTTGAGCGCTCAAAAACGCTTTTGGCAACGGAGGAGGACAATAGAAGAGTGACCTATTCATACATGTAAAATGCAAATATTTTATAATATAATAATGAATCATGTTTCTGTCATCACCATCTCTCTGTATTTCTTTATCCTCGCTGGGACAAGCAGCAATAATTCCAGCTGCACATTTCATCACACGTTATTTCCAGCAAAGTCATCTGAGTGGGCTGTACAGCATGCCCCTCTTCCCACCATCACTGATCTAACCTTCTAAGGTACCTCCAGCTGAAAATTCTATGGTTTCTGCTCACATAAACTATCTTTTGTCAGACTTTTTCTGCAGATCACAGTTTATGTTTGTGATTTGTTGGTCTACTGACAGAAACATAAAGAAAACGTGAATTATCATAGTCGGCTTAAAAACTCTTCAGGGGTGCCTGGATGGCTTAGTCAGTTAAGCGTCTGACTCTTGATTTTGGCTCAGGTCATGATCTCAAGGTTCGTGTGTTCCAGCCCCTGTCGGGCCCTGTGTTGACAGTGTGGAGTCTGCTTGGGATTCTCTCTCTCTCCCTCTCTCTCTGTCCCTCCCCAGCTCGTGCATGTTCTCTCTCTCTCTCTCTCTCTCTCTCTCTGTCTCAAAATAAATAAGTAAACTTAAAAAAAAAAAAAAACACCTCTTCATATCTATGTATTGCCTTATCCTGGAAAATACCAGTACATACTCATAAAATGGTGTAGGAGCAAAATCCTAAAGAGGATAGTATTCTGTATTGGTCAGTGTTTCTATTAACAAAAACCCTGAAAAAATTCTACAAAGAGATTCCTGTTTCTTTTCTGACCATCAGAGAATGGACAACAGTTCTGGGGATGACTTTATTAATGGAGGGGGGTGGTATTTACTCCTAGCGACTCCTCTGACACTAGGGAGGCCTTGCCAGCAATCTCTTTGCTTTCTCTTCATAACCAGAGTAACTAATGCAGTCTTTACAGCAAATCACAGCTGGGAAATTGCTGGGATGAATATCGAAGTGATGCTCTGAGACATTTAATTTCTCACCCCCGTTCCAACTTGTTTATCAGATAAATTTAGCTCTTCAGCACAATGGAGGAATCAAAGGTGGCAGTTAGTTAAGGCAATACGTTAAATTAAGATAATAACCACCCCCCTACCCCAGCCCCAAACAGCCTTGTGTTGGCTAACTGTATCAGGTTTGGAATCAGCAATAGAAAAGGAAGTAGTGGGTCCCTTAGCTAGGTTAGAAGAAAGAAGAATCTAACTTGGAAAAAAAGGCATAGGGGGAAATAGTAAGAATGTGCACCAGCAAAACAGAGCATCAGCAAATACGAGGACTGTAAATGCTCATCTGGCCACTTCCCAAGACCTTGAGGAAAACTGTCTCTTGGTCTATTTAATGTTTCCAACCTTGTAAGCCTGCGGTTTGAATAGAGGAGTTCAGGGTTGGCAGTCTCTGTGTTTATTCTGTGGAATGTGACATTTTTCAAAAATCATGTTTGGGTATTTAGATGAGAAGCCAGAGGTTGTTTCAAAAAAAAAAAAATTAAATACATTTTGAAGAATGTAATAGAGTATGCAGAGAACCACATTGCCAAACTGGAGTCATCCCTGTCCGGTTTAGCACAGAGCCAAGATGCATTTAATAAATAGCCAGTGAACTATACCTAATCTATTAATCAATAAGGACCAATTTCTCCACTTTTTTTTTTCCAGGACCAAATGTAGTTTCCTCTCCTGCTCAACTATTTTCATTACCTGGAATTTCTTATGGGTATACCAAATGGGATCATTGCCCCCTTGTATATATTCAGTTTAGCTAAAACTAAAGGAATCGAAATGCCATTTCTCATGTGCACAGGTTGCTCTTGATGTATTTTTTAAACACGTAAACTGTTTTGGTGGCATCATAATTAGGATTATAGCTCTCAAATACTGGGTTCTAACTCCTTCTGGTCAGTAAAGTTGACGACTACAGCTACCACTCTATCTGCTTCTGTTTTTTCAAACCCCTCTTTTTAAAAAAGTTTGTTTTAATGTTTTTATTTACTTTTGAGAGAGAGAGAGAGAGTGCACAAATGGGGGAGGGGCAGAGAGAGAGGGGTACACAGGATCTGAAATGGGCCGATGTGGGCCTTGAACTCACAAACCGTGAGATCATGACCTGAGCCGAAGTCTGGACACTTAACTGTCTGAGCCAGCCAGGTGCCCCTCAAACCCCTCTTTAAAAGTCAGTTCTTCAAAGATAATTTCTTATTCCTAGTTCCTGAGTTTGGTGAAGGGTAATTCAAAAGACTGTGAGTTGTATCCATTCCAAATAGTTTCTTAAAATTTTTTAAATGTTTATTTATTTTCATTTTATTATTTTGTTCTTTTAAATTTGTTTAATGTTTATTTTTGAGAGACAGAGAGACAGAGAGAGCATGAGTGGGTGAGGAATAGAGAGAGGAGACACAGAACCCAAAGCAGGCTCCAGGCCCTGAGCTGTCAGCACAGAGGCTGATGTGGGGCTCAAACTCACAAACCATGAGATCATGACCGAGCCGAAGTCAGATGCTTAACTGACTGAGCCACCCAGGCTTCCCTCCAAATAATTTAATAATATCTTAAAAATGATATAATTTTCTTATTTATTTTGTCTTTATTACTTATTTTATTTTCTTATTTAGATTATGATTCCACCCAACTAAGCATCCTTTCTATAATGTGATTTTTAAATCCACCTGGTTTATCTAAATCTGCTCATTTCTATATTCTAAGTCTTCAGAATTATATCTCTTATATCTAGCTCTCTTTTCTCATTTGTCTCCCCGTCATATTTTGCCCCTCTGCTAAGCCTTTTATTTTCTCTTTGCCTTCAATCTGTGAATCATTTTCCACCCAGGATACTTTCTCTGAGATCCCTCCTGCAAAGCTCTTATTCAAGGGGAATGACATCTTTAATCTGTATCTATAACAAGGAGATGATATCAGAGCTAAAAAGAGATGCTAATTAAAGTCACAATAAAATTGTAGAAGAGCATAACTCTTTGGGAACAAACAAATACATGTAGAATTTTGCACACTTGATTATTCCCAGATGAAAGAAGATGTCCCGGGATTGGATTTAGACAAGTCTCTTATCATAATGCAAGTAATCTTGGACAGAGAAATCTCAAGCCCATCAAGCTAAGTTATTAATCTAGATTTGTTAGTAAGTGTGTGGAGTTAGGGTAATGGCAGTCATCTCAATGGGTTGCATTAAATGAGATGGTAATGAGTTTTGAGTACAAAACATAGTGAGAGCAAGCACATAAGCCACAGGAAGTTCTGACAGTCTTCCCTAGACCTCCAAAGAGAGTTGGTAGGTAGCTGAAAGGAACACGAGTGGTTCACTTAGAAGGAGAATAGAAGTCTTCGTCTGCTTGTTTACTCCAACTTTAGCATAGACAAGGGAGAACTAGAGCCTGCTATTTATTCATTCATTATAGGTTCACTGACTGCCTTCTGCCGATGCCAGGGGCTGCTGAAATTTGGGCCAAGTGTAGGGACTATTATTATCAAAACCATGGGGAAAAGACAGGGGGAGCTGAGAGATAATTATCCATTGGGTAACAATACCCAGAGCTAATGATTTTATGTGTTTAAGTAGACTGCAACTGCGATTTGTAAATTTGACACAAGCGCTGGAAACATCATTAATATTAAGAAGCAGAGTTTTTTATCTTGCATTGCTGCTTGGCAAGGAACTGCAGCTTGCTTGCTGATATCTTCACCAATCTTCAATCTTTCCACCTGCCCAAAGTTAACTGGTCTAAAGAATTTTAAATTATTGCCAACACATTAGTCCTCTTAAGATGTGTGCCACACAAAGCATAAGAGACTCTTAAAAACTGAGAACAAACTGAGGGTTGATGGGGGGTGGGAGGGAGGGGAGGGTGGGTGATGGGTATTGAGGAGGGCACCTTTTGGGATGAGCAGTGGGTGTTGTATGGAAACCAATTTGACAATAAATTTCATATATTGAAAATAAATAAATAAATAAATAAATAAATAAATAAATAAATAAACTAAAAAAAAATGTGCGCCACAGTAGAGGGAAAAAAAAAAAACCCACAACAACTAGCTTCAAGAAAACAGAGTTTCCTAACGTCACCGAAATGAAAGACGTCAGTCTAGGATAACTAGGTTGATTTAAGAGTTAGCCTTGGCTTAAGAGAGTCCTCTAGCATCAGCTATATGGATTGGAAGTGCATTTAGCTTAATAATTCAAAGGGAAATTGAGCCAAAAGTTTGGTTAACAATTTGTCTTTGCCAGTCACTTTAATCTTTAACAGACAAACTGCTGGACCTCAAATCCATTAAAGCTTTCAGGCAGACTTGCTTACTTGACTGAAATCACTACGTATGCACCTGACACCAATATTGCCACCCACTGAGAATTGCACCTCACTTTGATTTATTACTAAAAGCTCCAGACACAAATTTCTAACTATATCTCAGAATCTGCCTTCATTCTGGAATCTCTTGGAAATGTAAGTCAAGTAAGAGAAGCCTCTAGCACTGCCCTTGTATAAAGTCAAAGGTACGTCACAGACGACTCAGGAAAAATGTAGGAGATATTTGATGTTGGGCATAATTAACTAAAAGGAGGTTTTATTTCAAACCCCAAAACTCTGAGCCCCACTTTCTATTGCACTGCTGCATCTCTTAAGCATTATTTTTAATAACATTCCATCATTAGGTCATTCACTTATCGAACATTTATTGAGGATCTAATTTGTGCCAGGCAGTAAGCTAAGTTTTGGGAGTTCAAAGGTAAGTGAAATGCTGAAGCTTCTGGAAAATCTTACAGTTAAGTAGCAGACACATGGGTATCTCAACTATAGAATGCAGTTATAAGGGGATGTGGGAAATGAAAATGCATGTTTTGGAATATGTGTTTTAAGTTTCTGCAAGTCTATAAGGGGAGGAATCACTAGGTGAGTGGGAATATGAATCTGAAGTTCCTAAGAAAAATCATGGCTGATATTTGAAGCTGTGGGATTGAAATCAATTATTTAAATAGGGGTAGGGAGGGAACCTCATGTATGTCAACATTAAAGAATATAAGAAAAAGATGTCAGCAAAGGAATGAAGAGGCAAAGAGAATATACAATAAGAAATGACTACCAATTTCTAAGATGAAAGATAAAGATGATTAAAAAAAGAAGCCATTGAAATTGGCAAGATGGAAATTGCTGGAATCTCTTCATTTTCACTATAGTGTTGGGGATGGTCAACAGATGATAGGGGGTTAAAACCTTTTAATTTTGAGTTCCATAAATGATTTAACAAAAACACAAAAGCTGCATATTATACCTCTGGGATTACTAGGCTTAGCCATTTGGTACATATACGTGTGAACTCAGGCAAATAAATGATCTTCTTGAGCCACAATTAAATGGAAAAGAATGATAATTATTTCATGGAACTTGATCATATCAGATTGAATATGGACATACAATATTTAAGAACAGAATATGAATCGTTGGTTCTCATCACCTATTAAATAAATGTCGGTTACAAGTTTCCCAGTGTTTTAAGTTTTCAAAGGGTAATTAAAAATCGTCCTTGTTTTTTTTTTTTTTTTTAAAGTTATTTGCCAAAAGCAAATACCTATGTACAAACCTGAAAATATTTTCTTTGGCCAGTGTGCAAATCATAATCCCCCAAAAGCTAAGATTATTTCAAAGCTATAACTATGTGCTGGTGGTATTAAATTCGAAAATGTAAAAAATATTTGACCCAGTTCTAAATATTACTTCAAAACTGATTTAGTGAATTTTTCATTACTTCTAGTTTGGGTTATTTATTTATTTATTTATTTATTAACGGTTATTACTGAGAGACAGAGAGACACAGAGCGGATCAAGGGAGGGGCAGAGAGAGAGGGAGACACAGAATCCAAAGCAGGCTCCAGGCTCCGAGCTGTCAGCACAGAGCCTGTTGCGGGGCTCGAACCCACGAACCACGAGATCATGACCTGAGCTGAAGTTGGACACCTACCGACCGAGCCACCCATGCACCTCTATGATTGTTTGATTTTGATATATGTTATTAGCATCTTGAATATATACTTTTATTGCCAAACCTCCATATTGTTTTGAAATTATAGATTTAAATGTATCTATCAGTAGAATATAAACTGTATAAAGACAAGGGTTTTTCTCTGTCCTGTTTATGACATGACTATATTCTTAATACCTTGGAACTGTGCCTGGTGCATAAAAGGAACTCATATAATACATGGTGAATGAAAAAAGGAATATATCATTCATTTCCATTAGACTGTTCACTCTTTCGCACATTTAAGTGTCTGATAAATGTCTGTCAAATTAAAAGTGAACAATTTAGCTGTCTGTATAGCTAAGTATTTCTGAACCAAGAACAAGAAACAGAATATTAGAAATTCACAATATCCTGCATTCCACAGGGAGAGAATTTCCACTTTACCACAGACTTTTGGATCATTCTAATGTCAGTGATATTTAAAAGATGAAGACTAGACATCTGGGTTTTAAAGAAAAGTTGACCATCTGCTTCCCACTCAAGAATGTTCTAATCTGGGTATTAATTAAATACTCTGATAATCTATTTCATCCAGTTTATTTATTTCCCTTGTACCTGAAACTATGAAATAATACCATAAAGAAAATATTCTAAAAAATGTAGTATAAAATTTGTATTAACTGAATTTATTACTCAAAATAATAGCCTAGCCTATCCTAGCAGAGAAAACATTTTAAAATATATTTAAATATAGCTATATAAACATGTCTTCAATTAAAGGATATTCATTTTCCTGTTGTAATTTTAAATTACTATTTACAAATCTAGGGGGGACTGGGTGGCTCAGTCAGTTAAGCGACTGACTTCGGCTCAGTCATGGGCCTCATGTGAGGTCATGATCTCACAGTTTGTGAGTTCGAGCCCCGCATTGGGCTCTATGCTGATGGCTCAGAGCCTGGAGCCTGCTTCGGACTCTGTGTCTCCCTCCCTCTCTCTTCCCCTCTCCCCCTTTGTGCTCCCTCTCTCTCAAAAACAAATAAACATTAAAAAAAATACTTTATAGCAAAAATTCTGGTTCCTTCTTTTAGCAGCTGAGTGATTTTGAACAAATTGTTTAATCTCTCTAAATTTTAATATCTTCATCTCTTAAATGGGGAAAGAACAGTGCTTAGTTTAGTAAGGATATAAAGGTTATAAGAGATAGAAATCTATGTAAAATCCTCAGCATGGTGCAAGCCACTCAATATGAGCTGTTGTTATTTATTATTGGTAGTCGTCGTGCAGAGATGCATTCTGCGCTGCCATAAATCTTCAACTTGCAGACAATGAAACCACAATATTTTGACAAATGCCAAGAAATGCTGGCAAAGGGCATTCTGAGTTGCAAAGTTTGCCATCACTCCAAAAGTGTATTAAGTTATAGAGAAACCAAGTTAATCTTCAAGTCTGCTAAATGCAATTACATTATATTTGTGGAGTTCTGAATGTCTACACTCTTGTCCCCTGCCCTACAACCATGTTGTCTGTCACCCAGCTTCGGGCATGCCTTCAAATACATGCAGTTGACTTGAGAACTTAGTGAATACTAAACTGAACCACAGTTCCAGCATTTTCTATAACACAGCTCTGCTCCTGTAGCACCTTCCTCACACTCGCCAGCTGGTCCAAACAACTGGCTTCCATCTACCTGCACTCAACTTTTCACAGCCACTCTCTTCTGATGCAATGTCTTCCTCTGAGCTTTTGTAGCAACCACGCTATCCAACATGGTAGCCAGCAGCTGCACGTGACTCTTTCAGGTTAAATTTAAATTAAATAAAATTTGGGGTACCTGGGTGGCTCAGTTAGCTGAGCATTCAACTCTTGAGTTTGGCTCAGGTCATGATCCCAGGGTTGTGGGATCAAGCCCTGCATCGGGCTTCGTGCTGAGGTTGGAGCCTGCTTAAGAATCTCCTCTCTCTCTCCCTTTGCCCCCCTCTGCCTCGCTCATGCGTGTGCTCGCTCTCTCTCTCTTTCTCTCTCTCTCTCAAAAATAAATAAGTAATGCATTAAATAAGATTAAAAATTCACTTCTTCAGTTGCAATAGTTACATTTCAGCAACCACACATGGCCAGTGACTACCGTATTTGATCGCACAGATACGGAACATTTTTATCACTGCGGAAAGTTTTATCAGGCATCACTGAATCCAGACTAATCTTCCCTCAAACACATTTTCATTCATGTCACTCTAAGAACTAAATAAGACGCTATTAATGAAAAACAGGTCAAATCAGTTAGTTAAATCTTGAGTTTAACAGACTTACGTATGTGTGTATGTTTGTATGTGTCAGACTTCTGAGAACATTTAAATAAATGAATGTGAACTATGACACTCAAAGAACTGAATATAAGTATGTAGCTTGTCTCAAATTCATATCATCATGAAATATTTTTAAAGGAACTATCTCCAGGGAACTCTAAACTTGGAAAAATATACATAAGCACCACATTGTTCAGAAGGAAGAAGTATCTGCTGTATGGAGTAGAATAACAAAATCAGTTTACAGTTTCTCAACTTCCCCATGAAATCTTTCTAAAACCCATCTGCCTAATGATGCCTGTTTTTTTAATTAATTATTATTATTACTTTTCTTATTTTAGAGAGAGAGAGTGTATGTGTGTGAGTGGAAGAGGGGCAGAGGGAGAGAGAATCTTAAGCAGGCTCCATGCTTAGCACAGAGCCTGATATGGGGCTCAGTCCCATGACCCTGGGATCGTGACCTGAGCCGAAATCGAGAGTCGGAGGCTCAAGTGATGGAGCCACCCAGGTGCCCCAGCCTAACAGGAAGTTTTTAATGCCAGTGTCTCCTTCCCTATCTCCCGTTCGACAATCGCCTCCACTTTACAAAATAATGATATACCTCTCAGCACACCAGAAATTTGGGGCAATGCCCCCCCAAAACATCTGCAGTTACAAAAAGAGTAATTTAAAACACTGGTTATCTGCAAAGCTTCTGGCAACCGATGCACATAATTTCAGAGAGGTATTTCCAATAAAATTTTACTTTCAGATTTAATAAAAATATTAACATGCTCATAAATAATTATGCTGTCCCAAGCAATGGTGCTCATATGAGTATTAACAGCAATTCAATTTTAGGAAAAATTTAAAAACTCCAAACATTTCTGGTGGCAGGAAATTTTAAAAATTCAAATTATATACATTTGTAGCAAAAAATGAGACAATTCACTGAGTTGCTGGAAATAGAAAGTCAAGGAGACAAACAGAATTTCAAGGAAAAAGAACAATGCGGGACATCTGGGTGGCTCAGTTGGTTGAGCGTCTGACTTCAGCTCAGGTCATGATCTCACGGTTTGTGAGTTCGAGCCCCGCATCGGGCTTGCTGTTGTCAGCACAGAGCCCACTTTGGATCTTCTGTCCCCCTCTCTCTCTGCCCACCCCTGACTCTTGCATTCTCTCTCTCTCTCTCTCTCAAAAATAAACAAACATTTAAAAAAAAATGCTTCAAGGGAATACAGTTTTTGGAAATTCCTTCTTTTATCAACAAAACATTGTTTGCCCTACATCACAGTTTTGTTGGTGTTCTGAAATGCTATGATGATAAAAGTGTCAGCTAACCTATAGAGTGCTTACTGTGTGTAAGGCAGTGTGTTTTACACATATTAATTCAACTAATCTTTTTCATCAGCTGTACTGAGGAATAATTAACAAACATAATTGTATATACTTAAAAGGTGTGATGATGTGGTGGTTTGATATACACATACACCGTGGAATGATTAATAGGGTCAAGGTACTAAGAACACCCACCTTCTCATAGAGTTAACCTTTGTGTGTGTACTAAGAAAGCTTAAGATTGATTCTCAGCAATCTTCCAATCAGAAGATACCATATTATTAACTATGCTCACCAGGCTCGACACTAGGTCCTCATAACTTACTATTCTTATCACTCACAGTTTGTGCCTTTAACCTACATCTCCCCTTTTCCCCCTTCCCTCCAACCCCTTTAATGTACCATTCTATTCACTGTTTCTGTGACATTGGCATTTTCTTCACTTTTTTTTTTTTGATGTCACATATAGTAACTTATCTAATTTTCACAAAACATTTTGAGGTTTGTACTATCTTCATCTCTGCTTACACACAAGGAAACTGAGGCACCGGCTGGTTAATCTATTAAATTCAAGTTATGGAAGTATTGAAAAGTGAAGCTGGAAATTCATACCGTGACCCACTGCTGTGTATTACCTACTTTGATGCCTTCCTACCTAAAATGCTCAAGTGTTGAAAGTTTATCTCTTCAGCTAGGTTTGCAAGCCTCGGAAGGCAAGACCATACCATTCTCTTCTCTATGCTCCACGAAACCTAGGATTTAGTTTTGCGCATAAAACAGATTTAATCTAAAACAGTTCAGTAGTAGTTATCTCTGGGTATTATGATGAATGCTTAATTTTAGTTCTTGTAGAAATATAATATTTATCATTAACATTTTCCCATTCCGTGGATTTTCTCTTTTGGGCATGTATTACTTTTGTAATAAAAGAAAAAAAAGTATTTGTTACTAAGGCACTATTTAAAATCCATGAATACATAAAACAAAGGGAAAAGAAAGGAATATAAACAAGCAAGGGACACCCACATGGACATAGGAGGCAAGTCAGAAGGTTTGGCCTGAAGACTCGGGAGGGCTTATTTCTCCTTACCTGGCCTCGGGAAGCCGCAGGGCCCTGGGAGCCCTAAGAACAGGGCACATATTCAGACAACGCAAAAGCAAAACAGTTGACTTGTTAGAGGCTATCAGAGAAACTTCCAGAAACCGTGAACTCTTCATTTCTCCATACATTTTAAAGAAAACTTAGATATATCCACTTAATTATTTCTGCAATTTATTTGCAAAGCCTAGTTCTTTACTTGGGCTCCTCAGGTAACGGTTCAGTCCTGTATGAGCACTGGGTAGAATTAGGAATTATTTACTAGGGGCCGTTCAGCTCTACCTTTGAAGTCTAGCAGCAACGTTTTTCCTCTTAAATTAATGCAGTGGATTTTTATTTACAGAAGTACAAATGGTGAAAGATCATACCTTGACATGTAAATTTTTTGGAAGGAGTTGTGAGTAATAATTTATCTGCCATTTCTCCAGGACCAGCACAGCGCGCAATTCCAGGTTCTTTGTATTCCGACTTTACCCAGTCCGATAACCACTGCATGTTACAATCACAGTAAAGAGGGTTGGCTCCAATTGCTCTGGAAAACAACACCACAAAAGCACACACACATACACACACACAGTATGGAAGTATTGTTATTTCCTAAAGGAACATAACTCAAAGTGATGCTCAGTAGAAAATCCCTATAGATTTACTGATAACAATTTAGAAGAAAATGGAAACATCAGGGATTCGCCATTTTCCTGAATTATGTGCGGCTGGGATTTAGAGACTTGTCACCAGTCTTAAAATTTACCTGGTCTTTACAAGGTCTTCTTGTATTTGCAGAGACAGGTTTATATTGGATGTAACATCACCCGACACGCAGATTATACTTAGTTCATTCATCAATTATTTACTGGGAACCCAATCACTATGCCAGGTTTTGGGGACCCAAGCATAAATAATACATTATTCCTAACCCCAAAGAACTCCTTCTGCAGAGGTGATTAACATATACTCAAACATGCAAATCATTTGCATTAGAAGTGCAACAGTAGAAGTATTTACAAGGTGACTGTGAGCAGAGTCACCTTGTGAATAACTTTCCTGGGAGGCTGGTGGTTAAAAGTATGAGCTTTTACACAGTTAGATTCAAGGAGGCGGAAAAGATTGGGAAGGATGTCTCGGGGTAAAAGGCTAGTAAGTGCAAAGTCACAGAGATAAGAAAGGGCATGAAATAATAAAGATGCATAGAGCCAGTTCACCAGAGTGGATCTGGACCTTCCCTAGGTGTCAGTCCCTTTATAAAGTCCTTTATTTTAGGTCTTTGGTTCCCACTCACATTTGCAGTAGTACTGACAGCAAAAGTAATCAAGATGATAGCTAACATTGATTTTACAATATGCAGGTACTGTGCTGAGCCACTTATACGAACTACCTCATTCTGTCCTAAATGGCAACTTCATGAGGTCAACGGTATTACTAATTCATTTTACAGATTGTGAAACTGAGGCCAGAGAAGTTACTCCATGGGTTTTGTAAATTTGCCAAGCTTGGCAGAAGTAGTCCGTGCATAAAGTGGCATTTAAAATGGATTAATTTTGATTTATAATCAACTTGTGATTAGTAACGCTTCTAGGCTATAGTCTAAGTACAATTAAACTTACTCTTTCATGAAGAAAGGCCCCAAATATACTTGTAAAACCATAATACTTTATACTGTCGCAGTTTTAGTGTCCAACTTTAACCAAGAATTGGAGCACAGTAACTGTTATGCTCAGATTAAAACCTTTCTTCTAAATTAAAAATGAGAAAATTATGTTTTTGAGTCACCTGGTGCCACCTCTACTGACATTTGCTAAGTCCTTACTCTGCAAGGGGATGCAGTGGAGAAAGTGAATGGAGCAGAGCTCTTTATGATCTAGAGAGTCAAAGACAAATGCACGAAAGAAATACATGACAGAGCAAGGCACATGGCAAGAGATATTCAAACTGCCCCTATCATCGGTGGCGGTGCTCATGCGAGAAGTTGGTGCCTTCCTTGAGCTGCCTTTTCTGATAAGTCACCCTAACACTAGCAGAATGGCTACTTTCTTCTTCTTCTATTTTTAATTGTTTTTAAGGTTATGTATTTAGTTTGAGAGAGAGAGAGAGAGAGAGAGAGAGAGCGTGCGTGAGCAGGGGAGGGGCAGAGAGAGAGAGGGAGAGAGAGAATCCCAAGCAGGCTCCACGCTATCAGCACACAGCCTGGTGTGGGGCTCAAACTCACGAACTGAGATGGTGACCTGAGCCGAAACCAAGAACAGGACCTTTAATCGACTGAGCACCCAGGCGCCCCTGGCTACTTTCTTCTTAATGTTGCGTACTCTCCCAGACAGTACCAAGCTCTGCACCCCTGAGCTAGAAGCCTTCACCACACTCTATCTCATGCAGATGACATCCATGGAATTTGTAGATGAGTAGCCCTGATGTGGACTCTGAGGTAGGTGCTGGAGTTCAGACATGAAAAAGTGGAGGTTTTTCCTCCTGGGACCCGATGGTTTAGTGGAAGGGATACTAACGATAGGCACCAAACAGTCTTGACAGACAGATAGACAAAAAAACCTACACTGATTAACAGGGCCCAGTAAAGCACATTTAGATATAGCAAGATTGACTATTGGCTCCTCTCCTCTGCCCATCCCCCTTTCTCAATTGTTCACACATATCTTCTTGGGGTTTGGTGGGGTTTGGAGAGGAAGGCAAAGCCACGAGATAACATGACAGGCAATTTCTGGGGAACTGGGAAGCTCGGATACTATTTGGGCCTAAGCATAAATACCACCAGGTGGCGCCAAACCCACCCTGACACAAAGAAGTTTTAGATCCAAATGTGTTCCTGGAACTTTGTTCCAGGTTTGCCATGACCTTAACACTACAACTATAAATAATACAATAATGGAAATTGGCCCAGAAGAGGTTTTTTTGGACCCCATTTATCACATATTTTATATTTTTTTATTCTACTTGCAAAAAATAGGGAGGTACAGGGTCCTATGAGACAAGAGTACAAAGAAAAGGAAGAAAACAAAACAAAACAAACCCCACAACATTTCACCCAGTATGAGAATTTGGCAATTTCCTCCTATCATAGTATGAAATCTTGAACCATTTCTAATTTATTTTTTTGTATGGTGCGATATCCAGTACTCAGCAGTATTTGCTACATAAATGAGTCTGGTTTGAGCATATCAAGATAGGCTTCATAAAGGACGTAATATTTAGAAAGTCACCTGGACGATACAAGGTTTGAACAGACTGAATTGGAGGGGAACTGGTATTCTAGGATCAGAGAACGTTAAGAGAAAATGCATAGCTAGGAAATTGGAGAGCCATGTTTGTAAGAAGACATTATTAGCTAAGTAAAGAGAATCCCATTCCATTAGTTAATGGAGAGTAAGGGCCAGAAGAATAAATTAAGGCTATCTTGCAGAAGGCACTGCATCTAGACTGAAATCTTCGCATTTTCTTTAAAGCTGGAACCAATCACATCTCATGATGTGACAAGAAAGGGGTGGCAGAGGGCTGTATGTTCCAAACTCACTCACCAGGGAGAGTTTGACCCTAAACCCACATTCATGAACTAGGTACTCACAGGTGTGATAATGCAGAAAGATCATTAAAAGCACCTTCGGGCACAACAGAAATGTCATTTCCATGTAATGAACTAAAAGCAAGAAAAAGCAATATTAAATTTCTTACACATCAGCGAGTTCAGAAAAATTCTAACACGTGTGAGATTTTAGTTTATACTAAGCACTTCAAATCAGCACAGAAAATATGATCTATTCAAGACATGGTCTTGGTATAATTAGGTATCTATTTGGGAAAACGAAAAGTTCTTATGTCACATCATATGCATAAAATCAATTCTAGATAGATGAGTTAAATATAAAAATAAAACTAAAAATGTATTTAATAAATAGAGATCTCCTTTTTATGAACATAGGATGGCAAAGGCTGTCAAAGCACTATATAAAACTCAGAAACCATAAAGGAAAGTGATACATTTTTGACAATGCAAAATACATCCATAATTAATATGAAAGACAACCTATAGGGAACAGAATGGAAAATAGCTGCAAAATATATAAGACACAAGGATTAATTCCTTAGTAAAAAGACCTGCAAGCTTAGAGTCAAGTAGTAGATGCATAAAGACATGTATGTTAATAAGGAAAAGACAAAGCACTCGATAGAAAATAGGAAATGATATGATCAGACTCATGGAATAAGAAACACAAATGCTCAATAAAAGAGTAAAATATGCACAAATGCTCTAGTTATTGGAATTTCAAATTAAAACAGGAATGGAAAATAACATTCAACCTATCCTAGAATTATTCATATTATTCAATATTTGCCAGAGTGCTTTGAAACAGGTACTCTATTAAAACAGGTACGCAATCTGTCATAGAACAAGAATGAAAGGATTAATACTATTCAGTATTTGCCAGAGTGCTTTGTAATAGGTGCTCTATTAAAGGAGAGTTGGTGGAAAATAAATTTGTAAACTGACACATCCTTGTTTTAGGGGGGCAACTTGGCAGTTACTTTTGGTATTCTCCCAGGACAGTTAACAGTAAGGTGAATGTGTAGGATGCTTGCTCCAGCCCTGTAAGGGATAACGCAAGTCTGGAATCAAGCCACATGATAGCAAAAGATGAGGACGATTAAATAAGTTATGGTTCCTTCGTCCTATGGAATACTCTGTGCCAGTTAAATAGTTGAGGGATATTTCTAGATGATGGAAAAGAAATAGTCGAAAGCATATTGTTAAATAAGATGAGCCAATGACAGAATAAGAACAAATCCTATTTATGTTTTTTTAAAGTTATATCGCTGTGGGCATACATATACCAGCATATAAAAACAAATGCATATAAAAGAAGACCGGAAGACAAGACAAAACTGTTTAATTGTTAATTCTGGGTGAGGGGATTGTGACTGAGAATCATATTTCATTTCATATATTTAAAATACATTTTTGTAGGAAAAATGTACTCATAGATAATGCAATCTTTAAAGAAATGAACATTTCGTACATTTCTTTCAAAATTAGTTGGATCTATATGAAACATACATATTATCTATTGCCAAATAAATGACCACACCAACAATGTGGTGTTCTTCAAATAAAAGCTGTTGAGTATGATATGGGGAAAGAAGTAATCTTCCTATTTTCAAATTTGCAGTAAATCCTAATGTGTACATCAAAAATATCCCCAGATCATTAAAAACACAAGTCAAAACTCAGATCCCCGAGATAAGAGATACTTCGCTGCGCATAAGATGCTTACAGTAATCGGAGAGACTTCAATCCATCGAAGGTTCGAGGAGGAATACATCTCAAACGGTTGTAACTAAGAATTCTGAAAGCATACATAGTCGATTTGTTTTACTCAGATATCCCCAAATGGCCAAATGTCATTTTAAAAATGAAGCAGTTAAGAAAAGGGTTGTTTTAGCATTTCATAAATTGAGAATATCGATGCATAATACTTTAATGTTTGTGTTTTCACTAATACAACATATTTATTTTTAAATACAGTCTAGAATGCTTCCTTCCCCAGCCTATTCCCTCTCCCAGGTGGCTTTCCTCAGAAGTCTGTCTTAAGGATCTCTTCCAACCCCACCACATGTGTAAATTATTCTTTGCTCCTTTTATAGAACCCAGCACTTTAACAATATCTGTATTTGTTTGTTTACTGAGGTTTTGTTTGTCTGTTTCTCCCAACAATATTTATATTCCCTGAGGGCAGACTATCTATCTTGTTAACAGGGAACATCCAAGTGCCTAGAAAATGCCTTTAGTCCAGTGAATTGATAAACAGTCCATATCACATTTTCACACTCACAAGGTGAGGAGCTGGGTCATGTTGCTGAAGCTCTGATTAGAAAGGGTGCTTATTCGGTTGTTACTTAAGTCTCTACAAAAGAAAAAGAAAAAAAAAAAAGGAGTCTACTGTTACCAGAGGAAGTGAAATATTAGTGATTCTTAGAAAGAGAAGGTTCTTCTTGTTCAGTCACAGCTGCACGGTTAGCACTCAGCTTTTACCTGAAAATAACGAAACACTGGATAACCCTCTGAGGTACATCGTAATATTCATAATTATTCACGCCCCTGCCTGTTGAAATTAGAAGCGATGATATGTTTTGCTTTCAACTGCCACTGCAGTTAAGTGCGGGCACTGGTGCCAGGTTTCGGTTCAAAACAGAAATTTTAGAGGCTCCCGGGTGGCTCAGTTGGTTAAGCGTCTGACTCTCGATCTCGGCTCAGGTCATGACCTCAGGGTTCGTGAGGTCAAGCCCCACGAAGGGCTCTGTACTAACAGTGTAGAGCCAGCTGGGGATTCTCTCTCTCCCTTTCTCTCTGCCCCTCCCCTGCTCGCACTCTCTCGTAAAATAAGTAAATAAACCTAAAAACAAAAACAACACAGAAGCTTTGGAGTGAGCTCACTTTCCCCATACCCCTCTGCTCACTGCTTTGCAAGACTTGTGATGTTTCACAGCCAGTGCCTGTGCCTTGGTCCCAGAGCAAAGGCATGTGACAGGTGGAGGCCACTCACAACAGACACATCTTATGCGTGACAAATAAACCTTTGCTCATGAAGGTTCCATTGGTTGTACGTCCTTTGTCTTCCCTGTTATATATGCTCCTTGATACACACAGTCAAATTTGATAACTAAAAGAACTCATTTAATTACATCTGGAATGCCATAATTAAAAACTTTGCCCTTGGAAAAAAAAAAAAATCACTGGCGTACCGTAGGTCTTTAACAAATATCTGTTTAATGAATAAGTTAACGGGAGAGATGTGGATTTTTTACCCAGTGCTACATGGCTGTTTATACAAGTGTAACTGGTACTATGGGCTGTGATTTATATTCAGTTAACACGATCTTATTTTTATTACATATAATAATAAATGTGACCATATATGATACATATAATACTTATTGTACTATAATTACATTATAACATATAATGTAATATAATAACACATAATAAATAATGACATATTTTATTGATATACATTAAATATCTGGCAATTTTGCATTAGGAAAAAATTAGTGAATATAGCCATACATATACTCATACAGTGATATGTATATATTCTCTGTTTTTTTAACACAAAATGCTAAATACATAAATAAAAGTAAGATTCATGAATAAGTGAAAAATTATAGGTCGTAATTTATGATCATTTTTTAAAAAGTTTATTTTTTTTATTTTGAGAGAGAGAAAGAAAGAGAGAGAATGCACAAAGGTGGGGAGGGGCAGAGAGAGAGGGGGAGAAAGAATCCCAAGCAGGCTCCATGCTGTCAGCTCAGAGCCCAAAGCAGGGCTTGATCTCACGAACTGTGAGATCATGACCTGAGCCGAAATCAAGAGTCAGATGATTACCCAACTGAGCCACCCAGGCACCCCAATTTATGATTTGTATGTGTGTGTGTATTCACTGCTTTTTTCTTCTAAAGCAAAACATACAAATAAATGTAAGATGCAGAAAAGCTGAAGATAAAATATCAGTAAAATGAACCTATAAAATTGTGAAATGATAGGAATACTATAGGAACTTAATAATTCATCTTCTTAGCTGCTGAAAACTACATAAATTTAGAAAATAAGTTAAGTATATCTATATTGGCAGAAGTTACCTGAGTAACTTGAGTTACTCATGAGTCATTGGTAAAGTCATTTCTGGATCTACAAATTCTCATCTTTCATTTCCGACCTGGTCTTAAATAATTGCGTACTGTTCCATAAATGACCCAATTCACCTGAAGTGACCGTCTGGAAATTGCAGTAATTTAAAGGTTTGTTTAACAGAGCAAAATGTATGCAACCAAGTTCTTGCTGCTACTAAATAAGTGACTAGGGCCAGAACACGACATCTTAGGGGATATTCTCCCTTAATTTAATCACTGGTCATTTAAACAGTCCTACATACTTTTTACAAAGTGATTTAAGGGAAATTGAAAACGATTAATAGTACTTTAACCAACCACAACCTTGCTTAAGTCAAGTTTATGTTGGGAAATGTAACATTTTCTGTGACTTACGTTTCTAGAAGTCACTAATTAGGAATAAACCTTCTTATTCTAGGAACACTAGAAATCAGCCTCCTCAGCCAGCTGTATTCACTCGAAAATCATATAGGACTTAAATTAAAGATAAAGTATTTCCATTTCAATTTACTCCCATTGCTGATTTTTTTTTTTTTTGATAAGTTTTATCAATCACCAGCAAGGCTATTCTAAGTGTGACATTATATATAGTAAGATTGCATCTTTTTAAAAATATTGTGCATATAACTAGATCAAAATGTTGGTATATTTAAATATAGTCTTGTATTACCACTTAAAAATCCATTTACATTAATGAAAGAGAGAGATGTTATTTTACAAGGACATTAAACCAAACTGAAAAAAGAAAAAAGTCCATGTCTGAAATTTATGCCCAGAATATCAGCAACTTTGTCAAGTCTACCTAAATACTGCCCAAGTAAAATGAATTTTATAAAATTAAATTTGAATACCGGAAGCCCACAACTTAACTTAGAATGTATTATAAAAGAAAATGAAACCTAATAAAATGCATTTTCAACGTTATTACTATCCATGACCTTTTGCTTAAAGTCAAGAATCAAGCCATTATTTTCTATCTTTCTCTTCTTGTCTTGTGATAAAATAGCCCATATTCATCATCAGTCGAGGTATCCAAATTTGCTGCATTTCTGTAGTTCTAGGCTACTTAGGCTTTATCACATTTGTACTTTGAATTAGAGGAGGCCCTTTCTCTACGATGCACCATTGCCTGATTGATATTCAATGAAGATGTAGCTAGTGATCCAGAACCGCAATGAGCAAGTAGGGAGGCATCTAACTGTAAATGATTTATCTCATCTGAAAGGTTCACTAGATCTTCTGCCCGTTGCTACCCCCACTTTCATGAAACAGAGTAAGGAGTCAAAGATGAAAATACGCAACACATTACTTACATAAGTGTTAAATGTTTGTAGTTAAAGAGCTCCTTAGGAACCAGTGTAAATTGGTTCCCATCCAGATACCTAAAAACAAGAAAACAATATTATCTTTTTTGTTTTTTCTAAAGGAACAGAGGTGTGATATAAAATAGTTGACACTATTTCACTCTTAACTGAGGCAAGAAAGCACTTGGCAATTCTGGCTTTAAAACATCATGTTCCTAGCTGGGGTTCCTATTTAAAAGAAGTGAAGGGGGAAAAAGCAGAGTTGTCCAATCTAGTAGAATTATTTTGTAGATCACTTAGCATAAATTACAAAACCAAGGAGATACTGGTGAGTGCAGTTCTTTGAGGTTTATGTAATGAGGTGAGTCATGTGTCCAACTGTGTGTCAAGAAGAAGGTTCATTCAATCAACCATATTTATTTGGCCTCCTGTGTGCTTGTATTTACACGGAGACAATACCATGAAATGCATTCGCTACTGACAGAACCTCGCCACCGAGGGCCAAGACCACTCTCCACTGCCTTAATAGGGATCCATACACTTAGCAAATAACAATGGATGGTTTGAAGGAGATACTTAGGAATTTGGATGTAATCAGATTTCAGTTAAAGATATCTTGAAAATAGTTTTTAACCACTGTATATCTGCTTTGTGACAATAATTTTAGAAGGTTTCATAGAACATCACCCACCACCTTTATCAAGGACACAATATAGCATCTATATGTAAAAGTAATAAATAACCACACATATGTGAAGTTTCCCTTTCTGACCAAAGTCAGCAGAATAATCTGCAGATAGATTGACTCTGGGCTAACTAGCAAGCCATAAAAATAAATGAATGTGTAAAGTTCTATCCATAATGTCACAAAAAGAAAAATAAACTGCATCTCAATCAAGGCTGTTTTTTCCCAGAATATAGATGAGGAAGGGTAAAAATGTCTTTCAGCAACGTAGGCCATCTCGCTGTAGATGTGCCTACAAACCATTGTGGCACCTTGGACACAGGCCACCTCCTACTCCAGTGTTGTGGCAAATCTTAAGATCCAAGGTTGAGGTTATTAGTATTTTTGCTGGATATAGAAATTGCTGAGAAATTGCCTCAGATAATAATCTGTTTCAAATAGTTCAAAATAAAAAGTTATATAAAAGGCACAACTCATCAAAATATGTGATAAATATGTAACCAAGAGTCAGGCATATGTTATGAGTTCTTATTATGCTTGCTCAAATTTTCTGACTCTGTGTTTCTTCTTTGACTCCTCTTTCTGTCCTCCACCTAAGTATTTCTTGGTACCACTAGAGGGAAGCACAATCCCATATAGTTCAGTACTTTCCCTTTATTCTGGAAAACGCCATAACAGAAAGCTAAAAAGATTCAGAATGCGTGCTATGGATGTGTACATGTAAAACAACCTAAGAGGGAAATTACATGGAACTGATTAAAAATAATAGATACCATTTGTTTAAAACTGTCCAATAAAACGTACTTATTTTTGCCAAATTCTTTAATAATTTAATATAATATGCAATGAGATTTTTCTAATACACACATATATGTGATTGTAGAGAAGGATCCCGCTAACTTGGTATGATTCTAAGAATAAGCTCTTGGGGAGGTAAAACTTGAATTCACAAGAGACTAGTTAATATTTTCCTCATCTCTATAACATATTTTGTTAGAAAAATATTACTTTCTAATACTTTGTAAGGAAACAGATTGAAAATTCAACTGTCTGACAGAAGAAACATATGGACGGCAGAGACGGGATATGAATCAAGTAGCTTCTCAGATGAAATTCAGTAATGAAATTAAAGAATAAGTTTAAAATTATTTGCTAGGCATTGGGTAGAGGCACCAAGGTATGGGCCAGTTAAAAAGATGGGATTCCACGTTAAAAATGATCTGTTTATGCCGAGTGTTGTGTTCTTGGCTGGGCTGTTCCTAGAATCAATGTTGAGCATACAGAGTACTCTAAAGGCATCTGGCTTCCAACACTGGATGGAGAGTAATCTTCTGAAATAATACTTACTAAAATAAGAATTAAGTATTTAATTACACACACACACAAAGTAGTGCTTATTGTCAATTAACAACTGTGATGGGTGGCCAGAGAGAGAAACTGAACACTTCACAGCATTTCAAATCTAAGAGAGACCTTCCGCATATATGTGCTAAGATCACACCTTTTCTTTCTTTCTTTCTTTCTTTCTTTCTTTCTTTCTTTCTTTCTTTCTTTCTTTCTTTTTTTCTCTCTGTGTTCAATTCAGGACCAAATTTGTAGAATTGTGCATGATTTGAAAATAATTTCCCTGGTAACTGAAGCGACATCTTCTTAAAACTCATTATGTATGTTCCATGTTGCCAAAACTTTATCAAAGCTGCTTTTTTAGAACGCTCGTACTCATGTATATGAATTATAGGTACATATCTGCACAAATTACATCAGAACCTAAATCTTTTTTTTTTTTTTTTTTTTTTTTTTTTTTTTTTGGGGGGGGGGGGGGGGGGGGGGGGGGAGTGGGAGAGAGAGAGAGAGAGAGAGAGAGAGAGAGAGAGAGAGAATTCAAGTAGTCTCCACACTTTTAGCATGGAACCTGACATGGGCTCCATTTCATGACCCTGGGATCATGATCTGAGCCAAAATCAAGAATTGCATGCTCAACCAACTGAGCCATCACTAAACTTAAATCATTGTTGCTACACAGTTTCACATAGAGGAAATAAATAGGCAAAATGAGTCAAGTGCATTCATATCGAGCATTTGTCCATGGTACATAAATATACAGAGTATGGAATGGAAAGGAGCATTCAGGCTTCATAATACTCAAGCAGCTTGTTCTCATTCTATTCCACATATATAACATGACACAGAGAAGAAAGTGTGCCTGGTGTTTAGTGTCTAGATAAGTGTATACTGACCATGTAATATGTGGTCATAAATCAGTTATGAAAATGTTAGGGATAATTGGCCTTATACCTTTTATGATCAAAAGGATTCTAATTCAAGGCCAAAGGGCAGTACCTCTTTTTAACACAGAGATTATGCTAGCTTCTTTTTTTTTTTTTTTTTATTTTATTTTATTTTTTTTAACGTTTATTTATTTTTGAGACAGAGAGAGACAGAGCATGAACGGGGGAGGGTCAGAGAGAGAGGGAGACACAGAATTGTTAACAGGCTCCAGGCTCTGAGCTGTCAGCACAGAGCCCGACGCGGGGCTCGAACCCACGGACCGTGAGATCATGACCTGAGCCGAAGTCGGACGCTTAACCGACCGAGCCACCCAGGCGCCCCTATGCTAGCTTCTTCTATATTCTAGATATTTATGAATTCCACGTGGGAAGATACAGTGGTAAAGAATAATTAACGATATAAACTATGGAATCTCCCAGACACTGGAGAGCAACTAAAAGTACAGCATTTCCTAAGGTGTATTTGCTAGAACATTAGTCTTGCCAGATAGTCTATGAGAAAAAGGATATACAGGCAAATGAGTATTGGAGTTATCTTATATTTTACCACCCTCTCTTGGAGTGTCACAGTGCACCTTAGCATAACATAGACACTGAGAAATCATGCAGTGAATAAAAGAAACACAACTGAAATTTCCCAAGTGCATGTAAACTGCTTTTTTGTAAAAAATTGTTTATTTGTTTATTTTGAGGGAGAGTGCAGGGGAGGGGCAGAGAAAATCCTAAACAGGCTCCTTGCTGTTGGCTGGAAGCCCAATGTGAGGCTTGATTTCACAAACTGTGAGATCATGACCTGAGGCAAAATCAAGAAGAATTGGATACTTAACCTACTGAGCTACCCACATGCCCCAAGCTGCCTTTTATATTATCTGTTTAGGGTTTTACATGAAACTATTTAATGCCTACAGAATGGAATTTGGAAACGGGACTCTCCATTTTGTTTGGTTTCCATTTCCCTTGTTGAAATATTAATTGTTAAGGAAACAGACAAGCTCTACTTACAATTCAGTGACATCTCTTGGAATACCTTTGGGCAAGACCTTCAAGCCCTTATTGCTACATCGGACGACTGTATCCAAGCATGTACATTCCGTGGGGCAGCGAGACAGTGGAGAACAGCTATTGTCATCATTTCCTAAATTGCCGAAAGAAATACAGGAAAGCCCAGATTTGTGGCTTTGAAAATGACAGAAGCGATGTTATGCTTTTAGCTTAACAAACACAAGAATCTTGAGCCATGTGATCGCTTATACACATACAGGGCATTGAGTATTTACAAACTGGTACCATACGTTTTATACAGCACTGTTTTCAGATTGCCTAGGGCAGGATTCCCGAAAATAATTCACAATTTATATTATCCATACAATCATAACAGTAATTTTCTCTGCTCAGTTATTTATACAAATTATACTTTTAATTAGAATATAGAAATGTAAACTGAATTATGGAGGAGTCATAAGGACACAGACATGAAGAAACACAGAGGGATAAAAATGTTTAGCAGAAAATGTAAATGTTTTTTACGTTTTTTAATGTTTTTTAAATGTTTATTTATTTTTGAAAGAGACAGAGAGAGAGTGTGAGCAGGGGAGGGGCAGAGAGAGAGGGAGACACAGAATCTGAAGCAGGCTCCAGAATCTGAGCTGTCAGCACAGAGCCTGATGTGGGGCTCGAATTCATGAACTGTGAGATTGTGACCTGAGCCAAAGTCGGATGCTCAACTGACTGAGCCACCCAGGCGCCTCAAGGCCCTCATTTTAAAATATAAGGCTCAAAGGGGCTCTCTACTTACTGGTAGTAATAACAGAACCTGCTCTACCTACCTTATGTGGCTATTGTGAGAATCAAATATGATGATACATCCAGAGCTTTAAAAAGCGAAAACTATTATTTTTGTTAGATTTACTAGAATTTATTTTATTTATTTATTTTTTGGGGGAGAGAGAGCTCGACAGAGTGCAAGTGGGGGAGGGGCAGAGAGAGTGGGAGACACAGTGTGAAGCAGGCTCCAGCCTCCGAGCTGTTAGGACAGAGCCTGATGCGGGGCTTGAACTCATGACCTGTGAGATCATGACGTGAACCGAAGTCGGATGCTCAATCAACTGAGCCGCCCAGGCGCCCCTAGAATTTCTGTTAAGTCAATTGCTTTTCTCCTTTGCAAATGACAGTTACTAAAAGAGATGCTTAGAATGATAAAGAAAAGTTAAAATGAAGCTATATAAACAGTACCAACTACAAGTTGAAAACTGGACAATTTAAATAAAACATTCAGAAACACAAAGCAAGTAGACTCAGAGGTGAAAGCACAGTCTGAGAAAGTATGTGCCCTGTTTCTAAAACAAAAGAAAAGAAAAGAAAAGAAAAGAAAAGAAAAGAAAAGAAAAAAAAGAAAAGAAAAGAAATGCCCCAAACTATCTGTTTGTGTCCCCTAGCGTTGGACCAGTCATTTGAATGCTTGGTAACAAAAGATTTAGCAAGGTTTTCTTACCATCATCACACGTGAAGTCTTGAATGGCAACATCCTGGATGGGGATTTCTTTGAGGAAATATGGTTTTTGACATCGAGGATTTCCGGTTACGATCCTTTTCTTCCTGAGCCATTCCCCAAGCCAAGCCAGGTAGCAGTTACAGTTAAACGGATTGGCCAACAGGTTTCTAAGAGCCGCATGCAAACAATGCAGGGATGAGTTCAGGGGGTCATTTTCTTACCTCTCAAAACCCCATGCGACCATCTTTCCCACACTATTTCTGCTGGAATGATGCCTTCTGATCCTTCGTATTAACCACCCCTCACCCCCATCCCCCATTCATACTCAATCACAAGCAACATGTGGGATGCATTTTTTTGGCTAAAATGTTTGCTTGGAACTTGAAAAATAACAACACTTTCAAATAAGAATCTTCAAATAATTTCACGGAGAAAATAAAGCAAAGTAAGCAATTCGGAGGTTTATGCAGGGGATCCTGATAGATATCTCATTTAGAGAGAATTTAAACTCGTCAGAGATCTGATTTGCTGTCAAACTTCCCTGCACTGATAATGCAGTAATTTAATATAAAGATGGAGGCTGATTACCTTATATTATTGAGTTTAACCTGACAACAGCTATTTTATTAATTTATCATTTCAAGATTTCCATCCCTTATTTGCTCCAGAGAATAGGTTTCCCATCTAAACTGACAGCTGAGTTGATTAAATGCCAGTTATAAAAATGAATTTCCTTCTACAAATCTCAATACTTTTGGCATCTCACCACTTCAGCACAAACCTATTGACAACCTTATTATTTATAAACATGCCATCTTTAACATGCACAAATTAGTCACTCGATGTAAAGTGTCACATTTTATGTAGAAAGAGGATTAAGTACTTTACTGATGGATGGATGCTTCCCTCAAATTATTTCTGCAGTGACTCGAGCTATGTTGAACATGTTTTCTGTTTTGTTTTTCCTTTCTAACTACCTTTCCAGTTAGATTAGTATATTTAGATGCCACCATCACTAGGAAATCAAATCTGTTATAAGATTTATTATTTCAAATACTGCTCTTTAGATGATGACATATAAGAGAACTAAAATACATTGTTTAGAGGGTTTTGTTTGTTTCTTTTTTTAAAACAACACCTTCTGAGTTCTATCTATGGACCTACAAATATTCTTTATTTTCTAACTGTCTACATAAAATATCCTCTTGGACAGGCTCAACCTATTTCTTCAATATTTTCCTAATATCACTGTAAATGCCCTCCAGTGAACAGTCTCTGTTGTTGGTCTGGCCATCCTAATGTCGCTCCTGTCACTGTGAATGATCCTTTTGAGCATAGTTTGTTGGCAATAACCCTATCAGCTCTGTTTTTATGGTATTTACACCGAAAAGACTCTGACGTGAGAACACTGGGGAAATCTACTACATTTCTGTGATTTGCAGTGCAATCAAGTTATAAGATTAAAATTTATAAATCAAGTCACATCACATTATTATAAAAAAATAATTGAAAATATTATAAATTTTGTTAAATTTTAATATGAGAGGGTAGGTAATATTTTTAGAAAAATTAACATAAATTTAACATACAAATTTGTTGAACACTAAACCCTTGATCCCATTTTTGTGAAAAGCCTAATAATGTATTAAAATGCTATTAATAAAAGGAACAAATATACATTGGCTCAGTAATACAGAAATGAAGAAGATCTTTCATACTTACAGAGTAGATAAAGAATGCAGAGTATCAAATGCCCCTGGTGCAATGGTAGTGATTTGATTATCATATAAAGAAAGCAAACGCACAGAACTCAGTCCTATGAAACTGTCATTGCCAACACAGCTTATGCGATTACTTCTCAACATCCTGAGGGAAAGGAGAACATTGTTATGGAGAGAAAGCATCAAGCAATCAGTTTTGCCCATCTGAGGATCCAAATAACCCCTCTGCAAATGTGTGGCATTCATTACTGTTTTCTGAGTGATCTCTTGTCATTAGGAATTGCTGTGGATATATACCAAAAAATGCTTAGTTTGCAATGATTGCACTCAGCTACAAAAAAGCACGGGTGAGCCTCACGTGGACTCACAGCCCCATCTGATGAGGGTAGAATGTCTTCCTCTGATGCTATAATTATGTTTGCCTGCTTACATAATGTCCTAATTCACCTACAGCTCTCTGAGCCCTTGAAGGCCTGTGATTTGTGTATTCACGGTAGCATTACATCTGAGGTTTAACAGAAAGGAAGCAGAAAAGAATCAATAGTCACACACAGCAGATGGGGAACTGAGAGCATCTCAAGGACTTAGATGCCAAGTCAGTGTCAGCATAGGCTGGGGAACCCAAACTAGACTGAGCACCTGAGGATCTTGCCCACGTTATTTTATTTATGAAAATTATTTTATCATTTTAAAGTTTGGAACTTAAAAAGAGGCAAGAGTTAACAGATCCCAGTTGCTCACAATGAAGTTTAAATCTGCTTCTCTCTCTCTCTCTTTCTCTTTTTTTTTAAGTTTATTTATTTATTTGGAGAGAGAGAGCAATCACAAGCAGGGAAGGAACAGAGAGACAGGGAGAGAGAAAGGATCCCAAGCAGGCTCTGCACGCTCAGTGCATGGCCCGATGTGGGGCTAGAACTCATGGACTGTGAGATCACAGCCTGAGCAAAATGAAGAGTCAGACACTCTGAGACTTCAGGGTGCCTCCATCCGGCTTCTCTTGAAAGAATCCTGACCTCTTTAAATTTTTAGCAACTGCCATTAATAGGATTAACACTGATGTCTTTTCCTTGTCACTGCTGAAGTTTTGGCTCCATTCTCAATTCTTTGCCAAACTGTTTATTTGTGGAGCTTCGAGAAGGAATGAAAAATGTCTTAAAAAGCCTGTGAAAATGAATAGTGGCCATGAATCTTATTCAGAATTGCTGAGGTTATTTTACTTTTCAAGGCATGTGTTGAGCACCTTCCTAGAAGATTGCAGTATGTTAAAAAAAAAAAAAAAGAGGCAAAAATAAGTGAATAACAAAGTGTTCATTTTTTTTTTTATTTTTTATTTTTAAAAATTTTTTTTTAACGTTGATTTATTTTTGAGACAGAGAGAGACAGAGCATGAACAGGGGAGGGGCAGAGAGAGAGGGAGACACAGAATCTGAAACAGGCCCCAGGCTCTGAGCTGTCAGCACAGAGCCCGACGCGGGGCTCGAACTCACGGACCGTGAGATCATGACTTGAGCCGAAGTCGGACGCTTAACCGACCAAGCCACCCAGGCGCCCCACAAAGTGTTCCTTTAAAATTCTAGGTTGCTCTAAGAAATACATAAGAACTATCAACTTTCGCATTCTGTTAAGTCACATATAGGGAGAAAGGATGCTGCCTTGTCAAGGAATAATTTTACGTTAGGAAACAAATACACAACAGAGAGGTATTTCTATCCACACTGTCATTTTCCATAAAGTAATAAAGAGTATCTGGTCTTAATCTTGGTGGAGTCATGGACCCCTGGGAGAAGCTAAAGAAAAGTTTTGCTCCCTGTTACTAGAAAAATCCATAAGTGCACATATGTACCACATTTTGGCTGCAATGTCAAATATTCAAAGACACACTGAAATCTGTGCACATATTATTAAGAGGTTTATTAGTCTCAAAGAGTTAAGAAGTCTAGGGATAATGGGGGTGTCTTGTCAAAATCTTTATAGTCCCAAGCCCAAAGATATCACTTAGAGAAATACATATGTCCAGACAAACCTACTTTCGTCCTTTGAATACTGAGCTTGGCTCTAAAATACTCTAGTATTCTTGTGTGGCAGAGTGGGTTAAAGACAGAGCCACTCACATCTGTTTGTGCCCAAACATCTGGGGCACAAAAACATCGCTAGAAATATAATGAAGGAGAAAGTGAATTTAGAGGACTTGTCTCAGGGAGAGTCCTGCGAAAGAAACTGGTCAGAAGAAAACACTGGAATAAGCTGCTTGGGATGGTGTTATGAACTTGACTATGTGTTCCAAAATTCATAGGTCGGAGTCCTGAGCCCCAATGTGACCATATCTGGAGACAGGGTCTTGATGGAGGTAATTAAAGTTAAATGAGGTCCTGAGGGTGGGACTCTAATCTTTTAGGACTGGTGTCCTTATACAAAGAGGAAGGGACACCACAGCATTCTCTCTCTGTACACAGAGGAAAGTGCACGTAAGAGTAGAAGGAGAAGGTTTCAACTACAAGTCAAGAAAGAAATCTCACTAGAAACCAACCCTCTCAGCACCTTGATCTTGGACCTCTAGGCTCCAGAACTGTGAGAAAACAAATTTCTGTGGCTTAAGTCATCAGTCTGAGGTATCGTGCTATGGCAGCCCAAGGCAGACTGATGTAGGCGGGATACAGACTCCTTCCTCACCCCCTTCCCCTCCTCTGCCCAACCCCCACGCTGCCTCTTCAAGAAGGTGCCAGTAACAAGCAGTCACTCAACTATCTTCCAACAAAAGATGCTTCTGCTTGTAGGATTCGTGTTTTGCAGAGTTGCCTGAAGCAGCCTGGCCGAGGGAGGTGGGGGCAGGAACAGATGCAGCCGCCTGTGGTGTATTTTCTCTGCTCTCCTCTACCCTCTCCTCGGTATCTCCTCCATAAAAAGGCTAAAAGACTATTTGCATAACGTTTTGAAGGGGCTCAAGTTAGTCTGTGGGAGGGCTGCAGGCTAGCCCTGCTGGATGTTAGGTTTCACTCTATTCCTGGGAGGCTCAGGAGCAAACGTCTACACTCATGGGCAGACATTTTCAGTAGGACTTGAATTCAGGATGCTAGGAACACATCCACGCCGGCTGGGGAAATGGTCTTCTCCCTCTGCGCCAGATAAAGAGCAGGCAAGGGATGTCCTCAAGTATCCACCCTTCTGGTTGTGGCTCTGAGGGACAGGGTGACAGTTTAGGAGAGACAGTAGAGTGTGGACCTCTCTCCACTGTGATCACCATCAGTTGCTTCTTGGTTACAAATAGTTTCCTTCATGTCCTCCAAACGCTTCAGAGTGTTGATTTGTACATCTTCCAATTTTAGGTTGCCACTTTTGTCAAACATAATCATATACTTCCGAGAGAATAAAAACTACATATATGCACCGTAGAAAATTCAAGTGAACATAAAGTGCGGTTTTTGCTATTCAATCCAATCCCTGTCCTCTTTGGTCAACAACTTTTTGGAAACATAACGAATTTCTTTGTCCCAACCTGCCTACCCCCAAGCAAGTAGGCACAACTCTTAGCGTGTTGCTTTGAAATAGACGGTTCACGACCTACCATCAGTCAGTCTCTTTTTCACTAAGACCTTACAGGAGCAGACAAAGGTGGTTTCCCGATGAACCGTTAGTTATTCTGTGCCACAGGGGTTGGATTGGATTCTGAAGCTAGACCCCTGGGGCCAAGAGCGAGTGTTAGATGGAGGCGTTTGATGAAAAGGCAAGAGAATGAACATTCGGAGGCAGAACGAGGGAAGGGGGGAAATCTGCACCAGCACTGGAACAAGGGCAATCTTTTTTGCTGAGGAATCAGCCATCGGGAGACATTCTCGATCTTTTGCAAGCAACACACCGAAGTCTGGGGGATTCTAGGAAGGGAATGTTTGCACGCACAGGATGTGTGTGTGTGTGTGTGTGTGTGTGTGTGTGTGTGCGCACACGCGTGTGTGTATCTGTGAGAGTGAGATGTAGACAGACGTTGAGATGGTAGGGTGAGGAGGAGTCTGAGCTACTCCCCCACCTGGACTTATAATGACCAGTGAACTACAGTTCTGTGATGGAAGAATCACAATGCAGATGAGAATACTTACAAAGTTTTCAGGCTTTCTAATCCCCTGAACATCTTATGCTGAACGTTTTCCAAACGATTACTCGTGAGAAGTATTTCATTTACACCTGATGCTCCTTCAAATGCTCCCTCTTCAATGTCTGTGATCTTATTGTTGCTAAAGTTTCTAAATTAAAAAAAAATGTTGAAATCAAGATTTTAAGCTATTTCTTTCAACAAGGGCATTGAGACAACATGTCTGACCATTTTCTTCTACTAAACAAATTCTTCCATAATTTCCAAGCTTTTCACTGCCCAGCACCACAGGTTCTGAAAAGACACCACACTTCCTATTCCATTGAACCAAACTGATGATAATATTGGGGGAGAATGTCTATGGTGAAAAATACCAGCCCAATCAACGTCAAAATGATCTTCAAGGGTCACTAGAAGTCTAACATTGTTGAGGTCAGGTATTGAGTTGTATAAACCTTTATATTCAGCACAATACTTCAAAAGGAACTTTTTAAAGAAATGCCCCAAAGACTACTGAATGAATTAATGACTAAAAGAAGGCAATTGGGTAAAGAGAAGAAAGATGGGTTAAATGTGTGAACATTTAGATAGCATCAGAAGTGTATCAGAATAGGGGCGCCTGGGTGGCTCAGTCGGTTGAGTGTCCGACCTTGGCTCAGTTCATGATCTCACAGCTCGTGAGTTCGAGCCCCACGTCGGGCTCTGTGCTGACAGCTCCGAGCCGGGAGCCTGTTTCAGATCTGTGTCTCCCTCTCTCTCTCTGCCCCTAACCCACTCACATTGTCTCTATCTCTCTCAAAAATAAATAAACATTAAAAAAATTAAAAAATAAAAGAAATGTATCAGAATAGGGGTTTGTTCCCAGTAAAACTTCTTATTATAATAATGTGTTAAAACAGCCAACTTAACTGTCAATATCCTGTGTAACACAAAATACTACAATGCTTGCCCAGAGGGCAAAAACATCCAACTGAGGTAACCCCTTGCTACAGGTTCTATCTTTCCTTTTCTCATTGCTCACTCAAAGACCCAGAATGCTCCCAGAACAAGGATCATTTTTATGTATCGTTTTATTCCTCTCAGAGCACTGAATGTAGGAGTTGCTCAATAAATATGTGTTGAATTGAAAGGTATGAATAAAAAGTAAGAGCAATCAGTGCCAGTGAAAAGGAGAAAAATGAAATAATATGAAACTCTTTGGGATGCAGTATAATATGGGAGTCAAGTGCACAGGAAGTAGACTACTCTGCCACTTACAAGTCAGTGTGACCATGGGCCAGATACACATATGAAACAGAACAATGCTCCTTTTCTCCTTTCAATGTTTCCTCTCAGATGGAGGCTGTTCCATTGGCCTTACATACTTGACCTCTGTTCTGTCCCTCCCACCCTTCCACCTCCTCAGGGGAGGGGAATATTGTCTGAGTGTTACTGAAACTGCTGAGTTGATAAACTGATTTTAAAATATGAGTTGTGGATATGTAGTAACACAGATGAGCTATCAAGCCAGTTTACCAATCATTAATTTTGACTATCTTCTAATGAAAGTTTAATGAAGCAAAAAGTCAAATAGTTGACATGAATGTGCTGAAAGAGATATAACAGCGTGGTTTAGGGAATAGTAAAGGAAGTTACAAAACATTACCGCACCCATTTCTAATGTGCTTAGATTGCTGAATTCCTGCTGTGGCCACATAACAAACCAGCTGTCTGAATTAAAATAAGATGCTAGGGGCTCTGTTAGAGAAAACGTGGTTGGCATCGCTTGAAACTCCTCTCAGAAATTACCCTAAAATCATGTCACAGGTAGTCATTGTATGGAAATTTCGCCCGGCCTTTTATAGTTTCCAATTTCCAAAGAAATCTGAATAAAATTGCAAAGGGATGTGAAAAACACAACAAAACACCACAGAAATCTTAAAAGGTGGCTAATGCACGGCTTACATTTTACGTAACTGCGGAAGTTTCTTGAAGATTCCTGTAGCTTCCAACACTGTGAATTCATTATTATTGAGACGCCTCAGAAAAAAAGAAACAAAACATTCATTACCAACAGTTAGGAAGGGATTAGATTTTATTTCTCATAACAGAATTGTAAGATCATTTAATAATTATTCCAAAGTAAAATAGAGAACACATGCCACAGAAAATCTGTGGAAGTACTGATTTTTCCCCATTTCACTCAAATTTCAATGATCAAAATAAAATATGAAGAAGCATATAATAAGGAAAACCAATGATCAAAAATGAAAACTAGCTCTCACTCAGTAATTTATAGAACAAACTTTGTCAAACTTTTTTCCACTATTGTCTCTCCTCCCCCAAAGGATTTTTCTCCCAAAAAGCATTTTAAACCATTTTTTCTAACCACTTGCTGCAAATATTTTTTACTAATGGATTTTTTGATATGCAGTTTATATGCCATAAAAGTCACTCTTTTACAGTGTACAATTTAGTGGTTTTTAGTGTATTCACAAATCTGTGCAACTATGTTTGTTGCCTAATCCCAGAATATATCCACCACCAAGAAGAAATCTCATACCCATCAGAAGTCACTCTCAATTTGCTTCCCTCCCTGCCTCAGTCCCTGGCAACCACTAATTTACTTTCTGTCTGTATGGAGTTTCCTATTCTGGATGTTTCATACAAATGAATTCATGAAAAGTGTGGCTTTTTTCACTTTACACAATGTTTACAAGGTTCATCCATGTTTAGCGTATGTCAGCACTTCATTCCTTTTTGTGGCCAAATAATATTCCAGTCTATGGACATGCCAATTTTGTTTATCCCATTATCAGCTGATGGATATTTGGGTTGTTTCTACTTTTTTTGATTATCATGAATAGTGCTGCTACCAACATTGGGGTAGAAGTTTTTGTGTAGATACATGTTTTTGATTTCTTTGGATATTTACACTGATGTGAAATTGCTGGGTTACATAGTAAAACTATATTTAACAATTTGATGAATAGCCAAACTGTTTTCCAAAGATGCTGTGTCATTTTATATTCCCCCAGCAATGCATGAGGGGTCCAATTTCTCTCACCTGTTATTGTCTTTTTTTGCTTTTATGGCCATTCTAGGGGATGTGTTACCTCACTGTGGTTTTGATTTATGGTTCCCTAATGCTTCATGATACAAAGCATTTTTTTAGGTGCTTATTGGTCATTTGTATTTCTTTTTTAGAGAAATGTGCACACAAATAATTTGAGCACTTTTAAATTGGGTAATATACCTTTTTTATTGTTGAGTTGTAATAGCTCTTTATATATTCTGGATAGAAGTCCCCTACTGGATACATAATTTGAAAATCTTTTCTTCCCAGTACTGATTTTTAAATGTATAATTTAAAAAGCTCCTAATTTCTTAAAACACACAAAAACTTTGCCGAATAATAAATTAGATGTTAGTGTTGCAATTCTTAATTGACAAGTAAGCCTATTTAGGCTGTTATCATGCAGGAAGATATAATTTGAATTATTGTTTGTAATAATATTGGCAATACACACAACTCCCTACGTGACCATAAAATAGAGTTCAGGCCTTTTACTGCATGTTTTTCACACATTTCAAAAAATCCTGGAGCTATGAAATAGATTCAAAAAGTAACAGGAATTAAAAAAAAAAAGTATCACTACAGCCTCGGGTAGTTTCTGTCATCCTTTTGAAAGCATTACATTATTTGAAATTACTCAAATTGCTTAGAATTCATTAAGTAACAGGCGCGAATATAGGCATGGTGGGAGATAAACCATAAAACACAATCCCTGTCATCAAGGAGCTACAATGTAGTTGAAGACAAAAGGGTTATGCATGCAGAAAAGGACAACTGACTTTGCAAAGAAGTAACTGGCAAATACCAGATGGTGCTATACATAAACGTTGCTAAGATGTTCCGAAAACAATGAGGTGTCACCAGGTTTTTCTTCAATTTTTAGAACACTAGCATTAGTTTTATAAATAACGTCACTAAAGGCAAACCTTACATGGCACAGAATCTATAGATGATTCAACAAACATATTTTAACACCTAGTATGTGCTAGGCCCTTGTTAGGGTTATAAATATAAATCTAATCTCACTATTCTTTTGTGTTTCTGCTATGCTATCCATTACTCAGGAAAAACAAAACCTACCCGCTGTGCTGTAATACTTGATAATCACTGAATCCTTCCACCTTCAGGTCCGTGAAGTAATAAAGCGGATAAAGGCTCTCTGCTTTAATTCATAATGTACAGAGATTCAAAACGGTGACTCTCAAAGTACTTTATTTGGTTGCTGTGAAAGACTATATCCCTTAGAAATCTATTACATTTTTAGAAATGGGTATGGGCATAAATAATACCCAAGAAATAAATATCAGATGAATGCTCTTATTCTTAGCATTATCAAGAGCTAACTGAATTTTTGAGAAGTAAATTAACTTCTGGAGTCGTATCTTGGACCAGAAAGATGAAGTCAGATAGCCTCTAATCTATCTTTGTACAAAGAAGAGTTACGGCCATGCGTGTTCATTAAAATCAATCCAATCATCAAGAATAAAAGAGCAAGACAAAAATTCCATTGCTTCGATGCTTTCATTCCTCCCTCCCAACCTGGATTTTGTTAGGAGATGAACTCACAGCTCTGCGGTGTACTGGGGAATGTGGTCTGGGATTTTGGTGAGTTTCTGATTGGAACAATCTACCGTGGTCCCTTCACAGCGGCACTTCTCAGGGCAAGCCAAATCTGCAAAGCAGTCCCCACTTAATTTTGATCGATAATCTTCTGTACCTATTGAGGATTCAAGCCAAAAGAAAAAAAAAAAAAAGATACTTAGTCTAAAGGTTAGAATATTCATTAATTTGTAGGAAGAAAAATAGTAAGATAACTATAGATTATGCAGCAGGGAGACAACTTGGGGAATTTTTGGTCAATGGATGTCAGGAGAGGGTTAAAACAAGGGCTTGGAATTTGCTGGAAAAAAAAGTAACCAGATTCACAGGACAGGAAAACATTAATAGAGATGAGCTTTTCACAGCTGTACTTTCTGCTGATCCAGTTATGAGCCATTCTAGCCTATTTGACAGCTAATCATACAATGGCTATTAATTGTTAAAAAGTTTATTTTTTTTCTCTGAGTCGAGAATTTAAAATGTATCCAGGAATAAACATGTTCCTATATATCATTTTAAATTAGGGCTTTCAAGGCAAATAGATGTACTCAGGTTTTTAAATTTTCTATGGTCTTTTAGTATTCTCTCCCTCTCACATAATCTTCAGAAATGCCTAAAAAGCCCTCTTTTTTCATTTTGATTTTATAAAAAGAGACCAGTAAATCCTGATTTGAGCCTCAGCAGCTTGTCATGCTGTAGAAAGCTGCGTGACGTTCCATGGTGCTTGACGGAACCATGTTTTACTCATACCTGGCAACCACATGGTTAGATCAAGCACAACAGAAAATCTCGCTACATAATCACTACACCATCCACTAGGCCAAGGGTAAGACCGAGAGGAAAGATGAAGGGAAGCAGGAGAAAAAGCTACAGACGTTCTGGAAACGTAATACTGTTTACATGACATGCATTCTTCCCGCAGAATGTTTATGACCATAGTAAGAGTATTACTACCGAAGATTTCCTGGAAACACAAAGAAGGGGGCTACACTGAAAGGTGCCTCCATTGTTCCTCAGAACTGCAGAATGGAAACAACAGCTTTCGGGAACAACATCCAGGAAGAAGTTGAAGGTGAGCTACAAGGACAACAGAGAAGCTCAAAAGATCTGTGGTTTCTTCTTGGGGGGCGGAAAAAAGGCGCAAAAGACCGAGACTAGAAGAAGGTACATCAGGATTGAAAAGGGAGGACATTGTGTTTCAGATCAGACACTTTTACTTACAGCCAAAATGGTGAATTCCTGCAAAAGTAAAAATCACCAAGAAGGAAAGAAAGAGTAATCCCGATTAAGATTAATAAACACATACATAAAACTAGCTAAGGTCTCCTCCTTCTTTCCTTGCTATGGCAATTGGAGGGGAAAGGCATAGTATGACAGCAATCGTCATGCTTTGCAAGCTTTTGTAGTAATTTTTTGAAGCACAGTGGTCTTACGGGAAAAGCAATGGCATACAAGATGCACAGCACAAGTTAGGTTCTTGTCGATTCCTTTAAATGATGAACTCTCTGCAAGATAGATTTTCTTTTGAGTTATCACTATAGTATCTAGAATGCCATATAGAATGACGGTAGGCAGGTAAACAAGCAAACTGAAGTGAAAAACGAATCATGGAGATCTTTACAAACAAATCCATCTGGATTAATCCTTAGGTGGTGGCTTACATGCTTTTTAATGATTTTTCCAACTTATAAATAACGTCACTTAGTGGAAATGAAATGAAAATCTCATCAGATTGCAAAGCTGAATATAATCATTTCATTAGATTTGGCAATGAATGCCAAGGTATTTATTGAGGAACTTTTGTAATGCAGTTTAGGCTTTCGTTTTAAAAGTGAAATGAAGAAACACTGGCAACAAGGTCTACATGACAGGTACTCTGGGTTTCTTACATTTAAAATAATCTGCATTCCACGCAATGACAATGTTGTTTCTTTTATGGAGACTGTTTATTAGGTAGGATAAAATTTTAATTGAAATCTATAAGAAAAAAAAGAGGGAGAAAAGGCTCAAAGAAACCTTCTGAGTCCTGACTTCTATTATTATTGCTTTAATGCAAATTGAATTAACAGAAATTGAAAATGAAGCTATGGTATCACATATAAAATGTATTTCCAAGAAAGCATATTTTGACCGCTGTCAGTAAATGGGCAAAACTGTATCAGAATTTATGAAAACAATCTGACTTTGGGTCTTTAATTGGTGATCCAGAAATATTAATTTCTAAATTATTAATAAAGTAGAGTTAAATGTAATTAATTGAAGAATTCAGTAACAATTATATTAATTGGCAGAATTTGAGGATTTAAGCAATATTAATGTTTTATCCTATAGGTGTTCTGGTGTTTAGAATATGGCTTTTTCTGGGTAAGTAATAGCTATCAGATGACTTTCTGCTTAATAGTGAGGTAAAAATAATGAATTTTAAAGATTGCCAATGAAGGCCAATCAACTGTTCTTTCCACCATGTTATGTCTTATGTAGCCAGTGTAATATGTAAAATACTATTGATCACTCAAGCTCAAAATAAGTAATAAAACAAAATCCATTAAATGAACAAAATTATTCAAATTATAATTCAATAAAGGTAAATAACACATATCTCTTTAAAATAAAGACCAAACCTAACCCAGTACTCTCCTTTAAAAAATCAGTATGGTTTTTGCATACTAACACTGTATAAATAATCTTCTTATTGGTAGGTGTTAAAATATATAATTGTCTAGAATATCCCCAGGAGATGGTAAATGTAGCCAATTAATTACTAACACATATTTTTATATAATGGTCTAAAACAAACAAGTCAAGAGGCATTTTACACAGTTGGCAGGCAAGGAAAAAAGAAGTGAAGAAACATATTTCAAAGAGCTAGTTCCAGAATCATCAGCCTTGACAGTGTTGAGATTGTAGTGGTAAAACATTTCAATTACTTTTCTAAAACACATTCCATTCATATGCTTAAATTATTCAAGGCACTTCGTGCCTATGAACACCTGATGCTTTCAGGATGCATGTCAATATTGTTTTTGTGGAGTTATATTGTCACTCCAGGTATATAAGAAGTTTGTTAAGTTTTGTTAAGTCACAAACAACATATAACTGTATGTAAGCAAGCAGGAAGTTGCTGTTTTTGTATAAAAAGTGAAGCATCAGTAAGCCAAATAAAACAAAAAGTAAGGCATACATTTTTAGTATAGTTACATCAAAAAAGTAAATCTCATGGTTGGAAAGAGAATTCATTCTATGTGTTGGTAACTGATTTCATGTAGAACTAGTTCTTTGACAACAGAAAGGTCTCTGTCTTTAAAACCAGCTCAATAAGCTACATTTTAAAAACAGGTTGAAAGATCAGATATACAACATAAGGAGAGAAAATGATTTAAGTAGAAGGCTACAGGTTCAAACGTTTTAGGTACTGTGAGAAATTTTAGATAATGTGCCAAAGTGAGAGAGAAAAAAAAAAAAGATGGGAGTTTAATAATATATAAGTTTAACATCAGAAGCTGCATGCAAAGGTCAGGTTTTCAGGAAACAGCTACAAGTGATCTATGCAGAAGTAAATCTATCTACAGAGTACCCACTGTACTTTCAAACGCATGCACATCAAAGTTTCAGAAGCTATATTTTATAAGGTGAGGAAAGGGTATCTGTGGTTAGTCCTACTACCGAGCAAAACCTACCTGGAATGAAATACTGTTCTTTAGCTAAATAAAAAAAGAGAAAAAAAAAATAGAAGATGCACCTGAATGTCAGCAAGCAGAGATAGGAGTTATATTAGATTAAGAATGGACTAAAGGCACTATAGATAATTAAGTGAATTCTATTCACAGCAGTGGCTGAGATATAATAATGTACAGGGAGTAGTAAATGTATCTAGAACCAAGGACAATAAATAGCTTTGTTTTGATATTAGCTTTTTAGTATGAATTAACTGCCGAATGTGAAATACCCCTGCAATAGTCAGATAACATACTACCCAAAACATTCAGAATGTGTTTTATCGTAAGAAAACAGAAAAGATTAGTCCAAAGCAAATAGTAAATGTCAATGCAGTAGGTCTTTTATTTAATGGTAATACAATGTATCTACATTTAGTTTTTTATAAATAAGTATGATATTCCCCAAATGCTAAAAGATGGCCTTTTGGAAAAAAAAAAATTATTCTCAGAATCCTATTTGAAATAAGAGGATGAAAAATAAGAAAACACATTTGGTGCGAGAAGCAAGGGATAGGGAAATCTTTCCCCCTAATTCTGAGCCTGAGCAAATCACCTAACTAAATCTCAGTTCCCTTTCTGAAGAAATGAGAACATGGTTGATTACCTAAAGTTTTTCAATGGAGAATAATCCAACAAACATACAACTTAACAGACTTGAAAAGTATTCTGAGTTTGCTAAAAGTTCAAATTCTAAAAATACAGCATGAAGTATCCAGGCATCTTTTTTCTTGGCTGGTAGCCTATTTGTTATGCTGGATATAGTGTTAAAAATATTACATATAGGAGGGCTATATGAATTGTGTCTACAGCTCTCTTTATTTGGTTCTTTGTGGACAGAAGTAAAAGAACTCTATTCTACAATGTTTGATAATTGATCTGATAACCAGCTGTCTCTAGGTCTCCATAACCACTGTTTTTGGTAACATAGGTGAAATGTCACATGAAGTAAGAAATTACCTGAACAACGGAATTTCTTGCTTTTGATTTGTCCTATTCTTTTGTTTGCCAGACGCCGGGGGCTGGTGCAGCGGGCACCACTGGTCTCGATGGGGTTGACATGGAGATAATCCGCCAGCCACTTGAGATGGCAGTCACAAATAAAGGGGTTCTGGGCCAAATGCCTTTCAGAAACACATACAGAACACTTTTATACTCGACTTGCAATGAACTCAACTCTCAAATCCATAGTGAAGACACCAGTCACCATAGTTGATCCAAGCCATAGATACATACATGGTTTGAATGGCCCGGAGAGGTGAAAAGGTCCCCTTGGCAATGGTCTGAAGCTTGTTGTCATACAAGGAGAGAAGGTTCAAGTTGTGCAGATCCTGAAAAGCATCTACCCGAAGGCAGTTTATCTTGTTGGCATTCAATAATCTGTTTGATCAAATAGTTGCAGAATTAAAGTGCAGCATCTTCTTAACCCACCTTCAAGATTCTGTCCTTCTTGAGAAATACAAGAAATCAACAAATACATTTTTCTGAACCTCAACATTAACATTTTAACTGTAATAATTTAGGTACCACAGGTGGAAGATTTGGGGTTATAGCAGATAAAGCAAAGGGCATGCAGTTTAATAAATCTAGTGGCACTCATACATTTATTCAGAAGAAATAATGAAACATATTCTCTGGAAGGTGGAAGGGTAGTGCAGTAGACAAAGCAGAGCCAACTTCTGAAGTCAAGGATGCCATAAAAAAAACCCGTCATAAAACAGTAGTCTTTCTAGCTGCTCTGTGAAGAAGTTCCGTCTACTTTCAAAACAGAAGCCAGAGTGAGCCTTTTAAAACACAGATCACTTTCCTTTCAAAGCCAGGCAACAACTCTCAAACTGCTCTTAGGGAAACCAAAGTCCTGACAAATTCCCTTAAGGCGCAATAGGACCGTTAGCGCCCCCTTCTGACTCTGTGACCTCCACGTTCTTTCCCCCAGCTGCTTCAGCAACAGCCACACAGGTCTCCATGTAGGGATGTCAGCTTGGAATGTTCTTTTCCCTGTTGTCTGACTACTCTGCTTCTTTGAGTCTGGTCCAATCTTACCTTCTCAATTCAGCCTACCCTGACCACTCTCTTTAATACCATCCCCTGCGTTTGCCCTTCCTCAACCTCTAACACACTTGATTTCTTTACTATGATCTTTTTTTTTTCTGTTTTCCTAAGTGTGTATTTCTTTCTGTTGTATATGATTTACTTGTTACATTATTTTTTTAATGTTTATTTATTTATTTTGACACAGAGAGACAGAGAGAGCAGGGGAGGGACAGAGAGAGAGGAGAGAGAGGAGAGAGAGGAGAATCCCAAGCAGGCTCTGTGCTGTCAGTGTAGAGCCCAATGCAGAGCTCTATCTCATGAACCGTGAGGTCATGACCTGAGCCGAAATCAAGCCTTGGATGCTCAACCGACTGAGCCACCCGGGCGCCCCTGATTTACTTCTCACTTCATTGCTGTCATTTGCATGTTGCCTCCACACAGCAGGCGTATTTGTCGGTTTAGCTCCCTAATGCTTCTCCCGTGCTGAGCACATACTAAAGTGCTCCATAAGTACCTGTTGTTGAATTAATACTTTATAGCCCTCTTGGAGAGTGACACGGTTCATAAGCATATTAAAGGCCCTAGTCCTGCATTATAAACATCCACTTAAGTTAGTTTAACACAATATCCTACACACTCATTTTTTTTTTCAACATGTTCTCAATATTCGACATCAATGTTCTGTGAAACTGTGGTTCACAAATCATACTTTGACAAACGCCTTTCTCGTAGGGTATATGAGATCATGTCTCAGCTTTTATTCATGTTGGACTCCCTTTGGGAATATACTTGCCCCGCCTTCCACTTTCTTCAACCCTGTGGCCTATTATGGCCTCACGGGAAGCTTGCCTTTTCCAGAGCATGCCTTCCATCCAACTAAAGTATTCCTTCCTCTGGGTTCCCAAGCAAGCTGTTCAGTGCTATTTAGTCTTGGCACCTACTTTACGCAGGCCTACTTATTTGCCCTCCATGAGCAGAGAATTTTTTTTTTTGATATTTTTTTCTCTATTAGCATTTACTTTAGTGCTTTGATACTTAAACAAATATTTAGTAGCTCAAAATATATGTGCTCTGTGGTTTGGGTTTGTATGCCTTATTTAATATACTGAAAATGGTTTCTCTTTTGGTCATAAGAATCTCTAATTAACATAGGGTATTTCTGTTTTACTTGCTTTTTTAAAATTTATTTATTTTTGAGAGAGAGAGAGAGAGCGAGCATGAGCTGGGGAGAGGCAGAGAGGTAGAGGGAGAGAGAGAATCCCAAGCAGGCTCCACACTGTCAGCCCAGAACCCAACATAGGTCTCAATCCCATGAACTGTGAGATCATGACCTGAGCCAATATTAAAGAGTTGGATGCTTCACCAGCTGAGCCGGCACCTCTGTTTTACTTGCATTTGTAGGGATTCCACATACTTGCAAAGCTATGACTTCCCTGTGGTGATTCTCTTTCCTCCTCTTTTTTACCTCCCTTTAGGACCTGACATTTTGGCCTTCTCTGTGGTCCTCATAATGCTTTCTTAGAAGCTTAGGAACTAGTCTGAGGTGTGGACTGATAATCCCATTTCTCTACTCTGTGCCACAACACAGGTCACACCTACTGTGTTCTCCAATCTGTCAGCCAAATGAAGGAGTCAGAGAGCAGAAGTAAGGAGAAGGACAAAGTAGGGAGCCTGGAAGACAATTGGAAAAGGTGCCTGTTTTGAGCATTTTGTACTTACTTTAAATTATGTGGTCTGAAAATTAGGAGAAAGAAAGAGTTAGACACTACTTCCTTCTGTTCCTTTCACTTACTTCTTTTCATCTGTTCAAGCAAATCTAAGATGCTTAACCAAGTTCTCAGTGAGCCATAAAGAGATAATCGTGTTGCTTTAGTCCTGGCAGGCTTAAGGATGGGCCTTGAGCTAGGGACAAAATATTAGGCTGAGGGACAAAGATAGCTTTTTAAGTAAGATTTATCTCCATACAGATCCCGTGGTTTATTAACCTGTTTGTTACATCAACGACCAGTAAGTGTGTGTGGAAGGGGAGAGAAGGTGCTATTTTCAGTGTTGGTACTGAGCAGGCCAGTGATAGCAAGAGATTATGAGTAAATGGCAAGGAGAATAGTGCTAGGAGAATGTAAAAGAATGACAGAGAAGCAGGTAATATATAGACAATACCTGACTAAAGCGATAGCTATATTTATAATGTATGTAATGTATACAGAGTCATTCTATTAAAGATCAGAAACAGTATTTGCTGAGTCCACCTCAAGGGTTAAAAATAATTTGAAACCCAAATAAAGACATTAGGGCATAAGGATCAGTATTTATCATGACTTACTGGTCTCTTGTAAAATCAATTTTTTGGGTTGTACAGTATTAAAGAGATTGAAAAGAGAGAGGGGGAGACATACAGAGAGAGAGAATGTAGCAAAATGGAGAGCACTACACACAGTAAGGCTAAATATTATTTAGTTAACAATTTGCTTCATGTGTGTGTGTGTGTGTTGTGTGTGAAAACTGGGCTGTGATATAAAATATGTTTCTTGATACCGATAAAAATTTAAAACATGAAGACTAGGATGTAAGTAAGAACTTACATTTACCCAGTAAGGAAAGAGACCTACGTCTGGGAAGTCTTGGGGGATTAGGAGTAAATTTATACAAGATCAGTGGTACAAACCCTGACACCAACAAATGTATACACTCGACAGAGAAAGTACCATTTTAAACTTAAGAATTTTAGAGTCAACTGGCTGTGAACTAGTTGAGAGAGCACAGTACATCATCGTCATCTTTGTATCCCCTGAATGCGGAAGTCTACGTGTGTTTGGTGATTTGAACAGAATTTGATGATCTAACAGTAATCATCTTAATGTTAGCATACTTCTTCCAATTTCCTTTTCATAGGAGCATTCATTTAAACACTTGCGGTCAGGTTTTGTTCTTATACATGTATGTATAGTAAATTCTTTTGACACAAATGAATGGTAGCTATTGTCTAAGCAGAATGGTTTTTAAAAGATGCAATCCAGCGATTTGTAGATAATTTTCTCAGTATATACCAAGTTGGGTGCTATTGCTGTGCTCTGGCCCTTATTCCAGCACTGTTACCCCTGCACATTCTTTGGACAAAGGTGGATAAACATATCACTATGTCACTCTCCTTCCCAACTACTGTTAAATCAAAACAGAGAGTTTCACAAAGGGCAGAGACTGCACAAGCTTTAAATGACAGAGTAGCCAGGAAGCATATATTTCTGACAGGGTGGAGAGAAAGGTTTTGAGACAACTTCAAAGTGCTGTGTCCTCAAATAAATAACCACCATCAATGTGAGCTGCACTAGACTAATCTTTTCCATTTCATTAAACTATGTCATTTGGGGTCGAGTTTTCCTGAAGCTTCCATGAAAATATGAGATGGTACACTGACTAAAATATTATATTTGGTTCAACAGATCAGAAACAATCAAATACTTACAGTAGCTGTAAGGAAAACAGTCCTTCAAATAAACTTTTTGGGAGTTCCGTGATCTTATTTCCATAGAGGACACTGAAAAAAACATGATTTAAATGAAAAAGAAATTAGACATCAAGCCAGCATAACAAATTGACCCAAAATATATGTATTCAGGCATATAGGAGGTTAGTAAGTACTCCATACATCATAAAAACTATAGTTGAGTGAACAAACTTCAATTTGCAAATGTGTTTTTTCCTGATTATAGATCAGATATATACATATGGTAGAAAGTTCAGAAAACATTGAAAAACAAAGAAAATTAACAAAAGTGAGCTCATTCCATTATTTAATGCCTTTTCATAGAAATGTCCACTGTTAAATTGTCATGTTTTTCAACACACACACACACACACACACACACACACACACACAGTATTGCATTCTGTAATAAAAAAGGAGAACACTAAATGTGGAATTCATTGCTCATTAAAGGAATGAGTTTTAGGCTTATCATACTGGTAAAAAGTGAAAGGAATCTACATAAAGGTAAGCTTTTTGTTACATAATGTATATGCTTGAGAATTGTAAGGTATGTGTAGAAAGTGATCACTAATACGAGTACAGAAACATTTTTGAAATGCACGTTTCTCCAAAAACATGAACAGGAATGTATCCTCATGGTATTCAGCTCTGATCAGCCACTATGTGCAGCTACCCGGTGCAAGAACCACGGTTTAGTCCCTTCAACACACCTGGCGCCTTGCACTGATTTGGGTATGCAGTGACATTCTAACATTGGATTGATGAGTGATCATTGTTTGAGGAGTCAATTGAAGAAATAAGTTAGCAAGTGGACAAATTAAGGAAAAATTAACAAGATGGGTGAAATGAGGGGATTTCAACAACAGATGAACAGAAATGGGTTGACTCATCATGCTGGCTATTAGCAACAGGTCTGCCATGATGCCTATCTATTTTTTACCCCCAAAGTAGGGAACCAAAATAACGAATGGGAAAAGACAGAAATTATATTCCTTAGGGTGACCAACTGGCAATACATACCAAGAGTTGTAAAGACAATTATAAAAAATTTTACTTAGTTTTACTTTTAGGGGCTGAAGAAAATAATCACAAATACAGTATTTTGTGTACAAAATGTCAATCATGGCATAACTTATAACAATGAAAAATTGACACAAATAAAATATCTCCAAATCCCCCCAAAAAGGGTATTGGTTAAATGCATATTTCACATTCACAAAAATGATATTTTGAGAAATATTTAATGACATGAAAGTGTTAATATAACATTAAAGTTGAACAAAACAATAAAGAAGTACATTATAGTATGATCTTAATTTAGTTCAGAAAAATATATATACACGTACATAAGGAAAAAAGCAGAAAATCTCTGGATGGCAGGCAATTTGCCATTCAGAGGTGATTTTAATTTGCATCTATATGTTTTTCTTTATGTTTTATATTCTCTACATTGATCCTATTTCTTCTGAAAATGAGAAAAATGTTCTTTCAGAAAAGACATAAAGGATGTCACAATATGTAAAGGAAAAAGCTGAAATGAGAATCTAAATAATTAATATGTTTGGCAGCAGTATATGATTTCTGTTTGAAATGGACTAAAATAACAATTCAAGAGAAATGAATAAGAGTGAGGGAAAAGCTGTTGTTTCCTTTTAAGATGTCAGTGAGAGGTGGGATGTATTACAATATAGGAAGGAAATTCTCAAGGGAATAAATAAATATGGCTGGATACTATATTGTGTAAGGAGACATTCTACTTGTATAGATCCCAGTGGTATAGTTATATAATATAACATAAAAGTTCATTTGTGCAGAATATAGATGCTTTTAAATAAGGTAAATCAATTAGAGAAAAACTATTTTTAAAAATCTAAGAAAAAAAAGAGAGAACTCTGTATTGTTAGCATCAAAGAGGTAAGGGAATTAAGAAAGGATAAGCAATAATAAATGCATTTTTTTAAGGTCAGAGGCCTTATGGGAACACACGTGAGCAGATCAAGGTGGCACTATTTCAGGACATTCAATGCAATATCATTCAACTGACTAAATTTAACAAGAGATATCATATACTTATTATGTGTCAGGAACTTTTACGAGGTTCTAAGCTTGGTGTCCAATTAAACTGAATGCAACCGTTGTTTGTTGAATATGCATCACTTGTCCTTGTGCCAGAATAATACAACTGAAGTGAGCCAAGTATGATTTCAAAGAGGAACCCAAAATAGCAATTTTGAATATTAAAGGAGTTTCATATTTTGAACCCAATGAAATATAAAAAGGAAATAGGATGCATATAAATTGTGGGGACCCATATAAGAATTAAGGAGCAAGTTATGAAATTAGAAATCAACTATAAGCACCTGGGAGCTCCTGGGTGGTTCAGTTGGTTAAGCGTCTGATTCTTGATTTTGGCTCAGATCATGATCTCATGGTTCATAAGATTGAGCCCCGCATTTATCTCTGTGCTGTCAGAGCGGATTGGGATTCTCTCTCACCCTCTGTCTCTCTGCCCCTCCCCCCAAAAGTAAACATTTAAAAAAAGGAAAAAATCTGGAAAGAACACAAATACAAGGAGGTAAAATAACATGCTACTAAATAATGGATAAGTCAACAAAGAAATAAAAGACAAAATAAAAAAAATACATGAAGACAAAATAAAATGTAAACACAACAGTCCAGAACCTTTGGGATACAGCAAAGCTATTCTAAGAGGTAAGTTGATAGCAGCACATTTCTTACTCAAAAAGCAAGAAAAACTTCAAATGAATAACCTAAACTTACACCTAAAGGAGCTAAAAAAAGAAAAGTAAACAAAACTCCAAACCAGTAGATAAATAAAGAAAAGAATAGAGAAATATATTAAATAGAAACTAAAAAAATAGAAGAGATCAATGAAATCAAGAGCTGCTTCTTTGAAAAGATCAACGAAACTGATAAACCTTTAGACAGATTCACCAAAAAGAGAGGACTCAAATAAACAAAATCAGAAGCAAAGAGGAGAAATGACAGCTGACAGAAATACAAAGGGGTATGATGATAAATTACATATGAACAAACTGGACAACCTAGAAGAAACGGATAAATTCTTAGAAATATATAAGCTCCCAAAACTGAATCAGGGAGAAAAAGAAAAAAATGTTTCTTTTCAAAATTTTATTTAAATTCTAGTTAGTTAACATACAGTGCAATGGCAATATTGGTTTCAGGAGTGCAATCCAGTGATTCATCAATTACATACAACACACCATGCTCATCATAACAACTGCCCTCCATTAAAAAAAAATGTTTAATGTTTTTAATTTATTTTTGAGAGACAGAGCATGAGTGGGGGAAGCACAGAGAGAGAGGAAGACACAGAATCTGAAGCAGCTCCAGGCTCTGAGCTGTCACCACAGAGCCTGATGCAGGGCTCAAATCCACAAACTGTGAAATCATGACCTGAGCTGAACTTGAATGCATAACTGATTGAGTCACCCAGGCACCCCAACAACTATCCTCCTTAATATACATCACCCATGTAGTCTATCTCATACCCACCTCCCTCTACCAACCTTCAGTTTGCTATCTTTATAAGTTTTTTATAGTTTGTTTCTGTCTCTCTTTTTCTCTCCCTCCTATATGGTCATCTGTTTTGTTTCTTACACTCCACATAAGGTGCGAAGAAGGGGGAACCATCTTGCACTATGAGTGAGAATGAAAACTGGTGCAGCCACTCTGGAGAACAGTATGGAGGTTCCTCAAAAAGTTAAAAATAGAATTGCTATATGATTCAGCAATTTCACTAACAGGTACTTACTCAAATGATACAAAAATACAGACTCCAGGGGGTACCTGCACCCCGATGTTTGTAGCAGCATTATTAACAATAGGCAAACTATGAAGAGAGCACAAATGCCCACCAACTGATGAATGGGTAAAGAAATGTGGTGTATATATGCAATGGAATATTACTCAGCCATCAAAAAGAATGAAATCTCACCATTTGCAATGACGTGGATAGAGCTAGAGTATATTATGTTGAGTGAAATAAGTCAGTCAGAGAAAGACAAATACCATATGATTTCACTCATATGCAGAATTTAAGAAATAGAAAATGTGAACAGACCAATTAGCAGCAATGACATTGAATCATTAAAAAAAAAAACAAAAAACAACAACAACAAAAAACACTTCCCAACAAACAGAAGTCCAAAACCAGATGGCTTCACAGATGAATTCTAACAAACATTTAAAGATTTAATACGTATTCTTCTCAAACAACTCCAGAAAATAGAGGATGAAAGAAATCTTCTAAATTCATTCTATGAAGCCAGCATCACTCTGATACCAAAATCAGATAAGGGCACTACAAAATAGAGGACTACAAGGCCAATAATGCTGATAAACAAGGATGCAAAAATCTTCAACAAAACATTAGCAAACTGAATCCAAAAATACATTAAAAAAATCATTTACCACGATCAAGTGGGATTTATTCTTGGGATGCAAAGGTGATTCAATATTTGCAAATCAAATCAACACGATAGAACACGTCAACAAGAGAAAGGATAAAAAGCATACGATAATTTCAATAGATGTAGAAAAAGCATTTGACAAATTACAACATCTATTCATGATAAGAGTCTTTAACAAAGTAGGTTTAGAGGGAACATACCTCAATATAATAAAGTCCATCTATGAAAAACCCACAGCTAACATCATCCTCAATGGTGAAAAAATGAGATCCCTTTACCTAAGATATGGATGTCCACTCTCACCACTTTTATTCAACATAGTACTGGAAGTGTTACCCACAGCAATCAGATAAGAAAAAGAAATAAAAGGCATCCAAATTGGTAAAGAAAAAGTAAATTTTTCACTATGTGCAGATGACATGATATTATGTATACAAAACCCTTAAGATTCCACCAAAAAAAACTACTAAAACAGATAAATGAATTCCATAAGGTCACTGGATACAAAGTCAATATACATAAATCTGTTGCATTTCTATACATTAATAATCAAGTAGCATAAAGAGAAATTAAGAAAACAATCCCATTTATAGTTGCAGCAAAAATAATAAAATACCTAGTAATAAACCTAACTTAGGAGGCAGAAACCTGTACTCTGAAAATGATAAAAAGTTGATGAAAGAAACTGAAGACAACACAAATGGAAAAATACCCCATACTCTGAACTAGAAGAATAAATATTGTTACAATTCCCACATTACCTAAAGCAATCTACAGATTTAATGCAATCCATATCAAAAAATCCCAAGAGCAATTTTCACAGAACTAGTACAAATAATCCTAAAATTCATATGGAACCACAAAAGATCCCAAATAGCCAAAGAAATTTTGAGAAAAACAAACAACAAATAAACAAACAAACAAACAAAAAACTGGGAATATCACAATCTCAGATTTCAAGATATACTACAAAGCTATAGCAGTCAAAACAGTAAGGAGCTAGCACAAAAATAGACATATAGATCAGTAGAACAGAGAACCCAGAAAGAAATCCACTATTAACATGTCCATTAATCTTCTACAAAGGAGGCAAAAATATGTATTGGGAAAAAGAGTCTCTTTTTTGGAAAACTGGACAGTTATGTGGAAAAAATAGATAAATAAACTGGACCACTTTCTTACACCAGACACAAAAATAAACTCAAAAATGGTTAAAGGACCTATATGTAAGACCTGAAACCATAACATTCCTAGAAAAGAGCACAGGCAAGAATTTCTCTGATGTTAGCTGTAGCAACATTTTTCTAGATATGTCTCTCGAGGCAAGGGAAACAAAAGCAAATATAAGCTATTGGGACTACATCAAAATAAAAGCTTGTTCACAGAAAAGGAAACAATCAATAGAATTAAAGGCAACCTATTGAATGGGAGAATATATTTGCAAATGACATATCCAGTAAATGGTTAGTTTCTAAAATAGCTAAAGAACATCTACAACTCAACACCAAAAAAAAAAAAAAAAACGCCCCACAAATAATCCAAATTAAAAAATGGGCTGAAGACATGAACAGGCATTTCTCCAAGAAGACATACAGTTTGCCACTAGACACATGAAAAGATGCTCAACATCATTCATCACCAGGGAAATACAAATCAAGGCCACAATGAGATATCGCTTCACACCTGTTAAAATGGCTAGTATTAAAAAGACAAGAAACAATAAGTGTTGGTAAGAATGTGAAGAAAAAGGAACCCTCACACACTGTTTTTGGGAATGCAAACTGGTGCAGCCACTGTGGAAAACAGTATGGAGGTTCCTCAAAAAATTAAAAATAGAACTACCATATGATCCAGTAATTCCACTACTGGGTATTTACCAACAGAATACAAGACACTAATTTGAAAAGATATATGCACCCCTATGTTTACAGCAGCATTATTTTCAATAGCCAAGCTATGGAAGCAGCCCAAGTGTCCATCAATACACAAATGGATAAAGAAGAGATGGTTTTACATATATATATATAAAAACTTAGATATTGAAAAGAATGCTGATACAAATAAATATATATATATACGTATATATACATATATATGTATATATATATAGTGTCTCTCTATATATAGACACAATAGAGTATGAACCATAAAAAGGAATGAAATCTTGCCATTTGCAAGAACATAGATGGATCTAGGCAGTGCATTGCTAAATGACACAAACCAGTCAGAGAAAAACAGATACCATATGATTTCACTCATGTGTGGAATTTATCAAACAAAACAAATGAACAAATAAAAAAAATGAGACAAACCAAGGCTGCCAGCATGGCTCAGTTGGTTAAGCATCTGACTCTGATTTCGGCTCATGTCATGATCTCGCGGTTTATGAATTCCAGCCCACATCAGGTTCTGTGCTATGCAGAGCCTTCTTGGGATTCTCTCTCTCTCTCTCTCTCTCTCTCTCTCTCTCTCTCTCTCTCCCTGCCCCTCCCCTGCTCACATTCTCTGTTTCTCTTGGTCTCTGTCCCTCTCTCTCTCAAAATAAAGTTTAAAAAAAAGTTAAAAGAAAAAAGACAAACTAAAGAACATACTCTCAACTACAAAGAGCGGACTGACAGTTACCAGAAAGGATGTGGGTGGGGGGATGGGTGAAATAGGTGAAGGGGATCAAGAACTTATGATGAGCGCTGAGTAATGTATAGAATTATTGAAACACTATATTTTACACCTGAAAATAATATAATCCTGTATTGTTAACTATTCTGGAATAAAATTTAAAAAAATAAAAGGGAAAAAAGAATAAAGGGGCAAATAATTTAGCAGGTTTTTCATTTGGGACTTTTGCCTTAAAAGTTGGCTCAAATAACATGAATGGAGGACTGGTTAGGAGATGTGTCTTATTATATTGTGAAACATTTTATTCCAACAAATCGTTGTTTTCTTTAAGATCATGTTAAAAAAATAGATGTTTTTTGTTAATGAGACAGTTTGGGTACATAGGGAAATAAATATGGGGGGAATCACAAAAGGATGAAGGAAATCTATGTAGTCATTATTGGGTATGTGGACTGCCAATCATAAAATATTATCATAAAGAAACAGTAAATGTTATGGGATGAGATTTCTCTACAGAAAGGTATAGCAATAGTAGAGCTGGCACAGTTTTTTTTTTTTTTAACATTTATTTATTTTTGAGACAGAGAGAGACAGAGGATGTGCAGGGGAGGGTCAGAGAGAGAAGGAGACACAGAATCCGAAAGTCTCCAGGCTCTGAGCTGTCAGCCCAGAGCCCGACGTGGGGCTTGAACTCACGGACCGTGAGATCATGACCTGAGCCGAAGTCGGACGCCCAACCGACTGAGCCACCCAGGTGCCCCTGGTACAGTTTTCTTATATGCAGTGAGATCCAAATGGTAGCAAGGAAAAATGACTTAAAAATATAAAAAAACCAAAGACCGGGACAGAGAAGCTGGATGAGAATCAAGAAAATAAGGCCAAAATCCATAAAAATGGGACAAAGGCATGTCATTACATAAAGATATAAAGTGCAAGGAGGCCAGTGAGACTTTGTGCTGCATTCCTATGAGGGAAAGAAAATTTTAAAAGAAATTGAAAGATGAAAATGAATTCAGCTGAAAGGAAAATAAATACCTGAGGGGTCTGGATAATGTCATCCAAATACGAGCAGTGACAAACTGGGTAACTTCTCTCCGGTTTTCTTACACATCACTTATATTCAACATACGGCCTCCAGTATACGAGTATGCTGATCGAGAATTACTTTATAGCCCATTGGACCAATAGGGAAATCTTAAGGAAACCTTAAGCAGCTCTTGTACCTGCTGCCAGACAAAAGGCAAAGAATTCTAAGCCTAGTTTCACCCTAGTGAGTTTCAATAGTAGGAGAGTAGGATAGTAGGAAACAGCAACAGCCGGTGGCCAGTCTTTGAATTCTCCTGCTCTTGTTGAAATCTGGCAGAAGACAGTTACTACCAAAGAGAGAGAAAAAAAAAAATGTCCCAGGGCACCGAGGTGGCTCAGTCAGTTAAGCATCCGACTCTTGATTTCGGCTCAGGTCACAATCTCAGTTTGTGAGTTCAGGCCCTGCATCGGGCTCTGTGCTGGCAGCCACTTAGTGTGCTAAAGGCTCTATGCTTAGTCACTATGCTGTGCTACTACAGCACTTTTTTTTGTGATATAAAATGATGTTTCCAACCAGTAAATGGGAAACAATAGAAGATGTGTACAGACAATGCCTAGTACACTAATATGTTGAATTCCTAAGAAATCATTGTTAAATATTATAGAAATACTGTTGTTGTCACAATGACAGCAGTAAAAGCCCTGAGTATGAAATCATTCAAAAGACACATGTATTCTGAATGCTTTTTTGTCTTTAATATATGTTATATTAATAATAAAATATACTAATAGTATAACATAATAACATGCAATAAAATAATGTTAATGTTAATAAAAATAAATGCTAATGCAATTATTTAGTAGGAGAGACCTTAAAATATTCAATAAATCAGGTTCATTTTTCTCTAAGGTATACTATTTTGGTGATTAACAATTTAAAATGTTTTTTTTAATTTAATAAAATCTGGCATCATATCATCCTTAATTATTTTCGCTTCTTTAGTAAATACAGTGATTCAATTAAACTGCCTATGTAGTTGAGTATGTTCTAGAAAGACATGTAAGAGAAGCCTGTAGAAGTAAAAACTGGATTTAAAAAAAAAAAGGTAGTGTCGCTGATTTGCATGGCTTCCGCAGTTACCCACAAACCCCCGTCACTGTACTCCTTTCCAAAGACTTAAGCCCTCACTATTACATTACGATCTCCAACCCTATTCTTTTCCCACAAACCTGTTATCTATCAACCTGTTTTGTCCCTCTGTCCTCATGGTTGTGTCCTAGACCTTGCTGTTATCAACAACCACAACCACAACCTCTGCACTATTTCATTTTCAACCATCTGCCCCACTTCCAGTCACATTTTTTTCTTGCTCTTTCTTGAAACACTCAGCATACTCTCATCTCAGGGCCTTAGAGTTTAGCTGTTCTTTTGGTCTCGAATGCTCTTTCTTCATGTATCTGCACAACTCACTCCTACAATTCGAGTCTTCAGGTCTCCCTGCCCAATATCATTTTCTTGGGAGGCCTCTGCTGACCTTCCTGTTTAAAATTTCAGCTCTCCTCCCCATTGGCCTCCTTATCACTTCTGCTTTCTTTATTTTCCTTCAGAGAATTTTTTTTTTTTTTTAAGTAGGCTTCATACTCAGTGCAGAGCCCCATGTGGGGCTTGAACTCACAACCCTGAGATCAAGACCTGAGCTGAGATCAAAACTCAGATGCTTAAGTGACTGAGACACCCATGCGCCCCTTACTTCACAGCACTCTTAATCATCAGATATACTATATCTTCTGACCAGTATCTAGTTTATCATTGGTCATCTCCACGAGAGAGGAGTTTCTGTATTTTGTTCACTCGTGAATCCCCAGGGCCTTGAAGAGGGTCTAGGACACAATAGGGTCCCACATCTCTGTGGAATGTAGGATTGTGGTGAAATGAAAAAAAAAAAAAAAAGCTATTGTGAGTCTGGACAGTTGTATACTTTATAAGAGGTATAAATTAATCTTTGGAGGGTCAATTCAAAATGTGAACACAATGAGGAAAATGCTACCAGTTACAGCACGTGGACTTTCTCTAGGATAGCACAGCTGTTTGATTCTCTTGATAAACATGTTTGTGTTTTTGTTTTTTTTCAAGTAGGCTCCACAGCCAGCATGGAGCCCAACATGGGGCTTGAACTCACAACTCTGAGATGGAGACCTGAGCTGAGATCAAGAGTTGATGCTTAATTGACTGAGCCACCCAAGGTGTCCCTAAAAACGTCTGTTTTCTGACATTATAGGGTAGTATTTGGTGTTGCATTTCTGGAAAACAGTTCCCACTCTTCTGTATATGACTAGGTTTTGAACTAGGAATTCCCCAGTGATTTAATTCGCTGACTAAAAGTCAGTTCCATAAGGAAAAATCATGCTTTGTTATGACTTTCTGAAAAAAACTGTACATGAGAGTTCTGGTCATGAAGATTAAAATCTCAATTCAGCAAGTACATCGCTTTACACATTTTATTTCTTTTACTATTTGCTATATGAGTCTATTATATTTATATGGATAAGTATATAATAATTTATAATATAATCATTAGTTGTAACTAAGTGTTTATTAATAAATATAATATATATTAATATAACATTGCTATGTCAATAATGTAAAATATACAATATTTATAAATACATTATTTATAATACAATAAAATATATATCTTTGTAGGTAATAAATACAGTGTCATATTAAACATAATGTATAATATAATAAGTACATAGAACTTATATATTATATATAATTATAAATATATAATAACACATATATAAAATTATGGTCTATTACTTTTTAAATTTATTGTATTTCTTTTTTATCAGTTATTTTAATTCTCACAACCAGAATGTGTCAACTAGCTTTAAGACAATAGAACTTAACAGTAAACTGTCAGCAAAACTGCTATTAATAAGAATTCTCCAAACATTTCTCTCTTTTGACATTTTACTACTTATCTTTGAGGCACAGATACCTGACGGACCAGGGATTGGCACAATGACTTGACTTTCGCTCTGTCCTTTTGTGTGGATGGAAGGTTGTCTCTATTTACTTTGGACAATATGACCGCCCAGAGTGGCATACCCCATAATTCATGGGCCATCTGATTGAATAATTTAATGGAGTTTTACATTAATCTTTGTTATTTTAGAATCTGCCAGCTCAGTCTAAGAGCAACAGCAAGACTCTAAGAGTCTACATTCTACATTTTCGGCCGACAATTGTTCCCCAGGTCTTGGACTTCCTCTGGTTAATTCCAGAGGTGGTTAACATCCACAACAAAAAAGAACCTAGGCAGATTCCATTTTCTTTCTTCAAAGAAAACTATAGTTTTCTGAGCAGACCGGCACAGCAACCTGGGTCTCCATGTGCCCGGATGACCACTTCTGTCTATTCCTCCCCAGGGATGACTGAGTGTGGAGTGCTGCATGAGCCCTAGGTGTTTATCTGGGCCTTACACGTGTGTATCATGGACCTCCCGCTGGCCACCACTGCCTTCTGAAATTCTCAAGAGCTCTGCAGTCATTGATAACAATAAGAACCCTTCTCTAAGCTCCAACTCTTAGGAAAATACATGCCAGCCTCCATGTTCAAATTTTAAAGTTACAATCTGAACTCAAGTTGACTGTACCTGGTGGACTTCTGAAGATTCCTTTACAAATTCGAAAGAATAGCAGCCTTTATCCATTTATTTTACAATAATTTTAATTTATATAGTTATCTCTCTGAAAGTCCTTTTGATGTTAAAAAGCCGTCATACTTTTATTATCTTTGTTCTTTGAGAGATTAAAGCTGGTTCTTTCAAGGAAGTCTTAAGGAGATGAAGCAGGGAGTTGAGGGGGCCTCTCACTGCACGTCTTCAACTGTTCCCTCCATAAGACCTCACTGAGCATCGTTCTGAGGGGACTAATATTGCCCTCAGGACAGAGTGGCTGCTGGCTTGAGGCTTATAACAATGACCAGAGTGTTCCAAAATACACATTCCAGCTATATTTCAGAAACAAAAAGCTGTCAGTAATTATAATATAAATACAGAATAATTTAGAGGCTCTTACCCTTGCTTTCTAAATAGCAAAACTATCAAATCCTAAAATATATACCCTTAAAAATGGGCTGATTTTAGTGACAGGTAGCAGTCTTCCATGAAAATGATGAAACTCATTAAGATTAATAATAATGAATATTAATAATTCATGACAAAAAATTAAAGGGTTCTTTTTTCTTAAATCCAAATTTGTAAAAGATGGACCCAGTATTAGTTGCATATTCTGCTTTCCTTTGGCGACGTGGTCAATACTTACAGTGAATTCAGAGAGCGTAGTCCTTGGAAAGCATCTGGTGCTAGTTCGGAGATCTGATTATTGCTCAGGTCACTAAGATTAGAAATAGGGTTAGGTTAAATTAAATAGAATGTCAGTGAGGATTTACTGCAGGAGAAAGCTATTTACTGCCTTTACATGTCCATTTTGCACCTATTAATACATGTATAAAATTTGCAACATAAAACATCTGAAACATCTTAAATTAAAAAAAAAATCAGACTTTTAAATCAATTACTGGCTCTTTTCTTAAATTATTATAAAAGCTGCCATGTCTTATTTTTGAAAATAGAACATCTAAGATTTGACTGCATACTATATTGATCACATAAATTCATGCGGGTGTGAATCAATATGTTAAATTACAGAGAATGTTAAAATATTACATAGTTTAGCTTTTAACATCACAGTATTATAAAACTAGCAATCGGATAGTCACATCACTTAATATTTAAGCTGTCAAACATTCAAATATTCATACTTAAGTGAATGTCTGCACGGTCATGACCTGTATAATTTTTAAAATTACATATATTCTAGAATATTATTCACTCACATTCTTCTAAGCTTTTTATATGGTGAGAAAGCTCCAGGAGGGATGACCTTGATTGAGTTCTGTTCCAAACGTCTGCAATGAAAAAATTCAATTTTTAAATGGAAACGTGAGCTCTCAGGGATGTTTAATTCAAGCCCAGGATGCATGTCAAGAAGCCACGTTGATGCTCTTCGTGAGTGATTCTTTTTTTCCTCAAAAATAAGTACTAAAATTAATTGTGCTGTGCCCTAAATGTGGGGCAAGATTGGGAATAAAAACAAGGCAATTATAAAATGAATAAAAATATCCTGATTTTTAGGCATTACAGGTCCATTAATATTTAAGTCTGGACTTTGTATAAAAGAGAAAGTACCTGTAAGAAACTAACTTGGAAGTACATGAAAATAACCTTTATATCAGTATGAGAAATATGTATAACACTGAACAGATGTATAACATGTTTCAAAGACAATTATAACTCTTCCACAAAGGAAATTGCTGTTGAATATTAAGTTTTATAAACCTTTTATCTCCTCTACAGAAAACATATTATAGATTAAAAATGCTGTTATGCCCAGAAAATTAATTTTGCAGCTTCTTATGAGGTAAATCTTAAATTCCAATCCATTAAATACCATAGGTACTTTTCGGTAAGACTGGCTGGACTCTGAATACTTCGTGCGAAAACCACTGCAGCAAAGCGCATTCAAAACACAACTGAAGTGGTTTTGATCACGCACCAAAATCAGTTGAAAATAAATCTATGGTTATGTTTTCAGAGAAAGACACGATTTTACCCACTAAGTTATGAATCACACAAATACATTTCCTTCAGTATCGTATCCATCAAAAATGTTGCCTCTCAGCTTCATTTCTATCCATGTGAACATTGTAATAAACATTTCCCATCCCTTCCCCTCTTCTCTTTGTATCCCAGAGGCTGACTCTTGGGAACCACATAATCCCAGGCTCACTTGCCAACTGATTTTTGTGGAATTTGGCCAATGAGAGGCACTGGTAGAAACTGAAGGTAGGATGAAGCAAGAAGCCAGGATATTCTCCCTTTCTCTGTCTCAGGGGATGTCCCCAGCAGTGGTCTCATCTCCTTCCTAATTTTAGCTCCTGCTGGGGCCACCTCCTGACTTTGTACAACATTCTTTTCTTCTTAGATCTTTGTAGACCTGGATGTGGAGGCAGCTTTCTGTTCTCTGTGTCACCTTCACAACTGCTTAATTTCATCCCTTATATTAAATCTCTCTGTTAAAATACCTAGCATGAGCTTCATTTTCCTGCCTGGATTAAAAAATATATATACAAATATATATTTAGGTATACATGTTTATATTGGCATATTTATATACACATATAAATACAACAACAATATATATATGTTGACTCTACATGTGCCATATACATTGGTTCATGTTTTATTGAATGTTGGTAAAAACTGAATGTGAATGAGGATATATGTATCAGCAACATTTAATGAACATCAAATCAAAACAAACAAAATATCCCCAGAAGGTTAAGTAGAAATGCCTACATTTCGGTCTTTTCTGATTCCAAAACCCTTCTTTAGTTTCAGGCTTTCCTCAACAGCCTCAGGGTTCACACTGACCTCCTCATCTCTACATGCAATGGGTATCCACAGTCATCATTGCTCTTAAACTCCCTGTAGCATTTGATAATGCTAACAACACTTCTTCCCTGGATGCATTACCATACACCTCTGGTTCTCTTCCCTGTCTCAATCTCTGGATTTGCTTTCTAATCCTCTGAACCCAGTTATTCCCCAAGTTACTGTCCCTTCCTTCCTCTCTCACACAGAAGGTAATTATTTCTCTGTAATTTAGTTATAATTCTTTCCCTCCAAAAAGCAGAAATTATTCTGTTCACATTAAAGATAAATTCAAGTTTATTTACAAAATATATAAGGAAGAAAATTTAATTTTTTATATATATTTATTTTAGATCTTTGAAGTTTTACCGTATAGAGAATTTTGAGTTGTATACCTTATATCAAATATCATACCATACATGTTGTCCTAATACTATTAAGTATTTTGGCAGATGTTATTTTTAATGTCTTTATAACACTTAATTATCAAAATGGACCATCGTTAATTAATCATTCTCTATTATTGGCCATTTAGGTTAGTAATAATTTTACGTGATTATTAATAACATGGCTTAGTTGTCTTAAGACAACTGAAGCATGGCCTCCTCCTGAAGCCTTACTTTATTTTCTCAGGTAAGGTTAGTTGTATCTTTCTTTATACATCCAAGGGCATTCTCTTCTCTGTGCCTCTGCTCTATCTCACTACATTCTAGTCATTTTTCACATATCCCTCCTCCACCAGGTTTGTTGGCTCCTAAGGGGCAGATTTACCCCAGAAGACAAGAAATAAATTGTATGAAGAAAATATAGATTTGGCATCTGGATTATTTATCTAGGTCTGGAGAAAGGGTACTTTTTTCAAAATCTCTAAATATAACAAAGGACATTTAAATCATTTCACTGTTACACTATTGATCAGAATGTTATAGATTGATGGTTTAGAGACACATTTAAAAAATTTTTTTTTTTTGCTGTGTTCCCTTCTTGTAGTTAGATTTTAAGAAGTTTAAAATGTAATCAATGAAAATACAGTGAAAGCAAGCTATAGATGCAAGACTATTGACTAGATGACTTTCTACAAATCTGGGCCAATGAAGAATCGTTTCATTTTGTTAAAGATTAGCTCAAAATCATGTAAAGCTATGATGAGAAAAAATAAAAATTCTTAGCATCTGGAAGATTTCTTTCAATGCAAACAGTGATGCAAAACTAGTTCATATGATTACTTTTCATAAATATCATTTCAAGTTCTTGAAAATAAGAAAACCAGTAGTCACTCATTCATTCATTCATTCACCCTTTGTATTCTACCTGTGCAAAATATACTATATGAATGGAATTCAATGGTGATTGGAAGAAACATGTTTATACCCTTATGGAAGTTTTATTGATAGGCATCTAATTTTGCTATTACATTTCCAATTAATTTGTTTAGTACAAGTTTTAAAAAATGACATATTCAGCATTGAAATATCAATGACATTAATTCACAAATGTGGCCAAATTAATTCTACTATCATATATAACTGAAGAGCTTCCTTAGAAAGTTTAAAATTCATTTATTATTTTAAAATCTCTAAATCCAGAATACTTATAATGATCACTAATTGTCCTAATGGCACTCAAATACATTTTATTGTAACAACTAAATTTAGATGTGTCTAATCTGCAATTAATTATATTGATAAATATTCCAACTAAAGCAAACAACAGATATATAAGTGAGGCTATATATATGTTTTAGAAAATGCATGCACAAAAAGTTATAAAACAAGGAGAATTCATGATGAAACAGTGTTAAATTTTACATGCAAAAATAGTAATTCAAACATAATACAGTGCTGTTGCATGTATCAATCATTCTTGCAATGTAACATAGTTAACCTTCACATTGCAAACCATTTCATTTAGAACATATGCAACAGAAGGCTGAAAGATGACATATAAAATGGATTTGCTTGCTTCTCTTTATTTATCTATTTGCTTCCAACCTTTTTTGTTAAAAAAGAAAAAGTATTTGAAACAGAGCTTACATGGTTATTTACACTGACTCAGCAGCTAATTGGTTTTTATGGCACTGTACCAGCAGTCCATTAAGGCAAAGCATAATTGCCTCCTTCATTCAAACAGACAGATTCTCAAGCAAGAAAATATTCTACCACTGACAGATGTCAACCAATAAATTTTAAAATGTTTCAAAATGTCCATTTTGTCTTCTTTAGTTGGCAAACAATAAATTAATGTGTACTTTCTTTAAACTTTCAGATCTCCAGGACCTTACGTTCCATTAGAAGAACTTAAGAATATATTTTTAAAACTGTAAGCAACACACATATCAAATGGTGTCCATACTTCTATAGAAAAGTGGGGATGGTACTTAAACCAGGTTATAAAAAATAAGGAAGAAATATATTATTCAGGTGAAGGGTAAAAAAACAAGTAAATGAAATGTACATTTTCTATCTTTGCTATCCCACAATCTTCTATTTTAATAGCATAAAATCTGATGAATTTTATAGAGTGCAAATTTGAATCCATTGTTCCATGAAGAATCTAATTAAAACCATTCCAGGGTTACAAAAACAGATAATGGCCGAGATATATCTGCTGTGGATAAAATCCACCATAATTAAGAGCGTTCCAAATGTTAGTCCTTCATAAAAAGAAAATGCAATATTTTGAATTTCAAAGTAAAAATATATTTAGAAAACTCAGTAAGGGAAGAAGAAAATTCTATCAACCACATACCGTATGGAAGCCTTTTTCATGTAAAAGTAGCCCAAACCTTTTTCTCCACAGAATGTGTATGAACAATTCCTAAACATTTTACCACTCTGTGTGTGTGTGTGTGGGGGTGGGTGGGTGGGTATAGTATATAAAAGCAACCTGCTGTTACCACTTCATCAAAATCACAAGGAAATTTTAGTGAAAAGTTCAATGAGATAAGAAAATGGGGACAATTTTATAACTCCTCCATCAAAAAGTTCAACACTACAGTATGTTTAACCAATAAAAACCTTTCTCCTCACTCACATACATCCTTTTTTCTTGTTCTCAATTACTGTTTTGTTTTGTTTTGTTTTGTTTTAAATAAATCATGCATGTATTCACACTTAAGAGAGTTTCTCAGGAATGAACTCCAACCAACATATGCCACTTTCTGGTGCCTATTTTAAAGAGTATAGAAAATGGAAAATGATCAATAAATCTCTCTGTTCGAATCCTGTAGGCCCTTACAACATGGAAATGATGTGCAGGTATAACTGAGCTCTGTGACTTAAAATACTCTGCTATGATTATTGACAAGCAGGTCTTACATCAGTAGAGTATACAACATAGTGCAATTCAGGAATTCAAAAATCCCAACTAGTTCTGAAACCATTTATGAGATATTAAACAATATTAGTTTATTTTAAATGACCCATTCAGCTCACTAGTGCTCAATTCTCAGGAATTATTTTCAATATTTTTCAAATTAAATTATGTTGACAAACCATATAAAATGATATCCACATGCCAAAGTGAAACAGCTCTTTCCACAAGGCATTATGTTTTATATATGTGTATACATAAAAATACAAATGTATAGTTCGGTGATTAAAAGTATGAGCTTTACAGCCACTGATAAGTTCTGTGGCCCTTGCAAAAATTAATTTGCTTCTCTCAGTTTCTCTTTCCAAAACATGAGGAAAATAAAACCTCCTATAAACTATGTTTTTATAAAAATATGAGATATAGAAAAAATGTTTTTCTTGCATAAAAAATAGTGAAAAGATAAAAATATGGGGATATACATGGGTATCTATGTAATCACATACATAATAAACAGCACTATATAATAATATGTCTACAACACATATGAGTTTCACACACACAGAGTATATAAAGAAGTAAATCCTGATACATGATTTGATCTCTAAGAGGAAATAAACATATACGATGGAAAAACACATTTTAAACAAATAAGCAGATTTGCAGATCGCTCAGCAATTATGTATTACACACATACATGCATACATCCTTCACATGGAGGCTGAAAAAATATATAATGTTGTAACTTCCATGATCCATATGATTAAAATATACCATTTTTTTTCAACTTTGGAAACTGTCTTAAGAACTCAAAAAGGTTTTACAACACCAGTAAAGTATGAGTTTGGATTGATTGTATCTGTAACATACAGCCCAGATGTTGATTATACATGGCAATAAAACTGACAGTCCTTTGCATTTTCCCCATCTGCTTTTAACATAAATGGCAAAAACAGCTGCCAGAGAATAGAACATAGATTTAATGGGGTGTGTGGGGAAGGTTGTGGAATGACCCTAGCTTCTGAATCTTGGACTGCTCAGTGTAGCCAAACATTCTCATCATTGGTAACATCAATCCACTATTTGAAAAGGAGGAAGCAGCTATATTCTTTTGACATTAGGGATTCTCTTGCCTATTACATAATAATTCCAAAGTCAGTACTTTGTATTTCTGGAATATTACTTCTAACTTTAGCAGTAAATGTATGCCTTGAAATCCTTCATATGTGTCTATATAAAATGACCCAAGATATTTTTGACTGAAGTACAATTTCTGTTACGTAATTGCAGTTCTAGTACTTTGTAAGTTTAATAAATATCTTTGGCAGGTGAATGAATATTTGCCTCTAGAGGGACATACTATGCATACAGCTAGCATTTCTGCCTTAGGACTGTGTCCATACTAATTGATTATCAGCCATCCCTGCCTTGGTATGACTTGTTCCTGAATATTGTCCATTTCCTTAATCTTATTTTATTATTATTTTTTGGTGATGTCATTCTAGGGTACATGCCCCTGTGGATAAAATTCAAATGATGTTTTCAGAGTAGAAATAACTCTTTTTCCATTTGGTCTTTAAGCATTTAAAGCAAGACAAAAATGAGTGTGTGCAAGGGTGTGTGTTCTTACTGACTTCATGTTTCAGGTAGTGACCTAAATAAGAGTTAACATTTTCATGCGTCTATTCACATGGATACATGTCCAAATGCAAAGATACACTCAAAACACACAATCACATGGCTTAGCTCTAGAGGGAAATATGGACTTAGGCACATCGCTCACTGATTTCAGGGGGATGGAGCATAGATTCATAATGTCAATATCAGTAAGTTTTCATGTATAATTTTTCTTTAGCAATTCAAGAAATAAAATAATTAAATGTTCTGCTGCTTTGATTTTCATTGATTGTGAAAACCTTTTGGACATTAACTTTGAGCCAGGCACTGAGCTAAGCTGCCCATTTCATAATAATTTTAGTTTTAAAAACATCATGCAAATTGTCTTTACACATCATTTGTTTAACAGTATTGCTCAATGAGTAGATAGCAATTGGCCTTCTTCCCCACCCCCTGCACTGATTTACTGTCCAAGTTACCCATCATCTTTTTCCTCAAGTTTAGGAAACAGTGTGACCCTGAGAGAGTAGTATGTGAATTATATGGAGTTTCAACTTAATCTTTCCAGATGATTATAGAACCATAAATCTATAGCTTAATTCCTAAAAAACACATGATAATGATTTGTCTGAGAATAAAGAATACATTTACTATGCACCAACTATCTTCACTTTAATGTTAAAGTCTACATAGGTCTTGTTTTACCTCTAATGGGTCTCCATTTTCTCTTCCATAGAAATGTTTAGGAAATCAACCACCACAGCACCAGGGTCACTTTTTGGAATCACATTCCATCATGATCTGTTGCTACACCTGCCTTTACCATGCCCTCCAGACTGTTGCTAACACATTCTTAGTGTACTCTTTTCCTCCAAACCATTCTCCACTCCACCTTAGGAGGGATTTTTCTAACATCTCTAATCATGCTAGTACCTTGCTCAACATGCTTCCTTGTATGTACTATTGTTATCAGACAAGGTGATTCGTCACGATTAGGATTCTACTTTGTTCCAGCAATCAAAAGTGCTTTAACTTCTCAAAGACATACTACCTCTAACTTTTCTGGGACTTCACACATGCTTGTTCCTCTGTCTATAAAGTCCCCAATTTCTCTGCCTGCAAGACTCCTCATACCTGAAGATTCCTTGATTCTTCCAGGCACACCAAGGTATTCCTCTCTCTGTATTCCTGTGTGTATATATTTTACTACTATCATATAGTTTAAAATTTTTCTCTTTGTGTGGTTTCAATTTTCTGTGCTGTAAACACCTTGGAGGCTGGAAATGTGTCCTTTCATCCGTAATGCCTGATGCACAGTAGGTATTCACAAATATTTGTTCAGGATGTACTATATGAAAAAAAATGCTATTTTCCATGTGTCCTTCTGTTGCAATAATACTCATCAGACTCCTTGAATTTATTTAGAGAAACCAGTTGGAGTTTCTTTCTTGCCTTACTACCTTATTAATCTCCATGCTGGTCATTTAAGTATTTCTTTTTTTTGCCAATTTACTTATAATTTACTGTACTTATTTTCACCTCATAACTAATATATAAAAATTTGATTCAGTCTTCTATGTCTTTCTCTTCAAAAGCCATTACACTTTTCTGCTTAAATGATCACACATCTCAACAAAAAAGCATATCTGTATACATACATGTAACATGTGTGTTACATAAATAATGTTTTGTGAAATTAGACACAATTAAAAAATAGGTAAGAAAATAAATTGAAAGGGTAGCCAACAGAATGGGAGAAACTATTCGCAAATCATGTAACTGATAAGGAGTTAGTATCCAAAATATATATAGAACTAATAAAACTCAGTAACAAAAAAAATCAAATAATCCAATTTAAAAATGGGCAAAGGGCTTAAATAGATGCTCTTCCAAAGAAGACATACAAATGGCCAATGTGTACATGAAAAGGTGCTCAGCATCACTAGTCATCAGGAAATGCAAATCAAAACACAATAAGATATCCCCTCACACCTTTTAGAATGGCTGTTATCAAAAAGACAAGAGATAACAAATGTTGGCAAAGATGTGGAGAAGAAAAAACCCTTTGTGCATTGCTGGTGGGAGTGTATATGGGTGCAGCCACTTTGCAAAACAATATGGAAGTTCCTAAAAAAATTAAAAATAGAACTACCACATGATCTAGAAATCTCACTCTTGGGTATATATCTGAAAAAAATGAAATCAGTTATCTTGAAGAGATATCTGTACCCTAATGTTCATTGCAGCTTTCTTCACAGTTGCTAACATATGAGAACAACTTAAATGTCCTTTGACAGACGAATGGATAAAGAAAATGTGATATATATATTGAGATATATGAATATTGATATATATCATGTCATATTGATATGTATCTATATATTATCAATATACACACACACACACATATACACGATATTCAGCCATAAAAAGAAAGGAAATCCTGTCATTTGCAACCATACAGATGAACCTGGAGGACATTATGCTAAGTGAAATAAATCAGACAAAGACACATACTGTATACTATCACCTGTATGTGGATTATTAAAAAAAAAAAAAATTCCAATTTAATTGAATCAGAGAATAGAACGGTGGTTACCAGGGGGTGTGGGAACAGGGAAATGGGGAGATGTAGGTCAAAGGCTACAAATTTTCAGTTATAAAAAGAGTAAGTTCTGGGGACCTAATGTATATCATGGTGACTATAGCTAATAATACAATATTGGGAGTAGATCTTAAGTGTCCTCACCACACACACACACACACACACACACACACACACACACACACACGAGTTAACTATGTTAACTATGTGAGGTGATGGATGTGTTAATTATCTTGATCTTGGCAATCAGTCCACAATGATTTGATGAGTTTATCAAATCATCACAATCACATTGTACACTTTACATATATGCAATTGCATTTGCCAATCATTCCTCAATAAAATTGGGAGGAGAAAAGAAAAAAATTGGGGGGAAATAGGTCATAATTTTCTTATCATGAATGCATATGATTAATAAACAGTGATTCTATCCACATAATGGATGTATGCAGCTTTTTAAAGATTGTTATCTCACTATTTCACTCAATAACAATTAAAGATTATTGAAGATACACACATGAAATTGAAAATTCTGCCAAAATAAATATGAAAGCACTCCAATATTATTAGTGAACTCAAGAATGGTCTACGGAACTACAAGTATAGCTGAATTTATAAATTTATTTTATATAATTTATCTTACTTTTTTTTTTTTTGCTGTGGAATTATCAAAGCTACTGTATGGATTATACTAAGCATGGCTACTGATAACTAAGAATACATATGAAATGCTTGTTCTGAGGGAACATGATAGAGATCTTTGTTTTGTTCACTGAATAATGAATTGGCTCTCTGCATTCGGTAGGAAGCTAAATTATGATGTCTTTTTTCTGGGCCCCTAATTCAGGATGGAATCATAATAAAATGCAGCAAATATAATCCAAAAGCACAAGGAAATAAAAATTAAGAATGAGCAAAGTTTGCATGAACTTCTTTCACATCAAATGACTTTCTGACTACCAATCCCATAAAATACATTGTCAGAAAGGATTCACACTATTTTGTTTTTCTAATTGTAACTATGTTAGCATATAATCAGAGCTGAATTACTGGTTTATGTATATACTTTGATGACGGCTTTCTTTTGATCTTAAGATTGTTTACTTAGTGACATTTCTAGACAAAATTATATTACTTGATAGAAGAAAAGCTAGTTTCTGCCTGAGATTTGGGGGCTACATAGCACATTTCTGCTGTTGGAAGAAATTCAGAACCAAATACATAAATGCAGCTAATTCTCCAAATCAAAGTAGGTACGTAGAATGATAGCTCCATATTTGAAATCTGGTTTGGCTAAAAACGTATGACATTATTTTCTACATTACAAAAGAATTGAAAGGTTTCTGCTAACCTTCAGAAACGTATAGCTTCCTACATTGTGTTTCAGTAGGTCCGAAACAAGTGTATTTTTCTTTTATCAAAAAAAAAAGGCTGGATACAAGATGATTTTGTTAAAGTACTAGGTCATAATTATTTCTACTAGACATAGAATATGAGAGTGTTATTCATTAGCATGCAAAGCACAAAATTATAAGAATATAAACTGCAAAGCCAGAAGTCTGGCATATGCTATATGCTAGCTTAATTCTGTGAGTGGATCTGAGGTAAGAAAAATATCTGGAATGTGTAAAACTTCAAAATGCTAACAAAGTTCTCCAGTTGTTATCAAATGCTCTAGTAAAACTATCAATAAACTTTCATTTTTATACTACTTTCTTAACTTTGCCTATTTTCTCTTGTGCTTCATAACTCTTAAGTTGGATGTATCTCTAAATTTTTTTAATACTTTCATAATGACACAATTAAATACTTTCACAGTGAAAACTCACTTTGAAATTATCAGCCTACTTTTTATTTAGCAAGGCAGACTCAGATTATGGACTATTTCTTTCACACCAAATTATATTAAAATGGCATAATTCGCTTTATTTAGACATTTTATCTATGTTGTCTAAAAAGCAGAGTCAAGGTCATTTATATGTGTTATAAAAATTAGTCGAACGGCATGCTGCATTTACTTTTTTATTTTCAAAATTTTAGCATATGAGAAGGAAATCAACCAATAACACAATAACAGCACTAGCTGTGTTATTAGCTGAGACATCACTGAGTCCATGGTAAATAAAACGTCACACCTAATTTCATGAACACCTATAACTCTCTTAAGAAGCTAGTGTAGAATGGGTGATTTAAAAACAGGTTAATCAAATGGAACTTTGGCATCCCTACAGAAAGTCAGATGACTTTGACATACAGTACGTGGATTCAGTTTGGCAAGTATTAGTTATTAGAATTAAGGATTCAAAAATTTGAAAGGGGCAAAGGCAGGAACAGCCTGCAAAAAGGGCTTAAATGTACATGGGAAGAATGTCTAAACGGAAATGGAAGAAAACATGCATTTTAAAAGTTGTATTCATGGGGCGTCTGGGTGGTTCAGTGGGTTACGTGACCGACTCTTGATTGCAGCTCAGGTCATGATCTCACAGCTAGTGAATTCAAGCTCTGTGTCGGGCTCTGTGCTGATGGCACGGAGCCTGCTTGGGATTCTCTCTTTCCCTCTCTCCCTGCCCCTCCCCCAGTACACTCACTCTCTCTCAAAATAAATAGATAAACTTAAAAATTAAGTTATATTCAATATCATAAAAGATTGTAATAAGATACAGCATTTAAGAGCCCCTTCTTTTTTTCACTTTATAATCATGCATGAAGTGACGCAGAGGAAACAAAAAGAGCAAAGTACTCTGAGCCCTCACATCTAACCTCCATCATTGTGAGTCTCTTTGAAGGAACCTTCTTTATTGCTGGCAGAGTAAAAGCAGACCCATAGTTTACACAAAGATGAGTTTCCTTTCCATTTCACCTATTTGAATAGTGTGTCGGAAAAAAAATGCATTATAGCTTCTGAGAATTTCCAATCCATCTTAGAAAACATTGAGACAACCTCAGAAGACCTGAGAACTCTCCTACCTTCTTTTCTTTTTCCATAATTTGAGCTTCTCCCTGACCTCCTTCTCTGAAACAAATGAAGGAAAGAATTGTATGGTTCTCAGCTTCGGAGTCTTAAACAACCAAGAGTGAAGGCAGTCAGACAAAGGTAAACAAGACCTACTAAATTGCTACAATCTATGTTCTTACTAACTATTCTCCATGATTTATGGTACTTCTGCATAATGGTTTGAACAGGTGATATGCCACAGAAAATCTATAACTAGATTGAAGAGAACTAAATGTCTACTTTATAGCAATCCATCATACCATACTCAAAATTTTATACTCAAACATGATGTAAGAAATTAATTCTGAGGATTTGATATATAGAGAATCAATTTGCTATTAATAATTTTGTTGCCATGGGCCAGATCACGTAAGACTTGCCTTAGGCCTTCTATCTGTATGAAAAGAAGGTTTTAAACAGCAGAGTTCAAAGCAGCAAAATGCTGGGAAGATTTCAGCTGGGGTAAGATCTTCTTTCTTTTTTTTTAAATAATATTTTTAATTTATTTTGAGAGAGAGAGAGAGAGACAGAGAGAGAGAATGAGAGAGAGAGTACAAGTGGGGGAGGGACGGAGACAGAAGGAGACAGAGACTCTGCAGTAGGCTTTAGGCTCTGAGCCTTCAGCACAGAGCTAGACACGGGGCTCGAACCCACGACCCACGAGATCATGACCTGAGCTAAAGTTGGCCGCTTAACCAACTGAACCGCCCAGGTGCCCCGAGAGCTTCTTTCTTTTATATTTACTTTACCTTCTACTACTCCACATTCTATTTTTCCCTCTCTGTCTTCATTAGTCCATATTCCCTTGTCACATTTTCTGTTCATCATGAAGAATGGAGGTTTGGAGGCACTCCAGAATGTGTGCACTGGACCCCTTCTATTTGCCCCCAACACTGTTCTTTACTCCATCCCACTATGCTAAGTGCTGGCACAGAAATGGTAAGGAAAACAGACACAGTCCTGCCCTTTTTAAGCTTACAGTCTATTAAGGATAATTTGATATTAATCAAAATACCAACTTCAACTGCTATAAGTTCTATGCAGATAAATCCAGGGACATGTGAGAATATTTGACAGAGAATAGGAGAGATGATACACACTATAATAGTGTATATAATAGTTGTAGTAGAAAGTAATATGAAATAGCTCTTAGTTTTGCACACATTCCTATACCTTAATGCCTGCCTTTATGCTCCATCTATGTTCTCTTCATATGTAAGTTTCTCAAAGCTTCTCTTGCCCTGTTTTTCTGAGTATCGGCTAGCCTTTCCTTCCGATTTTTTCAATTCTCTCTTCTACGGTCGCCCAACAAGCCCACGCCATGTTTATCTTTCTTTGGAGCTGGATCAATGAAAGAACATGAGCTCCAGAATCAAGTTAAGTCTCAGACTGAGGCCAGCATAGCTGCTTCACAACTGAAAACACTTTTAAACACAATCTCTTAACATTGTGGGCCTTATTCACAAAACAAAACAAACAGCAAAGTGAAGTTGTCAGTTTTGAAGGATTTGAGGTAAATGTCTAGAAGGTTCATTACCGGAAAAATATGGCCTTGGAGAAAGATGTCTAAGACTTAACTATAGAGTGATTGAATTAATGTATCTAAAGAAGGAGGCTACTAGTAGATACTGAATGGGTCAGCCTAGAACAGAGGAAAAAAAGGAGCTCCCAGACACATGTAGAGAGTGGAGTCCAAGCCAGTATGGGGAATAGAGAAATTTAACAAATGAATTTTAAGTATTTATAGCCCCATTTTAGCTCTTGCCATTAGATATCCTATTCATTAACTTTTACTTACTGTATACTTAAAAGCACCATTTTTTTTCTACAGGGAAAGAATGGGCTACTTCTTCAGGTTTTATTTTTAATCTTGTTCAATATAGCTTATTTTAGAGATAATTGCACTGTAAACATGCTTAAATTATCCATTTATTCTGTAAGTATTTATTTGCTATTTATCAAGTGCTTATTATATGCCACATTCTAGATTTGTACCTGGGTATTCAGTGGTGATCAGAACAGAACTAGTCCCTGCCTCTGACTTCATAGTTCCTACTTCAGTAGGGTAGACAGGTTTAAATAAACACGCAAATATACATATATAAACAAAATATAATAACTATACACACATTATCTCTATATCTATATTCTATCTATCTATCTATCTATCTATCTATCTATCTAATCTATCAATGTTTATGCAGAATAAGATTCCCAACAAATGAGATGACAGATCCTGGACCATCTAAAATCATCAGGATGATGAGGCTTCTTGGAGAAATCCACCAACATTCATCTAGCATATGTTCCTGCATTAGTTTTCCTATTTTAAGAGTCCATAAACACCCCTATCAAAAGTCAATGAGAAAAATCACATGATATAATGTGCGTGCAGCATCCAACACTGTTAGATAGATGTTGGTCTCTTTCCACTCCTCCTCCTACAAATTATTCCAATTTTAACTTTAAAAGAATGTTTCCCATCTCTCTTAACAAATAATTGCCTGAGCAAATACCAGAAGTGTGAAATTATAATTGTAAGCACAATGCAGAAGAAAGAAAAGTTGAGTCAAGTTTTTCTACCTAGAATAACAGGCAGTAGATCATTCCTTGATGTAGCACTTACATACTTTCTTTTTGTTAGAATTCTATGACGAGACAGGTGCAGGAATAAAGACATAGCACACACAGAAGGAAATCAACTCAACAGCATTGAATGAAATGCCTGACAACTTGCAGTAAAGAAATTCTACTTATAATTTATGGCAAAATCCAGATTAAAAATTATTTAAAAAATATGAAGGGAAGTTATAATTTTCAGTTCATCTTGAATTAAAAACTTGGAATCTATAAAAACAAAAAAAAAGATGTACAGCTTTACTTCCACATTTTATGAATCATACTGATGTTCTTTATACTAATAAAAATAAAAGAGTAATACAAGAAATGAGTTACTAAGCTAGTACGTTACGCCACTATAATGAATGGTAATGGGGTATTTTGTTGGAGTTGAAGATCAATATGATTTATTACCAGATGCTCTACTGATAAAGCTGATAATGTAATAATCAGAGAAGTGAAATTCACCTAGAGCTTCACATATGTTTTCATCTTTACTTATCAATTTAATTTATTGTAGCTTTATCTGATATACCATCTCCTCAATACAGGCAAACCCAATGGGACATATTATTTAGTGTAACTTTTATGTACTAAAGTCCACAATAATACAAAATCTATACAGCATACAAAATAGAAGAAACACTCTGTTGTAAAAAATAAAATAGCCTACATGAGATAAACCACTTTAAATATCACACATTACTTTTGGTCTGTTATATCTACAACTCACTGGTCTTTTGTCAATCCGTGGCGGTGTTTCAGTCCTTCCTATAATCAGGACTTGATCCACTGGCTCCTGTGTGCTCCCACAGGGGAGCATTGTGCTCCCACAGAGATCTTACCACCTCACACTCTCATTTCTCTCTAAGAGCATTGTCTCTGACTTCCTAATGATTGCAGCTTTCTGCATCTTCAAATCAATCCTGGTCTGTCCTTCATAGTGACAATCGTCTTTTTTCAAAAAACCCTTTTCGCAGATAAACTAAGCTCCTTCCTCTCTTACCTATTCTGGCCCTCTGCTGCTTTTACTGAGTTCTCTTGGGTTTCTCTTTTCCTGTTCTCCTTTCTATTGGCCATTTCATGGATTTAACCATTAACTTTTATTTTGTATTATTAATTACTCCAAAATCTTTGCCTCAAGTCCTTGTCTTCCTCCAAGTTACCACAGTCTGTATTATTTTGGTACCTCTAAAAGTCCCATCGGTGCTTCAGGATTTCACAAATTTTGTTCACCGTCATCTTTCTTCCCAACTTTTGTCCTTCCCTTTAGCCTCTTACATGCAATAATAAAACCACCAGTTCCCCATCCCTCACACTTAATTCTGGCATCATCTTTGGCTCATTTTTCTCCATTAGTCCCTCATCTCACCAAATACCCAATCCCATGAATTCTGCTCCTATATTAACTACCCTACCTGCTTTTACCCCACAGCTACACAACTCCTGCTTTTATGACATCTTCCCTCCATCAACATGATAGCCACCTACGGAGGCCTCTTGCCTGGCAATGGGGCCTTTTGCCAACTGCTGGCACACAGCTGTAAGGTTAATTCTTGGAGATTCAGATTAAAACTCCTGTTTTCAAATGCATTCCAAATAAAGACTTAGGTCCTTATACTATCTAGGCCTTCTATGAACTGGCTCCAGTCTACCTTTCCAATGTTATTTTCCTGCATTCTCTTGGGTTCCAAATGCCATACTGAGCCCCTGTTTGGTTGTATCTTGCATTTCCATCGTTAGTGCCTACGCTTATGATGTTCTGTTCATTTTGAAAGCCCTGTCCTCATTTTTGCATTTCCATTCAATACCAATTCTTCAAGGCCTATCTCGGATGTTACCTCTTATAATAAGACTTCAACGATCAGAGTATCACTTATTGAATTACTACTATATACTAAGCATATGTATTATTTCACTTCAAATGAACAACAACCCTTATGTTCAGGTGAGGAGACAGGCTTGCAGAGGATAAATAACTTGCCTACAGTCTCACAGATGGTGAATGGTAGGTTGACTTGTGCTTCTAACTAAAGCTTTCTGCCTTTAATTAACCACTGTAACTTGACCCCCACTTTACACCCTCTGCATAAATGCCTTGAACTTCATTTGTTCCCCTCTTACAACGTGTATTAATTTGTACCTCATGTCATAGCTTTCAATTTGTGTCCAATTTGCTAGTCACTTGATGGAAGATCTCTGGAAAATTCATGCTGCCTTTTATAATAATAAGTGTTTACCTAATAAATGCTGTTGCCTGGATAGATAAATATATTATTTCCCTATTTGAAAACTTACTATGTCTATTATCTAGTTCCTCTTATATTACCTCTCCTGATTAAGATAAAATCCTTCATTAATCTGTGGCTTTAAAATTATACGTAGATGTCTTTTCTAAGGCATTATTTTGCATGATGCCTCAACACGCACCTATTACTCTAATTAGGATTGACTGTACAATCTCTAAAACATAATGCTCACCACCACCTCTGTCCTTCATCCCTGACAATTCTCTTTTGTGCAATGTCACCCACCTCTTCCAAAACGATATATTACGCTTTTTTCAAGGTTCAGCTAAAAAATTCTTATAAATGTCTTCTATGAGCAAAGTAGCTTCCATTGACTAAAATTTCGATGACTATAATATTATGTGCATACATTATTTCATGTCTTTGCCAAACCTCCACAGATTCTAGCGTCTTCACAGATGATCATGTCTTACACTGCAAAGCTCTAAGAATACTTTTAAGCACATATTAGATATTTTAAATAATGTTAGTGGGTCTTGTGAATTAACGTTAGTAACATGTAAAGTAAATTAGAGCAGTTAACTGGCAAAAAATGCATAGTTTTTGAAAATAACTTAATTTTTGTGCCTACTATGTAGACTTATAAGGACTTAATCTTACTTTACCATTTCAATTCAAAACACTCAAAACTATTTATTTAAACTTTGGAACTGAACTCTAAAATAATAATATGATGAGCTGAGTGGCTATGAGGTGCTGTCTTAGTTAATGGATATTGAGGTAAAGATTTTCCCTAATGCTTTCTTCTCAAGGTGAGAAAAACAGTTCATTTGACATCTTACATGACCTTGTTTTATCCACATGACTTCTATCTGGCAAGGACAATGCACCCAGCATCTGCATACAAAATAGATCTGAAATTCTTTGCCAAGACAATTTAACTTTTGGTAGAGACAGCCATTGGTTCAAATAGGTTAAAATGCTCACTAATTTAAAAATTTTATATATTTTGACTTTATAATTATATATATTTTTATACTTTATGGTAGACCATACAATATTTCAAACAAAACAGCGACACTACTTTATAAAAGTGAGCTCTTAAAGAGGCAGAACATCATCTAGTTCTGTCATTCCTATGATTTATTACTCCAGTTTGGTCCTTCTTTTAGAACCTGGACACGAGCAGATCTCCAGATCCAAATGGTCAGACTATGTACAACCACTCTTATTTTTTCCTAAATAGCCTACTAACACCTTCCCAATGAAAAGGGAAAGAACTATTTATCCTAAAAGTGCACTCTTTTTAATTCTACCTATGTTAAAAAAAGAAAGAAAGAAAGAAAGAAAGAAAGAAAGAAAGAAAGAAAGAAAAATCCTAGCCTCTTCAACAAGGTAATTTCTTCAACAGAGTAAGGCTCAGTACAATTCTGCAAGGACTATCTGTCTAAGTTAGTTGATGCATATTTGCCTTCGATAAACCCAGAGTCTCTAAAGAAAGTCATGGTTTGGGTCACTGTGGAGGTGGAGAGATGAGAGGGAATTTCAGGGCACATACATTTCTGTGATGGTCTCTGGCAGATTCGTGGGGATCTCAGTGAGACCTTTCCCACGACAGTCTACGATATTGTTGCTACAGGTACAAGCAGCTGGACAGTGCAAAACACTGCAAGAAGGAGCCATAAATGACTGGTGACCTGAAAGAGAAACAAACAACAATAACAGTTTTCCTCCTGAAATTCATCATTGTGAAATTTACGAGTTCATCTCAAACAACAAAACATATTATTTAACAGAAATGTATTTCTCTAAATATCTGAGCATAAAATGGGCCTATATTTCTAAGATATATTTTAGGAAGCATGCATTTATAGTTCTGGGTCAACACTCAGATGAAGCAAATGAGATTCTTAAAACTAATTATGAAAATGATAATTTTTCCCACTTGAAATAATTGTTAAGAAAGGCTAAACTCAGACCGGAAACTAGAATTTGATTCAAAACGATTCTGAGTTCCAAAAAAAGCAGCAGTTTCAGACTAACCTATATTTCATTTCTAATAAGCTTCACGAGAATTTGGTCTTTACTAAATGTATGTAGCATACTGTACTGTACTTTAAAAAAAGAAAGGAGAACAGACATAACTGTTGATTCTAAATAAGTAATCGTGTACCAATAAATGTGGGGGAAATTAGATCTTGCTAAGCTTCAAATCTTGGTAGGTTCAAAATCTGCATTTTCTTTGAAGTTATAATAGTTTGTAACAAGCCATTCTGTAATTGTTAAGCTAGGTAGTTCTATTTTTGGCTTCCATAGCCTGCGATTTTAGCATTAAGTAGTTACCTGTGTGTATGTATTTTTACTACTCAGTATTTGGAAACAAAACTGTTTTGAAATGAGATTTCACTGTTGGAATGATGAACGACAGAATGGCGGCCGTGCTGTACTGAATGGGAATCTGCACACACTCAGTTTACTGGAGCAGGACAAACCCTCTCTGATCTGCAGGGAGAGGGCCTGAGCGATCAGAATGCCAGGAAGGGGCTGCAGGCCAGTCACTAACCCAAGCCCTCTTAACAAGCTCTCAAACGTCACAAAAATAGTCTCAGTCTAAAAAAGAAACATGAACTTGCCTTCTTCCTCATCTAGAAAACAGGAAGGGAAAAGTGAAGAGAGAAAAAAAGTGGTTAGTAACAGTTTGTTAGTCATTTCATTATTTAATTTTCTTAAAAAGCAATCAGACCTAAGGAGAACATTCCATGACATTATAAGAAAATTTTGTTTGGGTTATAAAAAGTGTGGAGACGTACACAAAAGGGTCTAAAAGAGAACGATAAATGAGAATTCTGTACTCATATGTCTTCAATCCTCTAAGGAACTATTTGTGATGTGTTATATATATTTAAACATTTTGTGTGACTGTATCTTGAACAGACACTTCTGAAGCAGAACGATATACATATGTATATATACACACACACACACATGCATATATAATAAATTATGCTAATATGGATCAGGTAATAGTAACATAATATTTTATAAATAAGTATAAACATAAATATAAATATATATGAATTGGCAATCAGACTGCCTAAGCTGAGATCCATGGATTCAACTATATGACCTTGGACAAGGCTACTTAGCATCTTTTTCCTCAACAGTTTAATCTCTAATATAGATATAATATTATATCTCACTACAGTTGTTCTAAGGCAGGTGAAATGAGCTAAGTATATGTGAAATACTTAGGCTGGTGATCAAACATATAGAAAGAACTAAGTAAATGTTACTTGATATTTTACATAGGTCACGCCTAATTTTCGTTTTCAGATTTTCATCACTAAAGCTACTCATTTATCTCTTTCCTGTAGAGGTGAACCACTAGTATGCACGGAAAGTGCTTTGTCACTCTGCAACTAGAGTTGAGATACTTTCCTGAATTTTCCAGCAAGATGAATCATATTTCCATTTGTTAACATAAAAGTAGATCTAAATTATTACATGACAGCAAAATAAGTAGCAAACAGAATTTAAATCTAGGAATCTCCTATATTTCCCCAGGAGTGAAAATTGAAAAACCTTTCATCATACATTAAGTACGAGTAATCTGTAATGGCCAATCACGCACAAATGCCTTAGAACATATTATCAATATCACTGAAACCGAGGATTTCCATGGAGTGATTAGTGCACAATTGCACATGTTAGTGAGCAAAACACTGAAACTTTTAAAGCATGCGTTCTCCACTGCTCTCTTACATAGAAGCAAAAAATAGTATGACAACATAAAGGTTCTTTCTCTCTTACCACTGCAGACAAATTCTCGTTTTTGAACCTCAGCTACATTATGGCCCCTCAGGTGGGATGGACCCATACACTGAGTGTAGAGACCAACCCGGGGCCTTTGTCGCAACCAGTCAGAGAGCCAGGCGAGGTGACAGTCACAATATAGGTTGTTCGAATGGAGGCGACTACATAAGAAGAAGGGACGTTTAAGGCAAGAAAACAAAATAGTTATTCCAAGAATTAAAAAATGTATTAATAATAATATGTAACTTTATTTCTTAACATGTAAGTAGATAAAGCTTACTAAGTCCCAACCTAATTATTTTTCTAAAAATGATGAGAATCAACTTACTCTTCATTTACTGCCAAGTTAAGCAAATATACAGAAGCTTGAACACGACCATAAAAATAGTTTTCCTATGTTCACTCAAAATGGTAAAAAGAAATAGGTATGTCCAAGGCAAATTGCTCTGCAGTCCACATACTGGTGGCCAATTGGGGTGGGGTGGGGGCGGGGCCATATAAATAAAAGTTGTGGCTCCCAGTATGAGTTATCAGTTAGTCCTGCTGTTGTTAGTTTCTGTAAAAACTGCTTGCAAAATCTTTTTAGCAGGTCACTTTCGTTTTTTGCTGAACAAGATAGAATAATAATTCAATATAAAACACTTCTTTCATGTCCCTATTCTGATTTCCTTCTTTTTGTTTAATAGCAGAAAAAGGGATTAGCTGCTTTGGGCTCTTGGGACCCTATCCTCAAAGAGCAGGAACTGAAATGAAAAGACATAAATGGCTAGGAGTGAAGGAATTAAGTGAGCCCCCTCTCTATGTTGGCAGGGATCCACACCAGAGCATGGATCCATTCCAAGTGGCAAATAGCACTTTTCCATTAATAAAATATCAGACAAATGTATCCACTAAATTAGGTAAATGACTTCAAATTGGCTTTTATGTTTTCTCAAACTAAAGAAAAGGACATCCAAAACTATAAATCAAAGTATCATTTCCAGAATCATCTATGACACAGTAATACCATTTTAGTCCTTTTTAGCTGATGTGCTCAATTCTAACCCAATAACAGTAATGGATATTAAAACATGGAACTCAGTCCAGAAAGATAATTGGAACATAAAAGTGGAATTTTTAAGTAGCAATGATAATATAGAATAATGAAACAACCAAAGCAAGGGAATTTCAAGTTAGATGACTATTTTACATTCTCCTTGAGCCTGTAGATATGGAACAGACTGTCTTGCATCAAAACTTAGACGGCGTGCCACCAAACAAAATGCCACATTGCTACATTTTGGGAAAGCTGGGTGACCTCCGGTTCAGTTTGTTGGGAAGTCAGAGTGGCATCCTTTGGAAACCGCTTAGCACACTCCACCTCGCTGTTCTCTAAATATTTTCATCTAAACCAAGCACGTTACAATAATCCAATTAGGTGTGTACAAATTTGAAATGAGAGAACATAAAACTTTAAAAACCTGATTAGCAAGACAAACACTAATGGATTTCTGTAGGAAAATAAGGCATACTATCAAAAACGTGGATGATGGATATTTCTACAGTCTTGGTGGCTTTATTTTCTCAAGGATTAAGAGCTTGTTCAGTTTGTTTTTAAAAATCAGCTAAAGGTAATGAGGAGCTAATTTCATCAAATATAGTCTGAGTGAACTATATTTGGTATTAATTTGGTCAAATTAGGCTCAACCGAAGAGTACCAAGGAAATAAAATTTATGTTATATCTGCATACTTTGAGAATTTCTTTATTTTGTTAAATCATATTTCAAGGAAATGATCATGTTGTGTTGTATCAGGCACAGAGCTACATTTTAGTGAGAGAGGGGAAAAAAAAAGGACTTTAAGATTGGTATTACCTAATTCATTAAAAAGCTGGCAATTCAAATGATTTTTCATTAAAGAGAAAAAAATAAAAGCTATATGTTTCCAGTTATAACCTACTGTAAAATGAAAACTATTTTGAAAACCTAATCAAAATTTATGTTCCCTACTTAAAAACACATATTATTCCAGAACTCCAAAGCTTTGGTTATGTTTCCCACCATTTCCCACATGTGGTATATAATGTATTTTTAAGGTCAAGGTGATTCTTAAACCCCATTCAAATGAGATTTTAACTAAATATCCCCATGCTGAGCTTTAAAGATTATTTTTTCTCCAAGAGAAAAAAAAAATAGTTGTAGCAAATACTTAACTAGGAAACAAGTTTTTATTCACCTAAAATATTTTAATGTCCATCTCCTGAAAAGACATTTTTAAATAAAAATGCTGACACAACCTTAATTATAGAAGCACTGGAGGGTTATGCTGTAATTTTACATTACAAAGGGTGTTGGAGAGCCAGTTTAGCTTTATTAGGTCGGCTTGCTGTACAGTAATAAAATCATAAAGATTTACCATTTATCATCTCTGACAGCCAATCAAGGAGTCTTACATTTCTTAATGAAATGTGACCTCCACAATAGCTCAAAGTAAACGTCCCCCCTCCAACTTTCCATAATGCATATCATTTAAAGGAAAGCTTTCATGTTTTCAGAATAATAGTTCATTTATTCAAATACCATATCTAGTACTTTTTAAAAAGTGGTGTTTTCCTGGTCTACCCCATAATGAACTTGTGGTACTGTTTTCTGTTTACTAAAAATGGTACTTAAGGGGAACCCTGAATTGACGACATTGACATATATACATTGCGGCTACTTACAAAGTCCTAAGTTTAGGCATATGGTTGAAACTTGCCACAGAAAGTCTAGTAATGTTGTTATTGTTGAGAGTGCTGTAGAATAAAACAAAAAAAGTTAGAGATTTTAGGTAATTAAAATTTACTGATCATTCTATATAATAATACAGGGAATGCTTCTTGCAACTATGTTTATGCAGGACAACTATCTGGTAGAGAAGGCATAAAGAATGCCCCATGTTATAAACAAGAGGATAAATAAATGCCATACTTTAACACTTTACTATGCATTCAGCTTTATTAAATATTTATTACAGATTTATGTCTTTAGCCATAATATCTTTGACTATTCACATATTGCTTTATGCACCATGGGTATGCATGTGTGTGTATTTATGACCCTGGTTAAGGAATAACATGAGGCAGTCAACAATTAGTAAAATTGGGCAGTTACGCTTCCTTAGAGGGGCACTATGTATAATTAGTGTCATGAGTAAATGAACGTATTTGAAATTTCCAAATTAAATTTCATAGCAATAGCACAGAATTGGTTTTGTCAGATCCCGGAACACAGTCCTGCTAATTATTCTCTGTTGTGGACATCAGCCGTTGTTGAAATCTGAGTAGTAAGAACGATATCTACATTTGGTACTTGCATTGGGTAGGAATAAAGTGACAGGCTGGGGCAGTTTATTAAAAGCTTAATACATTCTAATACTTCTTTACTTAAAATTTTTTAATGTTTATTTTTGAGAGACAGAGAGAGCACGAGTAGGAGAGGGGCAGAGAGAGAGGGAGACACAGAATCCGAAGCAGGCTCCAGGCTCTGAGCTGTCAGCACAGAGCCCAATGCAGGGCTCAAACTCACAAACTGTGAGATAACGACCTGAGCCAAAGTCAGACGCTTAACCGACTGAGCCACCCGGGCACCCTGTACATTCTAATACTTCTAAGTCTAGGCACATATCCTGTCCCTTGCAAACTTCCATGCGGTACAGATCACGGTTTCTGGATGCTGGAGTCAGGAAGATGGGCAGCCAAGGGAGAGATGGTGAAAATAAGCATAACTCTTGCTTGGTTCAAATTGTTACTACTTTTCCCCTAACACAGGCATTGTTGTATTATTATGGCTTTTCTACTACTACTACAACTACTACCCATTCATTCATCTAATATTTCCTAGATGGCTCTTCATTTTATGGAAACATGGAACAGCATAAAATAAATCAGGCATAAAACCTGTCCTAAAATAGCATATTGTCCAAGTGGGAAGATGAAGTACAAATTATAAAACCTTATAATTAATAACATGAAGAAGAGATTGTTTTTCTCCCTTTGGGGAAGTCTGGTTATGACAAGAAAGTGAGAAGGAGGCTATCCCAGGGCTGTGTTTGTGCAATGCGAATACGGACAATGATTCTAGTATGGAGAAGACACCATGATGTGGTGAGCAAAGCGGGCAAGTTCCTGAGGGAGGCAGGATGACAGGATCAACGGCCCACAGATGCAATTTGACAATGGAGAAAGGTTTGATTTAGACTATGCAAATTCTCTTGCCAATGGAGGCTGGGCAGGGAAGTAAATGAGAGAAGCAGGATGCGTGTTAAGAAACGCAACAGGGACGAGAGATGGAGTGGAGCAGGCAGAGGGCTGGGGCCACTGGAGACCCTGGTAAGCGAGCGATGACACTCTCTCTCATAGCAGCTAGTCCTCAGCTCCGATGGACCACTGCTCCGTGCTAATGGAAGGCTGCCAACCGATCTGATGTTCTCAGGAGACGCTGGAAACAGAAAATTTCAGATCTGTCCTCCTAATTTTTAAATACTGGCAACTAATTCGGACATTTCAAAGAGTCTGTGGGCTACATCTGTTTGGACGAAAGCAGGATACATTTATGAGGCCACTTTTGGCCAGCTGGAGGCTGCAGTTGTGAGGTATGATTTGGGGTGTTCAGGGGTTCAGGGATTCACTTGAACTTCTCAGTAAAGTAGGGCACAGAGGCTACCGATCTAGAAGACACACTTTCTTTTCTTACCCAGTTTTGCAATGTATTGAATGATATAAAAACTAATGCAACTGATTGAAGTAAGTTGCACAGGCGAAAAAAAAATCCCACTTTATGAAGGACCTATAAAGCACTGAATTGGTTGGTTCACGTTATCTAAAAGCCTGTAGCATTTTTCTGTACTCAAGTGAAATGAGATTTTTTTTTCAAACGCCATTAAAATATATCCTGATGTTTGAACTAAAAGGTTTCACTTCTCAAAGGGATTTACTTTCAAATGACCCCTTTTCCCACCCTCAAAATTTATGCTGACTTTATATGGCTAAAATCTTCAGAGTACATAACATACTGAAATGTGACTTTAGGGATAACATTTTTTAAAGTAATTCATCACATGCAGTAGGCATGCATTAATTTTGAACTCTAATTTCTTATGATTCCACACCAAAGAGTGTTTTCATTGAATGCTGAAGCTGGTGGCTATCAGTCTGGAGTCTTTTCTCAAAATGTCACTTTGCAAAATGCAGCTGAAGAAATAGATTATCTTAGTGTTTTTATTCAGTATTGATGTGGCAAAGTGATATTGACATTGATACCTGAAAGTGGAACGATATGTGGAACCAATGAAATTAAATTATTTTAAAATTAATAATAAATATTTGCTAATTACATCTGATGACATGTATGTTATGGTCGTGACTAATTCTTACTCTGAAACAATGCAAATGTATCTATTGCACTTCTTTATTTAACACTTTCTTCTAAACGAAACTATATTTCTATGTTCAACCTCAAGATTTTCTTTTTGCAGCAAGAATATATTCTTGTACAAAAGTACATTTTGATGTACAAATACGAAATTTTAGTTTTGGTAATCATATAGTTACTCTCAGACTTAGATCTTGATTTATTCTTTCTTATTCCCTTAGTGCTCAGCGTAGGATTTGGCAGAGTCTGATATTTAATGGATATGAATCACTATGTCTCGATTCAATTAAATGATGCCTATTTTATGGAAAAGAAATAAAACAAACAATACAAAACTAGATGTTGTCCAAAGAAACAGAAAACATTGATCTAGATTTAGTTTCCAATGTTATTTTTGAGATGGTATCCTCACATTAAAAACAGAGACATTTCTGAATCATACCAATCAGAATTCCACAATTTGCCAGGTTGCCATGAACATACAAGTGATAGACTGACTCCGCTTGCTTTCATTTACCTGGACTTTTCCTTCTCAAACTTTATTCACTCTCTTTACCCTAATTTATTTCTTAATTTAACAAATTTTTGTCAATGGTCCAGTATGATTACTTCCATTCCCTTGTTTTGCCTCAGTAAAATCATACATTGAGAAATGGCTCATGGAATTAAAAGTTTTAAAAAGATCTAAAACATTGGGAGTCTGAAATTTAAGGTGATTTGCAAATTAATTAATTCTTCATTATCTCCACATAATAAGAAGATATATTGTAAAGGGTCATAGACGCTAAAAATAAGAAAAACAGACAAGTTTCTTTCTGGAAATGTTTCTAATAGAAGAACTTTTCATTTACATGACAAGAGATTTGGGCTTGATAAATCCCAGTCTTTGGTATTTCATCCAATTACCCTTAAATTTTTCAAAGAATAATTTCTCCAAAGATTCTATGAATTACGAAGATTTAAAAATGAACACATATTAAAAGAATGTCTGCTTGACTTTGTCAAATTTGAATATAAAATATTTAAATTGTTTTGAAAGAATTCACACTTTCTTGTATCATGTACTAATGTTAATTTTTTCGTTTTTTTAGCAAACACACTCTGACCATTATAGATCTCTTTGAAACCTATATATTAAGGACCCCAAAAGAGTTCCTAACACTTTGGATTTTGATTTTTACTCCATGAACCATAGAACATTTTTTACTCTTTGTTGTGTTTCAAGACAGAGGGTCTTGCTAAAGTTACCTTCTAGATATTTTGCTAATATGACAAATACAACACATGAGGTGATTGTATCGTCACAAACTTACTCTTCTAAAAACACTGTTTACTTTATAACAAATAAGCAAATGAATAGTTATTGTATTTGTGGATAGAGTTTTCAATGCCTAGCACAGTGCTTGGCATAGAGTAGGTATTGTGTGCGTGTGTGTGTGTGTGTGTCTGTGTGTGTGTTATACGTGAATTATTTAAGCTCTTTTAATGAATAACAAAGTACTTTATGGGATTTTAGTCCATCCACAATATTCAGCAAATTTTCCATAAAATGTTTGGTGTCATTCCTATTCCTAGTTAGAAGCACCTACTTAGTAACACATTCTTGGCCTGATCAGCTCCATTCAATTAAGTAACACTCAGGGTTGTCTCTTCATATACCAAGTTTATGACACTGACTATGGTTTTGACATCAGACTGCTATCATGAAATCATAGTTGTATCCTAACTATTCTGACTCTGAAATAGCAACAGTGAGCTTTGTATATTAATGGGTCTGAAACACAACTAGTGGCGTTATTAAATACAATGTGTATGATAAGCACTCTGAATAGGTTTCCTATAGAAAAAATTAGGCTGTTACCAACAGAAAGAAAGGCTGACTTCTCATGATGTGGGTAGACAACAGTATATATCTTACAACACGATTTATCTCAATCAACTAACTCTTACATTAAGTCCTTAAAAATAACCAGTAACTTTGCACATGACACAGCTACAAGTTCTATACATCTACTTGCAATTAAAATCAAAATCATATATAAAATATTGATTAAATAAGCTATTTTGTTGAGACCTCAAACTTTCTTTCCTGAATTCCATTCTGTGCCTCAAACTCAATTTATAAAGTAATGGGATCTTTTTTTTTTTTTTTTTTTTCCGGAAGGATATCACGAGTCCCAGATAACTTTTACCACATGGACTAAAATTGCCAAACCTCTTCAACATTTAAGTCAATTTTTGAATTTCTGAATAAATTTAGCCAGGGATGAACTGTAGCACAGAAAAATATTTTATATGGGGGGAGAAATGTGTAAATATATTCAAAAAGCTAGACTTGTGAGTCTCTGACTGGAAAAAAAAAATTCCAGAAATGGACAGGCAGCTTCAACGGCTTGAGTAACTCTAGTTTACATTAAAATAATTTCTCATCATAATAATTCCATTAAAATTATTGTATCAAGTCAAAGGTCTGTAGAGACTACCGGATTGCCTCTAGCCCATTTTGTCAGCCATGTCTGCCCAGTAAGGAAAGAGAGAGGATGCCAGTTATAATTCAAGTCTGTGTGCTGTGCTTTCCTAAGTCAGTAGTGAAGACTTTAAAATGGACCCAATGGGCAACCTATTAGAATCAGAAAAGCAGATTTCTAGAATCACCTTTCAAAAATGATGCTATCTGGTTAAAAATGGCATTTTAAAATGAGACAACATCTTTCCATTGCATGGCAACTATATAATAACCCAACTCATCAGAAACTAAGAAGTTCATTTTTTATTGTAATTTTTCTTATACAACTGCTTTTATCCTAATATTTGGCAATTCTAGGGAGCCTCACCAATCCTTTGAATGAGAATATTTTGTTACAAGGAGAAACACTTGAAAGATGGTATTGTGAACATTTGAATGTCCTCCTTAAATAGACATTTTCGCCTAAATATGCAGAAATGATACCCACGGCTGTGCACACACACATTTCAACTCATATATTCCCCATGAGTTATTTAAGGTATCTTCATAAGAGACCATTTTGACGCTAGGTTTCGAGCGAGCAGATAAGCTTCCACATTAGCACTCCCCAGACACAAAGCCCCCGTTCAAAAGAGTAAGAGAAATAAGCAATACTTACAGCACTTCAAGGTCCCGGAGAGCCCTAAATGCTCCATCTTCAATACAGCTGATCTGGTTGTAATCCAGTTGCCTGTAAATAGATTAGAAGAATATAAGTAAAAGGCTGGAGACTAGCAGCGCTGGGTGAAAAGAAGTCTCCTGAAGGGTCTCCGAAGCTCTGACTGCACTAACTGAAATGCTCTCAGAAATACACTCATCCGCTTAAGAATGTCACAAGCCATTCTGGCCTCGGTGCCGCTACTGAAATCTCTTTTTGTTCTGAACTGTCTGTGCAAATAGCAGCCCTTGGAAAGCTCCAGTAAATAATAACTGCACCTTATATTAAATGCCATAGGAATGCAATTTCATTACATCAAGAAAAGCTATCCATTAAGAGCTTTCAGCGTCATCTTGCTGAAACAATTTCATTAAGGTAAAGGACTGTAAATCACTTAATGTCACATGCACCCCCTCAGTGACCTAACAGAATCCATTTATCAGAGAAGCCCAGCTGCATGTTAATTTCACTATCCTTGGCAAGAAAGAGCAAGACTACTTTTAGGTTTCCTTCTTTTAAAAGCAGTTTTCCTTCGAGAACTCCCAGTCAAGAGAGAGAAATGAGGTCCCACACACCTCCCTGCTATTCTCAACCAGGAATACACTTTAGAAAGCCAGTCTTGTTCTACGTGAATATTCACCATTCCCATGATTTGCAATTGTTCATTATATGCGAATTCTCTGCACTGTAAATATGACATACTTTTCAATTAAGAAACTTCCCAAATTTCCAGAAGTTTTTAAAGTATTAAAAATTGATTTTTTTTTACTTTCCTCAAAGATGCTAATTTTAGCCCCAAATGCTAAGAACACATACTGCAGCAACATCATTAAAACACTACATATACCTTTGGCAAAAAGTTTAAAAGCTTTCTCAGTTGCTTCTAAATAATACAAAATGCAAACAAATGGATGTTCTCTTGTAGTTTGAGCACTTATTTGTTAAAATTTAAAGATGAAAACTAACAAGCAAACAAACAAAAACAAAGTTGCTCCAAATTTGGTTAAGTTGGCTTTTCCTGCTAGTTGTTTCTGGAACTAAAATTTCCTTTATCCATGTGGAGGAATTTATTTGTTTGAAATAAACAGCTAATAAGTATGAAATCCTATCTGTCCTATCTTTACATTGTTTTAATTTTTTTTTAAATAAGCAGCTGTTATTTAAACTAGTAGCTTGCTGCTTAGCGATATTCTTATTCCAGTAAAGAAAGAGCATTTTAATGGTTCACTTGAGACAGAAACAAAATGTTTGATGAACTAGTCAGGTGAGTTGTCAGTTCTTCATGAATTGGGAGGGAATGCAAATGTACAGGGGTAAGACTATGATCTTCATACAAATGAATCTTGCCCTTGTTTCAAGTGCGAAATTCACCAAAAGGGCTAATTTACATTTGAGGTGTGTTCTTAAAAAGAATTGTTTAAACATTCCTATAAAATAGCTGTTTCTCTCAGAAGGATACTGAATAAAGGTGCAATGATTTAATCCACTGACTTTCAGAGGGGCCTCTTCAAATTCCTTACTTTAGAAATTATGTACATAGAGAATGTCTCATGAAATATACATCTCATTTTTAAGAAGGTCTCTAGGGGACATAAGACTACCTTGATGTCATGCAAATGGTACAATCTAGGACATGCAACATAAAAAAAAAAAACCAACTCTGGAGAAGATATGCTTTTATTGCTTTTATAAACTAAGGCTTTCCCCAAATAATAGGTACCATCCATGCTGCTGTAATAGCTTAAAGCATTTCTAGTTATTAGGAAGTAATGCAGAAGTATAATTTTATTTTCTAAGAAGACTTTTAAAGCTTCATGATGTAATATGGATGCTGTGGTTCCAAGAAAACACTTCCATTCTTGGGCACTTTTGATTTTTACAGATTAAATTCATTTAACAATTAAGTTAACAGCCTTTTTATTTTAAAGTGCTAAATATATATCTACACTACTATTCTCTAACCTCTTGAACAATTTATCAAAGCCATTTAAATTAGTACAATGGCATGAAGTGTTACCCTTGACACACTACAAAAGAGAAATTGTTTCCAGACAAATTGGCAAAATCTTTTAATGCTATCAAATTTGCCTAATGCAGTCTCCAGGTTAATCTGTAAAAGGGTGAGCTGTATGTTTGCCCATATCTTATTATCCTTAGCTGTCAATGTATAAATCAGTGCTGACACTGCTTCTTTTAAATCATGCATACTATACACAAAGGGGAAGCCCTAGCATGCCAGAAAGCACTCAAGCGACTCTCGTTCTACAGGGACAGAAAAGCAGATTTCCCTATACCATCAGAAGTTGAGATGCTGCCGAAAAGTTGGTAATTTCACCCCTGTTCTACATGGCTCATGGTTACAGGCTTCTTCTGATTCTTAGCAGAAACTTAAGTCCTTCTTGGTGCTAAAGCATTAAGAATATCTGGCTCTCATAGGACCAAAGTTTTCCTTAAAAGTTTTCTGAATGCACCGTATCTCAGGCCATGCATCTTCTGAGAACAAAGGTATTTTTTTGAAAAAAGTCACTCGTATGAAAGGACAAGCAAAATAATTTTTTCGTCAATTGGTGGACTTTGTTAAATCCAAAGGAGTGTTTACATGAAGTGTTGTGCCTGCTCTGACTGTTCCTGAGAAAATCTCTCTGCACTAACCTCCACTTGTCTGTATATGATTCAAGAGAAAGACTGTCAAAACTATGCAAAAGCATACTTTATTTCAGTGCTTCTGGACTATTTTTCTGCACTTTTTTTTTCCTTTTCTCTTTCCCACTTCATTTCCTTCTCTACTACCCTGCAAAGCCCGGGCACTTCTGCTGTCTGTAAATAGGAAAGGATCTGTTCTCAGCCATGCATTTAGTGACAGGTTGATTCTGTTTAGATGGGATTTCCAATAGTGCAATGAAATTATTCTGAATTAAGGAATTAGTAAGAGGAGAGGTTTTTTTTTCCCCCCACTTCTCCAAAAAGTAATGTTACAATTATTCAGTCAAACACGGGGCAAATTTGTTGATCTTTGGATAATGAGGGCACTAAGATACATCAGAGACAGCTTCAGGATCCTTTCCTGGCACAGGGGTCACGTACCATTGAGAAGCAAGCTAGCACTTTTCTCATTTTCCGGGGAGAAAGAATGGTACAGATAGTATTATCGGTGATACCTTTCAGACCTTCGGCCGACGTGTCTTAGCACAGACTTCTGTGTCTTCTCTCCCGTACTTCCTACGTCCTGGCTCCTCTGTTTCTGTGTGAATTCCAAATTCTATCTCCGTCTGATCCTTCACTGTCTTAGTTTGTAAGTGTGTGTTTTGAACCAAGTGCTTTATCTTTAATTTTACGAAAATGATGATGTTAAAAAGAATGGAAACCTTTGAGGTCTCTCTCAGGATTAACATTCTATGATGATCTTTTCATTCCTAACCACTTGTACTCTGATCTCCTCAAGTAACACTAGCCTGCTCGGTTTAACTTTTCCTGCTACTGGTAAATGTAGTCTTGGGTAACGCACAAGAATCTCTTTATCTGGCGGTATGACTCTGTGCCTCACACATGTAAAATTTCTAAACCTGATCTGATTGTCTTTAACACTAAAAAAAATTTAGTCTAGTTTCATATTTGGATTAATTCTAGATATATATATATATATATATATATATATTCATATAGTGCTGCGAAATACCAATTTTAGATATGGGCACATAAAAGACAGAAAGATCGAACATTTGCTTACTTGGCATACTGAAATATAACCGGAGATACTGCATTCTGTTACCTTTATGGTTTTTTTTTTTCAGGAATTTCCTGTTTTCTGTTATTAAAATTTGGATACCATACTGTTTGAATCACATATATAAAACTCACATTCCTGCATTAACTGCGGTTGGTTTTGTCCTTACCCATAGAAAATTTCATGTGTCACTTCAGCGTCCAAGCAGTAAAATCTTATTACTAATTTATTTTCTTTTTGTAAGAATTAGAACACCGTAAAATTTACTTAACTCTGAAACAATGCTGAACATAAAATGTCTTTAATAACTTTAAAGTCAGAGTATCTCAGTCTTTCAACAAAATATGCTCTGGTTTTCGAGGGTTTTTTAGGTACTAGAAATACTAGAGAAATACTAGAATACTAGAGAATACTAGAAATACTTTAGGTACTAGAAAGTTTAGTTCATAGTCATACTACTATGAGTGGCAAACTCCAGAAGTTTAGTTCACTTAAAATACATCAAAATGATTAAAATCAATAGGAGGTAGTAACAACATTATGCCATTTGGAAAGAACCCTGATAAAACATATAAATAAAATGGGAGGAAAAGAAAAAGAATGCTCTAAGGATATGGGCACGATCTGTTCTATTTCTTCCCTCGTGTATATAAAATTCAAGTCAATATGAGTGCCTAAATATACAAATCCTATGCCAATAATGACTCTTTAAGAAGTAGTACAAATTTAGGTTATAATGTATCGAGAACATAAGAATAATATAAATTGACCCATATAAGTGAACACTGTAGGCAGAAGTTTCAGCAACCATGTCATTTAACCTCAGCATAAAAACAAATCAGTGCTAACTCAGGTATTAGTGAATAAAACAACCAAGATAAGGATTATCCTGAGGAATGTAAAATAATTTGTTATTTGGGAATTTAACCCTTCTGTAACCTTTCAAGCACAATGTTGTGGGTTTTTTTTCTTTTTTCTTTCTTTTTTTTTTTCTTTTTAAATTATTATTTTTGCACAGGAATAAAGAATCTCAGTTTTTATTGAAATAATCTATGGTATAAAGTTATATCCACTTGCTAATTTATTGAGGAAAAGCAAAAAGATAAGCTCTAAATAAAGTGGTATCAGAAAATGGAGGAAAAATTAAGTTGCCCTTCATGTTCTAGGAACTCTTGCAAACTAATAAGAGGGGGTAGAAACTGCAACTGACAATAATAATTCGTTACATTTATTGAATGCATAGCAAGTGGCAGGGTCTGTAGAGATGCCATCTCAGTATTCCTCATGATAACTTGAAAAGGTAAATGTTATCATCATTCTGATTTTACAGATGAAAAAAATGAGGCTCACAGAAGTACAATAACTTATTCAAAGTAGGTAGTAAATATGTGGTGAAATCTTGATTCAAATTTAAATCTATGTATTGCTGAAGCCCTCCCTCACAAAGTAAGTGTCTAGGGAAAGAGCTGTTCATTCTGCATATGAAAGTTTCAGTTAAATCTCTGATGGCCAAATTTCAAGGCAGAATGCAGCATATAAAGAGTATTACAGAATGTCAGGGAAGGAACAGATTACCCTGGGCCAAAGTAGTCATGTGTGAGGAAGGAAGAAACTTGAACCTTAAAAAACAGGTAGAATCCAGAAAGACAGAAAATAAAAATGTGTCTTCCCTCTGGAGGGAAAAGACTCCATCAAGAGCAGTTGTAAGCAAAAGGTCTACAATGTTCACCGTGAATACTTGCTAGAGAGGGGCCATTCTGGCTTGAGCAAAAAGCTTGTGTAGATTCGGTAGGAGAGGGGGCTGGGACCCTGGGTGGATGGCAGAATGCTAGGCCTAGTCAGAACATCTAAAGAGACTATGCCATTAATAGAAGTCACTGCTCTTTCAGGAAAGAGTCTATATTCTTCAGAACCTATAGAACTATGACAATATTCTACTATATCCCCAAGGCTTTGCCATAGTGCCCATACAAAGTGTTGTTATTGTTAATAAGCTGAATGATTCTGAACGAGACAGTGATGGGACAAAAAAGACAATGCTTTATAAAAACAAATCTGTCTGCAGTGTTAAAATTATCTAATGAGAATATAGACTGGAGATCAAAATCCAATTAGCAGACTACTGTAATAGTTCAGATGTAGCAAAGTGTGCCTGTTTAGGGTTGGAGAAGCAAGAAAACTAAAGATCTGTTCTATCTCCAGGACAACACGACAGTTTCAGAAAGATCACGCCAATTCTTATTTTATACATATGTGAATTGGATTTCCAATCAGATACTCTTGTGTTTTGTTTGTTTTATTTTGTTCTGGAAAGTGTTTATGAAGATATGTCATATAGATTCATTTTTACATAAGAAAATGACATCGTTGAAGAAAAAATGCTAATGCACCTGGAGACAGAGCAAAATGAAAAGTTGGAGAGACTGTTGATCACGCAAACGTGATCATAGTTGTTGGGGATTATCAGAATTCAGTATGCCTTTAGAGTGAATGCAAACCAGACAAGTTACAGGACCACGGACAGTTCCCGGGGTACTAATAGCATTGCCTGAGTTCCTAGCGTATTTTACATGTAAGTACCCAGACAACCACTGGTTAATCCCTGTCTATAGACAACATTCTGGGTGTTAAAGGGAGCTCTGTTTATTGAAATGAAACTCAAGTTCATTTACGATCTTTCTAAATGAAAAGCCATCTATACAAGTTTGTTCAGAAGGTTCTACATCCCACTGAAGACCTGTGACATTTAATCTAACACGAAGGATAGCAAGCCCCTTGAGTGAGAAACCAACCTCCCCTTTCAAAGTGTCTTCAGCCTCAGGTTTACTGAAAACACTCAAGAAGCTGGGGGACTAAAAGAAATCATTTAAATTTGATAACAGTGAATTTTACTTATTTATTTATTTTTAAGCTTATTTATTTTGAGAGAGAGAGAAAGAGAAAGCACACACGTGTGAGAGGGGAGGGACAGAGAGAGAGGGAGAGAGACAATCCCAAGCAGGCATGAAATCTCACAAACCACGAGATCATGACCTGAGCTGAAATAAAAAGTCAGAGGTTCAGCCCGCTGAGCCACTCAGGCACGCCTATTTTTATGATAATAAGCTAAGTATATAATATGGTAAGAAATGTAATGAATTAAACATGAAAACTAGCTGATTATAGCAGACAGTTTGCAACTATGACAACTTAAATGACAAAAAGCTGAAGTCTTACATTTGCATTGTAAAATATATAATATACTCTTCTAATTATTACATATTGATTCTATAATATGTGAACAACACTAGTTTCCTTATTGTTATGAAGTATCCAACAGAGAGGTATTTAAAACTAGGAAAGTGTACAGGGCACCTGGGTGGCTCAGTCAGTTAAGCATCCAACTTTGGCTCAGGTCATGATCTTGCAGTTTGTGGGTTCGAGCCCCACATCAGGCTCTGTGCTGACAGCTCAGAGCCTGGAGCCTACTTTGGATTCTGTCTCTCTCTGTCTCTCTCTCTCTCTGTCTCTGCCCTACCCCCACTCTCTCTCTGTCTCTCTCTCTCTGTCTCTCTCTCACACACACACACACTCTCTCTCTCTCTCAAAAATAAATAAATATTAAAGAAATTAAAACTAAAGAAGTGTATAAAATTAAGTAAAATACAGAAGTCTTTCTGTCTCCCTAGTATGGAATAGTGAATTTTTCTTCTATGAGTATTAATTGAGATAGTGATAAAATAAGTCAAAGATGACAGAGTTCCAGAAAAAAATGAAATTTCTAAATAATATAAATAGCTATATAACAGCATATGGATTAACTCTGTCTTTCCCATTTGCCAAATCTTCTTATTGCCAATAACCATTGCAACCCACATTGGGTGAGTGTTTCCTACAAAGCCATGGCTGTACATATTTGTTTCCCAAATAATATGATAACTTGTTCAAAGAAAACAAAACTAAATCATCTTGTAACCTGACCTTTGTTTATAAATTAATGTATGTTAAAGAAAGATAACTATAAATATTTTTGCCTAACCTGTTTTTTACCAAGAGGCAATCTTCCTGCCAAAGGTGGGTATGAGATATAGGGTTAAGGGAATTGGATAATGCAAGCAAATGGGAAAGACATAAATTTACTTAAAAACGATAAACATTACAGTTTGACTAGAACATAGAGTACATTTTGAGGGAGTACTGCGAAACGAAAGAAGAATAAGCAAGTGTGATTTACTTTATTTACAAGGGTGTCTAAAAGAATATGTGTTGAGATTTAACTATTTTTTATAATATTTATTTTTGAGACACAGAGAGGGAGGGGGAGAGCAGTGAGAGAGGGGGGCAGAGGATCTGAAATGGACTCTACACTGACAGCAGAGAGCTGAGTGGGGCTCAAACTCATTAACTACGAGATCATGACCTGAGCGGAAGTTGGAAGCTCAACCAGCTGAGCCACCCAGGAGCCCAGAATTTAACTATTTTAAGTGTTTATGGTGCACTCACTAAAGAAACTAAAAATACATTAAAGTTTACTTTTGTGAGGTGAAGAGCAACTAGCAATCTACTTAATTTTAAGTTCATTGATTTGTACAGTTTTTTTCTCAAATCTTGGGATAACTCTAACTAGGAATGTTTTATCATGAAAACAAAAGACTTGAAAAATCTTTATTCCCATTAGGTACCTGCTTAGAGAATAAGTTCACAAGTCTCAGCAATAAAGGAGGGTTTAATTTAAATATTCTCCTAAATTACTCAATTAAATGGAAATATCTCACAGATACCTCTAAAAAAATAGTTTAAATAATATAACGTGTTTTCATTCAAAATTTGATCAGGAGGCAAAAAGGCTTTCCTGCATCAGTGTTGAATATATTAAATACATATACAAAATTTATAAAGAAAAGTCCTATACACATTGATTATCATTTTGGTGGCACATCAGTTGGTAATAATATGGTATCAATACTTTAATTCATACTTAACTGGAGAATTTAAAAACAGATGTAAATTCTATGGGAAAGCGCTGCCAGTGACTATTACAAACATTGTAATTTAGTTGATATTTTAATATGATCTTGTTATTCTCAGATCTCACCATCTAAAATGTCAAGAAAAAGAAAACAGTTTAAGTTGCAGCTGGAGAAAATGAAGTAACAAAAATAAAATATACAGGGTTTTATTCCAGTTAAGAAATTAATAGCGATAAGCAAAAAAGTTACGAGAATTCCTCCCTGGAGATGTTTAAGAGCAAGATAAATGTCCATCTGCCTAGAATAGTATTCATGTGGCTTGCCTGAAGGAAGAGGAATAAGATCTGCTAATTTGCAAAATTTCCACAGCATCAGTTTCATATTGTCAAGATGCCGCCATGAGCATATTTAGCCAATCCACAAGATTAAAGTAAGTGCTTCCAGTGAAAATCTTCTGTTAACTGGAATTTGCTCTGAATAAGGCCTGAATGTGGTAAATCCAATCAACCTGTTACAGTGCATCAGACTGGGCATTTAGACAGCCCTATACAAAATATCGTGGTTAACATCGTAACGCAGCTAAGGGACATATTCCTTCAGTCTAGCCTTCTTGTTTCTGTTTTACTCTCTGAATGACTTGGAACAGTAGCCATCCACCATGCAGGACTGTCCAAATTGTAAATGCATACAGTGGAATGACGAAAAGGACAAAGTGTTATACCTGTCTTTCCCATGCTGAATATCAATAATATTAATATTAATACTTCTGGGCTTTTATGGAGTCATTATTTGATGACCGATATTTGCCTTTAATAATAATATGAATTAAAATTTACCCTCAGCTCTAACATATTTTACCAGGCATCTTTCTTAACTTTTAACGATAAAACTAATCTTCATAAAAAGCCCCCTGAACCTGGACTTTTTTTTTTTAAACAATGTGGTTTGAACTATGTCTTAATTATAGAAACATGCCTTTTAAGTGTAAAATTCTATTAAATTGTAGCTATGATTCTGATTAATTAAATAAAGCTAGAAGTGCATTGTGGTATTTCAGTGTTGCTCTCATGGCCTTTGACACCGTTGCATGGAAGGCAGTGAGGATTGTGGAAATCAATTCTAACTTTGCACAGTTTCTTTAAAAAATTCTAACTTCCTCAATCCACCCTTATCTGCTGTTACTCACCAACACGTAACACAAACCAACATCCTTGAAGATTCCTTTAGGTTTTCTTTCAGAAACTGTTTCCTACAGATTTCCCTGATGACCTCAAGCAATATTTCTTATCTCTCTCTTTGCCTGGCACCTACAGCACATAGTATCTTGTTTTTAAATCAGGGTCTTGTGTATATTTAGTGCTTTCTGCTATATTTTCCTTTTCCACTTATTAGCCCCATGGTTAATGGACCCAGAATAGACACAAACCTGTCTTACCCATGCCCAATACTGCAAATTACTTCATGTTCTTCTTTCCTGCCTTTTTGCTATCCCTTTTTAAGGGCCAACTTCTAGAAGTTGATTAGTGAATACTTACAGAATGAAATGATACACTCTATATTACAGCATTTTACCAAAAGGTCTTTCACATATCTTCTTTCCCTAATAATCACAACAAACCCAAGCAATTATCATATTCACTTTACAAAAGTAAAACTAAGACTCAGTGGAGTTTGCCAATTTGTCATGTCTAAAAACACGGCAGTTATTATGTATATAATGCACATGGGGGATAAAAGTGTTTCAAAATCCTGTTAAATCAATATAGCACAATGGCTAACATTTCACTTTCTTTTTTATGTCTGAATTTTTAAAACCACAGTCTTTAAAAAGGATAAATGAAGAGGACATAAGAAGGAATCCCATGATGACTGGTATCCCATTCCCAAATGCATCCTTAAATATGGACTATAGGTTACTTATACACGTGAATTCCCTGAATATCTTTACTAAGAAGATTAAAAGCCACCTGTTTTAAGGATTTAGAGATAATACTATTGTAAGATTGCTAGTGGCATTCCCAGAGGGTGGTCAACTGTAGTCATGACTATCCTTTTAAGTGACATATAGGCGACCTGAGTAGGTGCTATATTGGGATCTTTATAGGATCAGACACAGTATACAAAGTATACAGTACACACAGTATACAAAGTTAGTTTTGAACATCTTACATCACAGAATCTCCCTGAAGACTTCCCCTAGCAAGGGGCCTAGCAAGAAAAGATAAAAAGAAAGCAAATAAAATCCCCTTCACATGTAAACATCCATGAAAACCTAGGGCTAGAATTTCAATGGTTCTGAAGTTTGTATCTAGAAGTTTGTATTTTTCTGTCCTTACCTGTACATCTAGAAAGTACAAATTAAAAAAAAAAATTTAACGGTTATTTTTTATTGAGAGACAGAGTGTGAACAGGGGAGGGGCAGAGAGAGAGGGAGACACAGAATCGGAAGCAGGCTCTAGGCTCTGAGCTGTCAGCATAGAGCTCAATGCGGGGCTCAAACTCAGAAACCGCAAGATCATGACCTGAGCCGAAGTCAGACGCTTAACCGACTGAGCCACCCAGGTTCCCCTAGAAAGTACAAATTTTAAACAAAAAACATTTATGTGGAAGAGAAGATGTAGAGGCCAAAACTTGAAGCTTTATAAACAGTCCTCCTCTTTGATGACAGAAAACACCTGTCTCACTTTCCCTACTGGAAAAGTAGTGTTGTAACCCACCATGGAGAATGCTGAATATAAGTTAATTCTTGAAAAGTGCCTGCGCTGTTTATCACTAGCTAAGAAATATTGAATTCCTGTTAGTTAATCTCAGCACATAGGGGCTTTTTCCCCACTACATTCCAAACTCATGTAAAAGCTAAGGACAACATTTAAAGTCCTAGCATTTGCAGCCAATAAAAAACCCATCATTTTCAAAGGCTTGCATAGTATTTTAAACTTTATAAAAATTTATAAAACACACATATTGACAAAATTAGGATTGTCCCTGAAATCTTCAATTTGATATGTATCTTCAAAGCTATAGGCACTTACAAAAAAACACTTCTATACAAGACACTAGATTTCTCAAGGGAAAATACAGAAATACAATTTCCTTCTTCCTCATGCTTTTTTCCCCCTTCTTTGAAAAGGAGATTATACACATATACTTTTATAAAGATACAAGGGGAAAAATATGTAAGAAAAATATTCACACAAAGGGAAAGACATAATTTTCTCATTCTCACCCTTTTGGCATGTAATGAAAACAGTGATCTAAAAGCGATAAAAAAAACTATAGCTCCAGGCTGCAGGCACCTCTAACAAGAAAATATTATCTACTCTTTCCAGAAAAAAATAGCTTATGTTCTGCATTTCCAATAAACACTGATAACAACAGAAAAGGGAGTTAATGAAGTACATTGACAGTAAAAGCAAAGAAAATACAATGCAAATACCTTTTAATCAAATCATTTCTTGAGATTTCACAAGATTAATCACAAAGTTTAGAAGAATGAATTTGATACTAACTTCAGATGCAAGACAACTTTTACATGAGAATGTCTCCAGATACCTTGTCAGAGCAATTTAAAACTTATTGTTACAAGCTCTCCTAAGCAAGCATAAAGATAAATAGGCCTTTCACTTTTTTTCTGATGCATTATTCAATATATATTTAACTCTGAAAACAGATAATGTTTACAGCAACAGTATAAACCAGAAAAAAAAAATACTTACAGATTTTTAATGTCAACTGCCCCACGGAAAGCCTTCCTTGGAATTGCCTGAATTTGGTTTTCACTGAGATCACTAAAAATGACAAAAAGGATAAAGGTCAAGTTATAAAATATTATTTAAAAATGATTTTAATCCATGTGCTTGACAAATGATAAAACACTTCTTAAAAAAAAAGCTAAAGCAATCCTAATAGGATCATAATTAAGTCCGTATCATTGGATATAATTTCTAATACAAATATTTTATATTTATAATATAAATTAAAAGGTTTAAAGAAATGGTTTCTTGAAGTATTTTTCCAGATCTTTAATTTAATAATAAATTACAAAATATGGTTCTCTTAAATTTGAGTTGATTCAATTCTGTGCAATAAACTATTTATTGAAAAACAAATAGTAAATTTGTCATCACTCAGTTTCAAGGGATTCTAAAGTTTTAGTACTTGATACTCCTCCAACATCACTGGCATAACTTACAAAGCATAAAGGAAAGAGGTCCATTTTAATATCCTAGAGAAGAGTGGCCAAAAACTGATAAAACCTGGGCAATATGATTAAGTTTTCACAACGCTTTAAGTAATCTTGAAAATGGAACATGGCAGTCCTGGCCCAACAATAAAACCAACAGTTCCTGCATAAAATATTAACAGCAGGTTGATTTAAAACCTTCTTTCAATAATTCTATTAAAACCATAAACACAGACTGTCTATATTTGCATTTTAATTTAATTGAGAAATACATTTTAATGAAAGGGAAAAAAGCACCCTTTCAGTTGGAATGAGAAGTCTGTAAAAATCACTCATCTCATGAAACGGATCATTATTTTTTGCTCGGAGTTCAGATGCAATTGTATGAGCTCACACAGTATTAGCCTTAACAAGTAGGATATAAATATAGATGCAAAAACTATCACTGAAAACAGAAAATGCTCATCTAATTTTAAGTTAACACTACCACAAAGCAGAAAGTTGAAATATCAAATGAATAGGTTATTAGATTAACAGTGATGGTGCTAAAATTATCTTTCAAATTCTAAGATAACTGATGCTCATTAAGAAAGATGAAGCTACTAACCACGGAATCACAGCTGATGACAACAGAGCCATTTTCCAATTACGTGGAGGTATATTGGATGGATTCATCCACATCCTCTCCCCTAACGCGTCTTTATGATCAGAGCTTTTTGTTCACATACTTGTGACCATGCAACAGAGATAACTGGCAGATAGAGAGATTTAGTGTGTGGTCTTGACCTCATTAGCACCAAATTTTAAACACCCGAGATTTGCATTCATATCTCAACATCCACAATGTTCAAATTAAAAAAAAAAAAATGTTTGCTAAGCAATTTGTAAAGAAATAAATGTTAGTCTATTCAAGGAGGAAAGGTCTTTAAAAAAAAAGCAAAACACACATTTTATTTCAAACAGTAAATTTACAATATGTGCTTATGTGGGAGTTAAGTCAGTCATCCATTTCCTAAGTGATGTAACTCTGTTAACTGCTTTCAATAGTTTCAGTATATCGCTAAGAGTAATAAAACTTCATTTCCTTAAAAATTGCTTATTTCTCCAGCTTGTCATTGATTCAGACGGACTTCCTTCCCTTAATTACATCAGGTTAAGAATGTTTAACAGTGTATATTTAACAGCCTGGATGCAGGCAACTGTACTGAAAGGAAGCTATGGAGCAAGGAGAAGGTAAAGAGAGACAGTGGAGAAAGAAAAATCAGAAAGTGAGAAGAAATGAAAAGGGAAAATGATTGAAGCCAAGCAAATGTGAATCTGCCATGCCCCACTGAAAACCAACAGTAGTGATTTCACTGCTGTGTCTCTGTCAATTCTCTGTTTTTTCATCACTTGTATCTCTCTGTTTCTCCAAAGACAAAGACTGCCGTGGAGACTGTAGGTGAATAAAAATGGCAGAGATGTTTTCTTCGGACCTTGCCGGCTTTCCAAGCTCTGAAGTTTTCCCATCCAGCCAGGTGGGCCATTTCATCCGCCACCTGCAGTTTTTCTCCGGTCTTGTTCTCAATGGGGAGAGTGTGAGGTGGGAGGAAAGGTAGAGGGATGATATTAGGTGGTTCAGAAAGATATCACTGAACAAACTGGAATGCACAGTCGAAGACTATTCCTTCTAAAACGGATTTTACTAGAAGCTTCTGAGTACCATCAGCAGAATTCTAGGACACGGAACGGTTTTATACTGCTAACACTTTTCTTTTCACGAAAGAATGAGAAACTGTCAACTGTCAATCTCAGAGTCTCTTTACTACCCTAGGTCAGTGGTTTATGTGTGGCTGTCCCCCCACCTCCTACAACTAGACTCTTCCCAGACTTATTCTACAGGGTCACTGCCCAGTTCACTAGGGCAGGCAACTTCAGTTCTGGATCCCAGGCCCCTTCAGTTAAGTGGGCCATGTTCAACAATGACAGGAAAAGAAACAACAAATTTTCAGTACCTATGGTATGCAATCATTTTTTTTTAGAAATAACATATTATCACATATGATCTGTATTTCCTCTAATCCCCATAACCATCTTGACAAGTAGTTAATATTATCCTGGTTCTATAGGAAAGGAAATTATGCTTCAGAAATGTAAGCTATTAGTGCTGAAAAATGAGACAAATTGCTTGTTTTTTATATTTATTTATTTTTTGAGAGAGTGCAAGCATGGGAGGGGTAGACAGAGGGGGCGGAGGATCTGAAATGGGTTTGCACTGACGGCAGTGAGGCCGATGTGGGGCTCAAACTCATGATCCATGAGATAATGACCTGAGCCGAAGTCAGATGCATGACCGACTGAGCCACCCAGGTGCCCTGAGATGATTTAAGTAAATGTATAAGAAATACAGACAAATACTGAGTCAGGATTTGAAGAATTCTAGAGATGATGCAAGGGGCTACTTAATCTCAGTATGTCCTTCCTATGCCCTAAAACGTAAAAGGCTTTCTTTAACTTATCTTAGCCTCTGGTGTATATCACTTGAAAAATGATGGATTAGATTGTGTAAGAATAATGACTTACACTTTCTGTATATAATCAGGTGGAGGTTAGCAGTTATTTTAATCCAACATATATTTATTTAATATCTACAACAGCAGCAAGGTATTGGCTTACGTTGCAAGAACTACTGAGTTGGGTAAAAGCCCATTTCCTGGCTTCAGGAATTTTCAAATTCAGTAAAGACGATAAGGCAAGTAGCCAAATAGAAGGCCAACTGAGAGATTTAAACAACTATTGTGAGTCTGAAAAGCAAGAAAGCATAGTAAAAAAAAAAAGACAGCATGAACATATCAAGATGTAAAGGCAAAGGAGCGGGAGATAGCATGTGTAGTGAAATAAAGGGCACATGCAAAATACGGAATTGAAAAAAAACATAGAACGTTTTATGAGAATAGCATTTGGTTTGATTTGCTTAAAAGGTACAACATACATAGTGGAATAATAGGAGATGAGGTCCGAAGGACAAATCACGGGTGTGATGAGTAAACTTTTTGGTAGCAATTGAGAAGTGAGTTCTTATTTCAGCACACAATGGTGGGGAGGGAAGGGTGGTAGACAAGAGCAGGGCAGAGACTCTACCTTAGATAAATTCAGCTGGAAGCTGGAAGTTGGAAGACTAGATACAAGACTTCTACCCTAGTTGGGGAAAGGGTAGTAAGAATGTCAAACAGTATAAAAAACCCTTAATATATTTATCACTTGCTTACCATGGGTCAGTTAATAGCTGCATCATCTCTCCCACTGTATAGACAAAAAACGTGGAAAAGATGAAGAGTAGTATCAGATGCACGAAGAACCAAAACTCAGAAGTGGGTTATATGTGGATATGAATTAGCCAAGGGAGACAGAACAGAAACAAGTTATTTTGAAATTATATTAAAGGTAGTGTTAATACAACTGGGAAATCAGAAGACCAATTTGCAGTGTCCATTGTAAGTTTGGTTTCAGAAGTTTTTAAATCTAGTTAGAAAGATGTGATATAATGTATCACATAGTTTGGTGACAACAAAGATAGTATATGGTAGGTAAAACATGAGCAGTAACTGAGAAAGGTGATCTATAAGATCAAAGAAATCTGTCACTGGCATTTTGATGAACTCAAGCCGCTTTCAAAATAGAATGGGATTGTTTTTGGGGTGTGTGAGTAGTTCTGTGGGTTACGCATCCAACTCTTGATTTTGGCTCAGGTCATGATCTCACAGTTTCGTGAGTTCGAGCCCCACATCAGGCTCTGTGCTGACAGTGGAGAAGCTCCTTGAGATTTTCCCTCTCACGCTGCCCCTCCCCTGCTCCCACTGTCTCTCTCTAAAAAAAGAAAGAAAGAAAGAAAGAAAGAAAGAAAGAAAGAAAGAAAAAGGAAGGGAGGGAGGGAGGGAGGAAGGAAGGAAGAGAGAGAGAGAGAGAGAGAGAAAGGAAGGAAGGAAGGAAGGGAGGGAGGAAGGAAGGAAGGAAGGAAGGAAGAGAGAGAGAAAGGGAGGGAGGGAGGGAGGGAGGGAGGGAGTAAGGAAGGAAGAAAGGAAGGAAGGAAGGAAGGAAGGAAGGAAGGAAGGGAAATGGGATTGTTTTCTGAACCTTGATGAAAATGATGGAGCTTGGTAATTCTCAGCCTCTGGTGTTGGAGTAGGTGGTGGTAAGTGGTGGTTGGCAGAAATCCAAGGAGGCAGCATATGTCAAAGGAATTAAGAGCATAGACTACAGACCTAGACTATCTGAGATTGATTATCTGCCATTTATTAACCATGCGCCCTTGGAGAAATTGCTTACCCTCCTGTGCCTCAGTTTCTTCATCTACAAAATGGAATAATGATAATGCTACTTCATAGGACTGTAAGGTGAAATCAGTGAGTTCATACTTTCAAAATGCTCAAAGAGTGCTTACACGTAGTAAGCACTATGAAGGTGTTGGTTACATACATGTTAAAATTATTCTATTCAGAGGCCGTTATGTGCCCCTGAGTGGTCTACTTTGTTCCTTGAAGACCATTGCAGGCAGTGTGAGATATTACTGATGACAGTGTATTGTTCTGTGAACTGTGTGGAATGAGAAAAATGAGTCAGAACTACTGAGTTAGCAGGAGGAAGCTGCCATGGGAAGAGTTTGTAATTATATCACTAGGCAGTAGAGTGTAAAAATGTGTTTCAGAGTTGGAAAACGGCTTGATTGGAGTTGATTTTTAGGAAGATTAATCTGGAAATAGAATTTCAGAGCAGGCAGGGACAACAGGCAGAGAACTGGTGTTGGGCAATTTGGTGGAGAGAGAGAGTGGGTTTCCAGTTAACTAGAAAATTCTTTTTGGTGAATTTAAGTAATTAAGTTGTGAGTTCGGCTTAGGTCCAAATATAGTCTTCAATGCAAGTTAAGGTGATTTTCATCTTGGGGAGAGCTTGCAACCACTCAAATTTTCTGATTAGGAAAATAACAAATACAAAAAGTACAAAAAGCGTTTTGGGAAGATCACCGCAGAAATTGGGGAACTGGGATGGAAGACAAAGACACTCGTTTGGTTTTGTGGTGTTTTGAACTCAAGTAAATGGAAACATATCCCATGCTCATAAATTGGAAGAATTAATATTGTTAAAATGTCCTTTTTTAAAAAGAATTGTTAAAATATCCTTACTACACAGAGCAATCTCCAGACTCACTGCAATCCCTACCAAAATTCCAATGCCATTTTTCATAGAAATAGAATAAACCATTCTAAAATTTGTATGGAACCCCAAAAGACCCTGAATAGCTAAAGCAATCTTGAAAAAGAAGGTCAAAGCTGGAAATATCACATTATCTGAATTCAAACAATATCACTAAGTTATAGTAATCAAAACAATACAGTAATGGCATAAAAACAGACACACATACTAATGTAACAAAATAAAGAACCCAGTAATATATATAATAGCCAATTAATCTACAACAAGGGAGCCAAGAATATACAATAGCGAAAGCATGGTTTCATACCACATTCAAAAGAATGAAACCAAACCCCTACATTTGACCATACACAAAAAAATCAACTCAAAATGGATTAAAGACTTGAACATAAGACCTGAAGCCATAGAACCCTTGGAAGAAAACACAGGAGATAAGCTCTTTGACATTAGTACACAAATTATTTTTTTGGATTTGACCCTAAAACCAAAGGCAACAAAAGCAAAAATGAATAAATGGGACTATATCAAACTAAAGAGTTTATGCAAAGCAAAGGCAACATTAAAAAAATGAAAGACAACTTAGAGAATGGAAGGAAATATCTCTCTGTCCCTCTCTCTCTGACCCTCCCCCAATCATGCACGTGAACTCTCTCTCAAAATAAGTAAATAAATTAATTAAAGAAAAAAACCCACAATGAGTTATCACCTCACACATGCTAGAATGACTGTCGTCAAAAAGACAAGAGGTAATGTGTTGGTGAGGATGTGAAGAAAAGGGAACCCTTTTGCACCGTTGGTGCCAATGTCAATTGGTGCAGTCACTGTGGAAAACAGTATAGATGTCCCTCCCCAAATTAAAACTATAACTACGGTATGATCCAACAATTCCACTTCTGGATATGTATCCAGAGGAAAGGAAATCACCATGTCAAAGCGGTATCTGCATTCCCAGGATTACTGCAGCATTATCTACAATAGACAAAACATGGAAACAATTAAAATGTCCTTTGGTGATTAAACGGATAAAGACAATGTGGATACAGAAATGAACACAATTTGGAATATTATTCAGCAATAAAAGAAGGGAATTCTGCCATTTGTACCAGCATGGATGGACATTGAGAGTATTATGCTAAGTGAAGTAAGTCAGAGAAATACAAATACTGTAATACTTGATGTATTCACTTGCGTGTGAAATCCAAAAATACCCAGAACTCATACATAGTGAGAACAGATTGGTGGTAGACAGGGAATGGGGGTGGAGGTTGGGGAAATGGAGGAACATGGTCAAAAGGTACAAACTTCCAGTAATGATTAACAAGCTCTGGGTATGTAATGACTATTGTTAATGATGCTATATCGTATGGATTAAAGTTGCTGAGAATAGATCTGAAGATTTCTCATCCCAAGAAAAGTTTAGAAAAGCGAACTAAATTTATTGTGGTAGTTATTTTGCAATAAATGCATGTATCATTATTATCTTGTACATCCTAAATCAATACACTGTTGTATGTCAGTTCAATCTCAATAAAATGGGAAAATACCACCCCCAAAAAGGGTTATTACCAAGTGCTCAGATATCATAATTTGAAACTTTTTACAAAAATTAAAAATTTTTAATAGCTTGAGTTTAAAAGCCTAGTTTATTTAACTTATTCATTTTCCCAGGTGACAAGGACGTGAGAAGAGCGGGAAAGGCTGTCTGATTCTGAAGTTAGCCTTAATAAGAAAGCAATGAATGAGGGTGGGTATTAGTAGTTTCAAAGCAAAGGTTATACATTCTTGGTATCTACACAACTGGAAAGATTCAGGGTCCCCAGAGCCAGGCCTGTGTAATGGCCCTTGTGGTCATCAGCCAGGAAACCCTGAAGTTTCCTATTTTAGATCTCCTCCCTTTGATTACATTCAACCCATTCCCCGAACTACTTCAGTAGTCTCTCCAATCAAGTCTCCTCCTGCCATTCTCCACTGCCATAGCCCCTGCTAGGACATTCATCACCATTTCAGACATGAATCAGATTCCAAACTCATCTGTGAATTGATTTATGATCCTTTCCAATGCACCCTCCACACTGGCACCACAGTTTTATTTCCAAAATTGAAATTATATCAAACCACCTCCTTCTGAAATCTTCCTCATCTCAGTTAAGGAGACACCACCCTTATATTTGTTCAGTACAAAAACTTTTCAGTCTTCATTGTCATTCCATATTCTTCCACACCCCCATCCAGCCCATCATAATCCTCTTGACTCTCTCTTCAAAATAGATCCACAATCTGACCTACCTGCATCTCTGCTTCCCTGCCAAAGTCATCACGCCCTCTTGTCTGGGTGATTTCGATAGTCTTTCAAATGCCTCTTTGCTTCTCCCCTTGTTTCCTGTAACCATATCTTGCCACATCACTGATCAAAACTTCACTAATGTCTCATCTCACTATAAGGGAAAGCACAAAGCATCACAAAGGTCAACCAGGCTCCAAATTAAACTGGTCGGCATGCTGTCCTTGACCTCACCTCACCTCTTTCTACTCTCCCCTCATCCCCCTTCTCAAGCTACACTGGCCTTCTAGAGTTTCTTAAACTCAACTCAACATAGTCTCTTTCAAGGCCTCCCTTGATACTTTTTCTTGCTCTATTTTCACCTCAGATGTTCCTTCATGAATTCTATGCTCTCAATTCATCTTTTCTAAAATAATTTTCCAAATCTCTCAGCTTTTGCACATTTTTTTGTCTTAAGCACCTAGTTCCTATCACCAAAAGATGGAGAGTTAAGCATTGTTCAAGACCCAGAGCAAACAGCACCTCCCTCAGCATAGTTTTTCTCCACTCTCCCAGCTGAGCCTAGCACCAAGATCTCTGACACGTGTCAGCTATGTGATAGCTTTTCTCTCCATTTGCTCATCTGTAAAATGAGCTAGTATACATATCTCTTAGGGCCAATCTGCCTGGTCCAAATGACAACATTGTTATTAATACTAATTACGACCTACATAATTAATGTCATATAATTATTGCATAATTATAAAATATAACTATTATTGGTGAGTCAGTCATCCCATCTTCTATGCTCTTTAGGTGACTGGCACACAACTTTATTATAACATTTCCAAAATTTCAGTTTAATTCTTTTCTTAGATGACTATCTCCTGCTAGACAATATGATAAATGAAGGCAGGGATTTTAGTTCATTTTGTTTCTACAGAATTCCTGGCATATGACAGGCCTTCAGTAAGCAAAGGTGTAAAGGAGGTAGGGAAAGAAAAAGAAGCTCTGAAGAAAAAACTTACAAAACATGGCAACTTGCTGGATGGATATAGATAAGAGTCAGAGCTTATATACAAGTCTGTGGTTGCAACCCTGCTAAGTAGCAGAATCTAACATTATAGACTCAATGAGGGGCAATCAGGAAATAAAATTGGACTTCTGAGAGGACGCTTACATATACCAGTATCGAGGCAATGCAAGAGGGGTGAATTCATAGCAATGTTTCACAAAGCAATGGACACATGAGACTAGAGCCCAAAAAAGGGGTCAGAGAGACAGAGAAATACAGATCAATGAGTCCTTGTGCCATGGTAAGAAGTGAACTGTGCAGTGCATATCTGACTCATCTCTCTGATATGAGATGTATTGACAAATTTCAAATTTTCAAATTACTTTCCCCAAGAAGTGATACTAAGCATACTCAAGATTTTGGTACTTGCAAGTGGGAAAGTCAGCAGAGTTCTCCCACTATCCCTTCTGTTCTCTCATTCATGCCTTCAAATGCCTTTTTAATTTTTTTTTTTTTTTAATTTTACAGAGAGAGACAGCACATGGATGAGCAGGGGCAGGAAAAGCAGAGAGAGAGAGAAAGAGAGAGAGAGAGAGAGAGAGAGAGAGAATCTTAATCAGGCTCCATGCTCAGTGTGGAGCCCAATATGGGGCTCGATCCCACCACCCTGGGATCATGACCCGTGGCTGAAATCAAGAGTTGAATGCTCAACGAACTGAGTCACCCAGCTGCCCCTCAAACGCATTTATTGACAGCACAAAATCTGACATAATCATTGCTTTGTGATAGTTCTCTATTTTTCCTTTTATGGTATGTTTTTCACCACCAACTTGACTGCTGCTTCTTTTTTAAAAAGTTTATTTATTTATTTTGAGAGAGAGAGAGAGAGCAGGGGGCAGGCAGACACAGAGAGGAAGAGAAAGAATCCCAAGCAGGCTCCACGTTGTCAGAGCAAAGCCCGACATAGGGCTCCATCCCACAAACACTGAGATTGTGACCTGAGCAGAAACCAAGAGTCGGACTCTTAAACGACTGAGCCACCCAGGTGCCCCTTGACTGCTGCTTCTTAATAAGCAGGGCTGTGTCTTCTACATATGTCCTTTCACTTCCAGGTCTTGATATGATCCTATATAGAATAGATTCATTTATCATTGTTTGTCAAGATGCCTAAGTGGTCTTTTGGGTTGTTGTTCCGAGAATTGTTTTGTTACTGAGAACCTACAGTAACTTCTAGTACTGCAGCTTTACTGAACATAATGGTAATAATGGGTATCTATTTTTTTCTGATCTCTGATATACTTTGACAATAGTACTTTTTTGCTCTTAATAAAATAGTACTTTTTTGCTTTTAATAAAAAGCGTCAATAGAAGTGTTTTTTTACAGAGCTCTGACAATTGTAAATCTCCATAGAAATTTAAGTGTGAAAAGGGTGCAGTTTACAATTGATGAAATGAGATAATACTCATAGCTAACATTTACTGGGCAATTACTAACTGCCAGAAAACACACTTTGACTTATTTAAATTCTTTTCTATAATCACATCAGGATATAGTCTTTCATTTTCATTTGGAGGCAGGGAACTGGGGTTTACAAGGGTTATGTAATTTCCCTGTGGTCACACAGCTAAGTAAGCTACTGGAACTATTTGAACTTGGCTCTGTTGTTCTCCAAACCTCTTACACTTAACCACTACTGTGTTGCCTCATAGGCTTCTGTAGAAGTCTGGCTCTCTGGTATTATAGTTCCATCACCCTGGAGCTGTGGTTTCAGTATGGTTTCAGGATAACCCATCAGAACTCTCTGAAGAGGTTGTTTAAAAACCAGACCCCTAACTCCACTCCAGAAATGCCAGGCAGATTCTCTAAGGAAGATGTCCAATAACCTGTGTTTTTAACAAGTCTCCTGGGTAACTGTTATGCCCATTGTCTTTGAACCCCATGTTAGTAGCCCAATGGAACATCTCTGATAAATAATATCTTCTAGCTTTTGTTTAGTTTAATAAGCATGGTGTTCATTTATATGCATCCAGTGGGAATGAGAAGAGGAAATAAAAAAAAATGGGAGGCACCATTAAAACCAAGAATATATTGGTACTTTGAACAGAGAAGGTTGGATGAGAGAGGCCATCGTTGTAAAATATACATAAAAAAAATCTCACAACCAGAATATTGATCTTGAAAAAATAAAGAATTCCCAGCGTAAGTTTTATCTTTCCTATTTCTCTTCAAAACAGTATCCATAACATTGCTTCATATTAGCATTGATCTTTCCAAGTGATATTTAAGTCACCGTTTGGGTTACCTACAAGCACTCCTGTTATGTGCATTCAAGGAGGACATACCTAATGGGGTAAAGCCATAAGCTAATGACAGGCTCTAAAAGTATATTGCATCAACAACGATAAAACCTCCCTTTGCACCTTTTATGAGGACTGTTGAGCTAGTAACCCATGTTTTAAGAAAACCTGTGGTTTTTTTTTTTTTTTTTTTTTTTTTTTTTTTTTTTTTTTTTTTTTTTGGTCACATTTAAGCATAGAGTTTTGTAAAACCACAATGGTCTGGACACACCTCCAGATGCCTGAAGCAGCATCCTGAAGGTAGTGTACTGGGATCGACCCAGAATCAGGTTCGGACAAAAATCTTTCACCTCCATAAAAGCATGTGACCATATAATCTTAGTCAAGTTACTGAGATCCTTTAAATCATGATTTATTTTTCCTAACTCTAGAAACAGCACCAAGCATTGCTGTGTCAGGCTTACCATGAGGACTGAACAATCTGATGTAGTCTACGTGAAGGTATGAAGTGCCTCGCCCAGGCGTGGCATCCCCAAGTCCTCCCGTGTTACTTTCCCGCAGTTCCATTAGCTCAACTCAGTTCACTTCAGAAATGATTTATTGAAAGCAGAGTGTGCTGAGTACACTGCTAGTGTTCAGAAATAAAAGATAATAATAACAGGTGTCTGATCCAGAAGCTCAGATTCCAGAAGGGAAAGCATCAGGGAAGGTAATCATCGCACTACTGCGCCCACCAAAGTATCAGCAGGAAAACACATGAAGTCCCAAAACAGTAAAGGAGGAAATATTTCATTTTGTCATTGCTTGGACTGTCGGGATGGTAGATCATAGTAAAAAGCAAATAAGCAAATAACAACAAAAAAGGCATTTGCTATGGCATTTCTTATGTTGAGGTATGGATTCAGGGAATATATACACACAACCAATTTAATATACATACATTTTTTCCCCCCATCAAGCCTTTGTACATGCACTTCCCTCTGCCTGGAATATTATGTTGTCCTTCACTTTGTTAATCTTCCTACTCACCCTCTTAGGCAGAATTAAATATTCTCTCTTCTAAAAATTTTCTCTGAAATATCCGAATACTGGAGTAGACTCCCTTTTTTTGTGCTCATGTAACACATTATACTTAGCTGACATACCGGATTATAATTGCTACCTAACTTGTTGACACAACTCATGAGAGCTGAAATTTTCCTGAGAACAGATACTGAAGAATTCATCATTGTATCCCCGGTGCCTAATACAGTGCCAGGCTGTGGTCAATAAAGCATAAATAAGAATGTACAAAACTGTTCAGCAAACTAGTACTGCACTCGTTGACATTTAGGTTCTCAGGCAAATTACTTCTTCAACAGGTACTTAATGTCTTTCTTAGGATATATGAAAATCTCATCTTCTACCGTGGTAAATTAAGACTATGATGTACTTTTTCCCTGGCTTCCAAAGATATGGTAAAATACCATATGGTAAAATATATTATTTTTTGTGACCCAAGTATCTTTACTGAGATTGGTAAGAACGGTAATAGCAAAGATAGAATGATCGTGTTAGTATAATTATCACACATGTTAAATAGAAAACAGGCATCGAAAGCCTTTGTTCAGCCTAAACTGTAGTCTTAGTCTCAGCTGATGAGCTTAAAAACCCTTTAATTCTCTCAATACTGGGGGTACGTAGGAGTTCCATAATTTAGTCACTAGAACAGGGGTGCCAACCAAGAAATAATCTTTTTTGAATGTAACTTCATGCCTTTGCATCAGGACTTGCACTATTCACTTACTGAGATGCATCAAAAATGTGCTCCTATTTTTCTCATCAAAATAACCGCAGATATAGGAAGACAGACCAGGCATGTATACATGTATAAAGAGCCGACACAAAGTCATAAGACCCGCGTGTGAAAATTAAATAATGAGGTATAACAAGAGTGGGGTGGCGTATAAACGAGGAAATGCTTTTGAAAGAGGAGGCCATTGAGCTGGGTCTTAGGAAACGTGATGGGGATAGTTGGGCAAGAGGAAATGGGAAGTTATTTCTAAAGAAGAGACCAGCATGGGAAGATATTAGGTACAGGAATATTAAGGGTGACATCAATGGGGGTGGATGGTAAGGAGGAAGAATTTTGCTGCATCTAACAAATAATTAAAAGGAAAGAAAGAGATTGTGTTGGGATTCCAGAACATTCAAATAAGATGACTATAAAGTTTTCAGCTAATCGTATTAGCAGTGAGAAACAAGACAAACAAGAAATGAAATAAGACCGAAATAAAGGTTTCCGGAATCTGTCCAAGAACAACTAGAGCACAATATCTAACTATTTTGGAACAAGTTTTGTTGTATTCTCTCCCCTCCGGGGTGTTCTTAAATGTATGTTTGTCAATGAAAAGTCAGCATGGATGTGTATACTTAATTCTGACTTAAAATCTTGTGATCTGTAGAGAGTCGGCTGTCGGGACTTCCTTTTAACACTTACAAATTTCAACTGAAAAGTAATTCTTGATAATAATAAAACGATTTCAATGGAAGACGAGAGTCAGTTGACAAAACACCTACAAATCAAGAATTTACAAGTAAAATCAGCAAACATCAAATCTCAACAAATTATGACCCTTCCCAGGAAAATTTTTGCAATAGATTGTAGCACCCTGATCGATTAATAATTTATATATCAAAAGATCTCACTTAAATTACAATTCAATGGTCCCTAGATTAAATCTAATTTAGAACATTTTCGTTACTCCAAAAGAAACTTTTTTAAGATTTTATTTTTAAGTAATCTCTGTACCCAACATGGGGCTTGAATTTACAACCCTGAGATCAAGAGTTGTATGCCCCACTGACTGTCCCAAACCCTTTATTCTTAAGCAGTTACTCCCTTTTCCCCTTCCTTGTGTTGTAGCATGAACCTGCACTTCATTGTTTTATTGCCAAATAAGATTACATTGTATGGATATAACACATTTTGTTTGTTCACTCCTCAGTTGATAGATGCAATAGGCTTTGTATGGCAATTAAAAATTTTTCTGGGGACTACTATAGTTTGTATACTCTTTGGGTCCTTTCTTCATGACACTGTTGTACTTGGCTTAATATTTCTTAATAAAGCAGGAGCCCAATTATTGGGCTATGGACATCAGGGTATAACTCTTGCATAGACCATCTTGTACCATTTCAGATACTACACTTTCTTTGAAATTTGTTTGTTCTGTTTGTACACTGGATTATAGTGCTCTTCCCCTAATTTTACCTCCCTTTACCCATAACAATACACGATATTCTTTTGATCATGCTCATGGAGTTTGTATAGACTATGGAAGCAGCCCTTGATTTGTTGTAGAACTTGGGATAAAACCATTTTCAAAAATAGGAATAGATGCATTTTCCTACCACTGCTTTTTTTTCCACATGTGTATATCCATATCGACTGAATATTAAATAATATGTATGTTATATATAACATATATTTGTTTCTAAATGTATGTGCATGTATGCCAGAGAAGACAGAAAGAGACACATAGAGATATAGATAGATAGATAGATAGATAGATAGATAGACAGACACAGACAGATAGATAGATAGAGAAAAGAGACAGAGAGGGAAAAGCCCACCATATGCAAACATGGGAATATACAGAAATATATATTAGTTATGTAGATATCTTACTTATATCTCACTACATGTAATTGAGATAGGAAAAATGTTAAATGTTATGACCTGAAAGGTTTTTTTCCCCCAGACTTAAATGTACCTTAATGATTTTCAATTTAAAACAATCCTGTATTATAACTCCTAATGATAATTTTAGGTCTCGCTTGAAGCATTCTCTGCAGTATTCCCTAGGGAAAAAAAATGTAAAAGGAGGTAAAATGAAAATTATTGTCAAATATGTTTATCCTAAGCACTCCTTATAGATCCTCATTTAATCCTTTGATTCCTAAAAAATAAAGACAACTTTCAAGAATATGCTTTTTAAAATCATCACGCCTTTGCTTCTTACTTTGTTCTAAAGATTTTTAAAAGGCAGAATGTAATCTAACCGTCCTGAAATACTGCATCAGCTTTTAACAAAAGGGCCAATACTGCCATCCTGCTATTTTATTACTCACGACGTATGGTTTCCAGTTGAGTATCCCATTAACCTCAGAGTGCAATGATATCATTTTAATTATATAAATTGAAACAGCAATGTATAATACCTATATCATGTAAAAATGGATTCACTTTATGTGAAAGTGTCTAAACTATCTTTCACTATGAAGCAATAAATTTGCTTTTGATGGCAAACCTGCCTGTAAATTTAATTACTGGTAATTTTATTTTCCTCCACGGTTTAACCTCTCTTAGATTCTGACCAGGAATATCATAAATCTGTACTTCCATGAACTAGTTTGGAAACTACTAAGTAATGACAAATGAGTATTTGCTCAGATTTTAACTTGGAGAAGCAAATAAATATAAATGTGGGTGGGAAATGACTATGCCAACCCATAAAAGTCATCACAGCTTAAATCTCTAATTTGTTAAAAAGTATAGTTTACTTAATGAAACTCTCTTTGTTATAATATATAACCAAATAATACATTTAATGGAAGATAATTATTTTCATGGGCCTAAAGATCCAAAAAGCTGTGTGAGGATAAGAAAAAACTAAGTCACATAGAAGAGAGATGTTTGTATTAGTTCAAGAGAAAGGCTAGTTTATACGTAATCCAGTGTCAAGCTACATATTCAATAAATCATCTGGTATTGTTGGAGTATCGCAAGGGTCACCCTTCAAGAACTCATATGAGATTGGGGAGAGGGTGGGAGGTGTTCCCCATCAATGCTTTCTCTTCTTCCAAAGAATTCCATACAGGGTAGCCAGTTCTAAAGGAAATAGAAAGGAAGCCCGGTCATGAAGGGCCAATGTTAGTACATTTCAATGTTAATTAGATGTGGCACACACCAGGTGAGAACAATCATATGCCTTCCTGTGAACAGAGAGAACAGAGTGTGTGTTTAAGAGCCACGCCACTCAAACCAGAGCATCTAGACCCACATCAAGGCTCTGCCACTTACTAGCTTTGTTGCTTGGGCAAGCCATTCTACCCTCTCTAACCCTTCACCCACTTCATCTGAAACATGGGGAAAATAAAACCATCTACCTTATAAGGTCATTGCTTAGGAGAGCTGAAATAAAGCTTGTGCAATGCTTAGTGGAGTTCTCAACACAAAGCAAGTGCTTGATACATAGGAGACCTGCCGTAGCTGTGTACAATTCTGCATGCTTCTCTCTGTTCCCTTCACTTCACGGCGAACTTCTTGAGGGCTTGGTCTCTGCCTTAATATCTAAGAGTTTTATCCTGGATGTGCCATGTATTAGTTCTATGACCTTGTGTCAGGTTTTTTTTTTAACTTCTCTAAACTTCAGTTTTCTCATCTTTAAATTAAAACTAATATTTAAAACACATTTCATAGCGCTGTTGCAAAGACCATATGAAATATTTAACACAGGACCTCACACATGCTAATAATATTCAGTAATGGTTACCTATTATCATTTTAATGCAGAAATACATACCAACAAACAGGATTCTAGAAGATGTACTCAAATTTAGGTAAAATTTTAGCAGGCCAATTATATCTGTATCAAAGTTTAATAGTGGATAAAACAGAAAAGTCTTTATAGTTAAACATAATATCTGTGAATTATATTGCTGTCATTATCAATAAATACTTAAAACAATCCTAGTAAGCAACTGAGCTATTTTAGGATGCATTTTAAATTCAGGAAATTTAAATTCATCATATACAGTTTCTGAATTACAAAGAAGGATAAGAGGTTCATAACCCATATCCGACTATGTCATAGTGCTCTGAATGTAAAAAGCCATTTTATAAATTTTGAAAGGCAATATTAGGCTAATGTGTCCACTTAATGTACAAACCACCCTTGATTATGCAGCCAGCAGACATGTTGAGGAGATCCGAAGCCACATTTTCATGATACCATGATTTCTGATCCATATACGTAAAAGAGAATTAACCACAGATACAAAATCTGAAAAGCGACTTCCAGTTCTAAATTTGCTGAGCTACCCTGGGTGGGGTTTCCTAGTTGGAGGCAGTGGGGGTGAGCACAGGGCTCTCCATCGCCCTGCCCGCCCACCCTGCCAGCAGGAAGAACCTGCTTGGTTTCCCAAACACGCCATCTTGACAGGACAGAAAAGAAACTGCCCTGGAGCAGCCAGAATTGAACAAGATACATAAATAAAAAGCAAAGAAATGACTGAGAACTCGGTGGAAGTAGGAAAGAAGGAGAAAAGAAGAAGAGGGCAGCACAGGAGAAGAGGGGACAGAGAGCATGGGGACAGAATAAGGGAGATGAGAAGAACAGGAAACAATGACAGGAGGCACAGGGCTACAGGAAGAACAAGACAACACCAACTTGTGCCGGAGAGGAAAGAATCAGAGCTGAATAGTCTCAATTGCCCAAATTATGTCTTGGCTACTTGGTAGGAATGTGTTTCTGCTCTGAGACACCGTCCCGTGGCTTTACACACATCACGCATTTAACATTCACAACACGAAGGAGCAGGCACTGTTATCTCCAATCCACATGAGGAAACAGAGCCTTAGGAATTAAAGCAACCGACTGGACATTTAACAGGGACTGGGGACACAGAGCGAACAAAACAAAGTCCCTGCTCTTAGGAAGCTAAACCAAAAGTGTTCCAGGCTGGAACTGTTCTGGTTTTGAAAAGATGCTGAGAGTTTGCAATGAAAGAAAGTGCAAATGCATTGAATATGCATACTTACTGCACCATCTACATCTGTCCACCTTGTAAAGATGCTTCTTTGTCTTGTGACATAGACTTTGCAATCAGAACACCTCATCAATTCTACTTTGACCACGTCAGATTATACAATTTCAATGAAACAGAATTTACTTGAAAATTTCTAATGCAACTCAAATACTTTTTTTTTTTTTTTGCCAGCTGTCAATGGGTAGTTTCACCCACCATCTTTCATTGAGTCTCTTTTAATAATGTCCATCCCAGTTTGTCAGTTTAACTTGATGGAGAACTACACTCCAGCACTACGAACCCTTCCCTTTGCTTAAAACTCTATTGGAATGCCAGAATACACCCAGACACAATTTTGCTGTGTAAGTCAATCTATTGGCCACCAAATCAATTCCGCCCAACAACTGTTCCAAAAAGGCACTTAAATCCATTTGCTACAAAAGTACTGCATAAAATGATATATGCACAAACTATGCTTGGTTATTACACATAGAAAATTAACCCCCGCAGATTCAGGGCTCACATTTGAGCACAGTTATCTGCCTCAGTATATGTTTGTGAGAAATACTCATTGATAAAGTCATTCCAACACATACATGCCACTTATGTGTGTAACAGTAGGAAATTAACATACAAAGTATGAATAGTTTTCTTTTTACAAGATCTTGGAAAACTGTATACATCTTAACAAAACTCAAACATGAGTCATGAGTCCCAACTCATGGTTCTTTGACTTGTAGTATTTTTTTTTAAATTTTTTTTTTAACGTTTATTTATTTTTGAGACAGAGAGAGACAGAGCATGAACGAGGGAGGGTCACAGAGAGAGGGAGACACAGAATCTGAAACAGGCTCCAGGCTCTGAGCTGTCAGCACAGAGCCCGACGCGGGGCTCGAACCCACGGACCATGAGATCATGACCTGAGCCGAAGTCGGACGCTTAACCGACAGAGCCACCCAGGCGCCCCTGACTTGTAGTATTTTTTAGCTGCATTAACAAGGAGCACAGGGACCATCAGCAGAGACTGAGATTTTTTTTTAAGTCGGTGTACTAATTCCAAAGACATCATAACCTTAACTATGAGGGGGGATGTGGAGTTTTTTTGATTCCCTAGAGTCACAAGGGTCATATCAGAAAGCGGACTGAGTGCCAGCTGCTGACGGTGGACCGAACTTCAGGAATGTGTGACAGTGGTGCAGCACTGCCATGGCAGTGAGAGAGGAGCAAGGCCAAGTGTGTGAGGACACCAGTGACCTACATGCTCAGTGAGACCTTCAAAGTAACCTCACATCGAGGATCACTAAGTCCATTCATGGAGGTTTAAAAATGTGCATTTATAGACAAACCCACGAATCTGCATATTTTAAAGTTCTTATTTTTTTGTTTTGACTGAATTTGAATACTGTCACTGTTTTTGGTTAAAATAGATTATTCTGAGGCAAATACTGAGGTCTCTATGTTTATTTTATTGCTCAAGTTAACTTTCCCACACATATGGATGCAGATACTGTAATTGGCTAAATTATAAATTGTCAAATGCACAGAGTAACTTTCACTAATGTTATCAGTAGTATAATTCCAAATCAAACATCAGATTTACACTATGGTGTTTCCAGATACACTTAATGAACAAATAACTTACTGCCATTATTCCTAACATCTGGACTCAGCAGAAGGACTTGTCAAAGTTGGAAAAGAATAAAAAAAAATCTTATTTGTATTATTTGAATAATTAATAAAAATCAGCAAACCTAGCTAGATGAAAGCTTTCCTTCATCAGAAATACAGGTAGAAGTCTGTCTGTAGAGTACATCTTTGAAAACAGGACATAGTCCCCTGTCCATCTCAGTGACTTACATGTTCTCTGGCAGTAGGTTAGGATATAGGATAACACAAAATTGTGTCTGTCTACATCCCTTCTGCTCTAGTGGTTATCGTTTGCTCTATCGTTAGAGTGGTGTGGTATACAAGAAATTCAGGTAGAATAGAATGGAAATAAAACTGTAAATATCTAACGTGCAGCTTAAAATATAAAAATCCAATCTAAACTGAATTTGTGATGCTCCGTTTTTAATGTCCCATTCAATGAAATGTAGCCCAACACCATAGGGCACATGCATGGCTCACTGTGGTGGGATTCCATATTCATTCTTGTACTATCACTTGAGAGTGAAGCAATATGGTTTTCATTTTATGTATGGACAGACTGAAGAGGCATGATTCTCTAAATGCTCTGCTAGAGATGAAAGAAGGGGCATCAACATATGATGAAGATTCCATTGCCCAACTGTATTTTGATCAAGTTCAGACTTAATTAAAGGCACTTTTCCTCTATCCAGGAAACCAATGTTGATGACTTAAAAAAAAAAAAAAAAAAACAAAAAACAAGGTCACAGGTTCTCCGTTATTGACTATATTCTTGGCAGGTCTGACATTTCAAATCATGTTTTCAGGAATTCAAAAAAAAAAAAAAAATAGGCACAGAGCCGTCAATCCTGAAATAAATCATAGCTGTGGGCTCCAGATTCTATTTTAATTTGTTTAGCAACAGTTATAAATTAAATAGCGTCCATAGTTTTATTTTTTTAATGTTTATGTATTTATTTTGAGAGAGAGAGCATGCTAGCAGGGGAGGGGGAGAGACAGAGGGAAAGAGAGAATCCCAAGATGCGGGACTCCAATTCACAAACCATGAGATCATGACCTGAGCTAAAATCAAGAGTCAGATGCTCAAACGACTGAGTCACCTAGGCGCTCCTCCATAGTTTGATTTTTAAACGTAAATACTGTAGCTTCAATACCTTTTTGTTTTCTCTTTAATATGTCTAGTTTCTAATTATTGGTTATTTTTAACTTCGTAACAGTCTAGTTCCTAATGATATTATTGATGTTCTATTTTCTTCTTTTTAAGCAACTCAAAATAGAACATGTTTTCTCTCTGTAAACTAGAAAACAATGCAATGAAATGAAACTTATACATTGTCTCTATTTTTCAAATATCTGATTGAATGAAAATATCGAATAATTCCCTACGACAAAGTTTCCCAATAAATAAAAACTAAACTAAGTTTCCAAATGTACCTACCTAGGGTTCTTTCAGTCCCTGGGCATACATACAATCACTGTTTTCACAGTAACTAACATAACAAGTAAAAGCAAATGAAGTAATTTTCAAGACAATCATGGAATCTTCACAATTCAATACACAAATCAAAATTGAAAGCCCTTTTAGTAAGGGTTGAAATATTTTTTTCACTTGCTACTCCTGAAGGAAAGTAATTCTTAAAAATCCTACTCTGGGATGTTTAAAGAACTATGGCCATTAGATCACATAAAAGTGCACACTTTTAAATATATAACCGGGAAATTTAGTACTGTTAAACCAGTGCATTATTAGCACATCAATACCAGTGAGTAATTTTGAAAGCTTAGGAAAGAGGTAGATTTCTTAAGTCTCTCAGAAAGACAACAGATAGCTAGGTAGCCAGTTAAGTATATTGACACAGATTGTTCCATATACTTCCTGGGCTCCAAATGTTCCTGTGTGGGTACAGACTTGGTAAAATCACAGCCTATAAAATTTCCATTTCCTTTTGACTAGAGATTTTTCTTTCGTCAGACTCATTCTTAATATCTTCCCACTGAGAAAGATCTGTAGATTCCTATAACATTACTTTTTATTCCCTTCTTTCTCAAATATCTAGTGAGTGAAGTGACTGAAAAACCTCAGTATAAGTATTATTTATTACTTTTACAAAGTAATGTTTCTAGATTCTTCTTTTTTTTTTGCTTTATTTAGCACATGCATGCGTGTGTGGGAGAAAGAGACTGAGAGAGAGGGAGGGAGGGAGGCTCTTTTACGTTTTATTTTTTTCTGAAGAGTTGTTTCTTTCAACCTAGCCGTGCCCTGGCAAATAAAGATGTTAATCCCTCCTTTTCAGTGTCCCCTCTCCTGCAGAAATGGCAGAACACATGCCTGTTGGCTTCCACAGCAATTTGCAACCCATCTCTTTAAATGAAACACAGGCTCTGGCACCCTCCTATGAGAATTTCTTAGCGATGGACTCCATCTTTTTCTCCCGAAATCAAGAAAGGATTTTGGGGTTCAAATGAGGGTAATATCAGGGGCACCTGGATGGCTCAGTCGGTTAAGTGTCTGACTTCGGCTCAGGTCATGATCTCCCAGTTCATGAATTCAAGCCCAGTGTCAGGCTCTGTGCTGACAGCTCAGAGCCTGGAGCCTGCTTCAGATTCTGTGTCTCCCTCTCTGTCTGCCCCTCTCCCGTTTGTGCTCTGTCTCTCTCAAAAATAAATAAACATTAAAAAATATTAAAAAAAAAAACAAATGAGAGTAATGTTAGAATAAGGAGAACCTTCAATAGACTTTTAAAAAATGTAACCTTTTGGAAGACAGCTACTTCAGCTATTATAACTTAATTTATTCATGACGCACCTCACAACTGATCACAGCAGCGACTAGTGAGAACCTCTGGATCTTTCTCTGGTGACACGGGTGCACCTGCCTGACCCCTTCTCCCTTGCTTAAGAGATGCACAGACCCCTCACCATCCACCTGGCTCCTCAGAGACCGTGCTACTTTCCCATCTGACAAGGAAAACTGCTGACCTTGAAAGTTGTTGCCAAGATCCTAAGGTTTTTTATCAACAGTCGTAGGAAGTCAATGGCTAATGTGTGACTCACGGGGAAGGAAGATGGCCTTGCAAACAGGATCTTTACCTTCTGCAGGCCACCTCCTCTGAGCAAGCAGTCATCAGGGCCACCTCCGTTTCTGTCCTGCTCACAATCCCCATATATCACAGGCTTCTCGGTTCTGCCTCTAACTTTTCTCCTGCCTTTGTTCTGGAAAAATATTAACCAAAAATAGAACAAAAACTAAAACATGTAGGATATTTTCATCTAAGTTATCTCATTTGATAGAGGAGGTGGGCGTGTACCAGAGTTGCGGAACATCATTTATTTTGATGGAGACGCCTATTGGCCTCTCCATACATACAGTCTGGAAGTTAGGATCCTAATATTTTGCATCTAAAATTTAGTTAGCTATTCAAAAAGAGAACTATGCAGAGGGGCCTTTTAGATGCACCTATTTATGTAAAATAACGCATACTTTCTTTTGTTCTCAATTTACAATTTTGGAATGATAAATCCCTCACTTTTAAAAGCAGCCTGATTCACTTTCGATAGCAAGGAAAGATGTATTTGGATGGTTAGTCTTGCAAACTTGATTTTTTATTTTTCTTGGCTCCAGACTGGCTGGAAGTCCTGGACACAATTCAAACCCTTTCTCCAAACTTCCCCTGCTATTTCTGTTTTCCTCTTTCCTCTCTATTACCTATCCTTTAAAAAAAATAGCATTTCCTCCTACTTACTCCCCCACTTCTAGGTGCCAGTGGTGTCCAGGACTGATGGGAATCATGTAACATCACACTGAACTGATCCCTCTCTTACCGCAGAGCAGAGACCATCTGGGCTACTGGGCAACCACAGAAAACGAGAAACCAAGCTCATGGCTCAGCTCTGTTGTTCACAATTCCAGTTTCCCCCTTCGACTGCTTGCCTCCAGAGATATATCGCCTTGAGTGGGCAAACCACTGAGAAAATTCCCATCTGACAACTGGCTACGAAGAAGGGTCAAAGGAATTAACCCGTAGTTAAGGAGGCAAGGGTTTACTTCAGTTCTTTAAGCACACAGACAGTTGTTGTGCACAGAGTCGAGCAGCTGGTTTCCGTCTCTGATGGCGAATGAACAAGAAAAATGCTACAATGGCTATGTTGACTTTCAGACAAGAAGGAAGATGTCTCCATAGCATTTATGAAGCATCCACTATGGGCCAGGGCTTTGCATACTTTGCGTCATTTAGCCTACTCATGACATCCTTACGGAACTCTGAAGGAAAAAGTAAGGTTAGGTGGTCCCTTCACTCGTCCAAGGCTGCAAAACTAGTAAGTGGTAGAACTTGTGTTTTAACCCAATTTGGGGGAACTAAAAAGTCCTTTCCACAACAGCAGGTATTCTTATATTTTACGAGAGAAAAGGGAACTCAGATCCTTTGGAAAGTCTTACAAATCCTGTGGACCTAATCCTGGAAAAATACGCATGGACACACCCACAAGGTCATACACATGTTTTTGGCTGATGCATGAAGTACAGACCCTAATAAATCATCTGCAGTGAAGTGTGCTTCTGCTAACAGAGTAACAGCAAAAACTGGGCCTGTTTACAGGATGAAAACAATACCTCTGAGAAAAAAATAGCGAGGTCTAAAGGAGGGGACCTGGCATATGTCCCTTTCAGTCTTCTGATCTTATGTATATCCTTTCTAACATGGTCTGTAACGGGCATCCCTACAGCTCTTATTGGGGGAAAGACCTTTAATTTTAAAACATTCCTTCAAATATATTTTTTTGACATGGGTCCAAATTAAGAATAAATACAAACAGTGAATTCTTGAGGATTTGATGTTCAGGTAGGAAATATCTCCTTTTAAAGTAACACATTAATATAAAAACAAGATTCTGGAAAGAGTAGTCTTCAAGCACATTGAATTACTGAAGCAGAAACCAATTTATCATTTTAATAGCAGATAATTTAATAACAGGGTTGGGTGCAGCGCAAACCCGCTCTGCATTAATGGCCAGCAAAGGGGTGAGAAGGATGGAGGGAAGGATGGAGGGAAGGGACGTGACTGTTAGCAGACTGGGGCTGACCAGTGTGGCTAGTGCCCTCCTGAGTCTCCCGTGGGCAGTTCCTCTGGATGTACTAGACAAGGAGAGGACACTTATCTTTGTGTACAAATAATGGGGCCGATGCTATCGCAAATACGAAGAAAGAGAATGTATTTAAACCTCAAGGTATATTACGGAGACACAGGCACTGGTTGCCCTGGAGTAGCAGAGAAAGCTTCATGGAAGAGGTGAACCTGACAATTAAGTGATATTTAAATGCCATAGAAGGCAGAGAGACAGAATTGAGTAATCAGCAAGCTGAGAGACTTTAAAGAATTTTTCTCTTAAAAATGAAATTTAAAAATGGGGCACCTGGGTGGCTCAGTTGGTTGAGTTCCAGACTCTTGATTTCAGCTCAGGTCATGATCCCAGGGTCATGGAATCAAGCCCTGCATCGGGCTCCTCGCTGAGTGCAGAGCCTGCTGAAGACTCTCTTCCCTGCCCATGCGCGCGCTCTCTCTCTCTCTCTCTCTCTCTCCACACACACACACACACACACACACACACACACACACACACACCCAAAACAAAAAAGCAATGCTATCTAATTAAAAGAGAGTGGTAAAAATGACAATGGCAATAACAAGCATTTATTGCACTGGTATTGTCCTGGGCTGCCTCCTGTTACATTATTATGAATTCTAAAAAAAAATTAAATGAAAGAAAGAAAGAAAGAAAGAAAGAAAGAAAGAAAGAAGATACTGTGATGTGATCAAAAGTCCTCCATTCATAGCTGATCACGTGTCCCCAGTTAAAGCTCATGCCAGGACGCTAACACAGGTGTGTCTGAGCCTGGAGCCTGGGGACAAGGAAATCCACGTATCTGGAAAGTCATCACAAATGCTCTAAAACCAACAAGACAAATTCAAATACCAATTAAGTAGAATTTTTTTTCCTCACAGACAACTTCTGGGGGAAACAGGAGAATAAAAATAAAACCAGATAATAACATTATTATTTATTTTTAATTTTTTATTTTTACATCTATTTATTTTTGAGAGACAGAGAGAGACAGAGCACAAGTGGGGGAGGGGCAGAGAGAGAGGGAGACACAGAATCTGAAGCAGGCTCCAGGCTCTGAGCTGTCAGCACAGGGCCTGATGTGGGGCTCGAACTCACAAACCGTGAGGTCATGACCTGAGCCGAAGGGGGAAGCTTAACTCACTGAACCACCAAGGCGCCTCCAGACAATAACATTATTACACATTTATGGCTTTTGCTCTCAGTGGGGCCCCTGGCAGTCCTCCTTCCTTGAGCCTACTGGTCCTTGTAGTTTTCCTTTTGCTACAAGAGCGACTGGTGGCAGTGGTTCGCTTGACCATTCTCCTCAAGTTTCTCATCCTATGCTCACAGGCTCCTAAATCCAGGAAAATAAGTCTGGCTTCTAACTTGTTGGAAAAATGGAAGCCCTCTGGGAGCACTTCCTTCCCTTCCCCTTCCTCTTCCCCTCTCCTCCCCTACCCCTCTTCTCCTCTCCCCTCCCCCATCCTCTCCTTCCCCTCCCTTCCCTTTCCTTCCCTTCCCTTCCCTTCCCTTCCCTTCCCTTCCCTTCCCTTCCCTCCCCTCCCCTCCCCTCCCCTCTCCTCTCCTCCCCTCCTCTCCCCTTCCCTTCCCCTTAGTCTTCCCTCCTCCTCCCCTCCTCTCCATGCCTCCCCTCCCCTCCCTTCCCTTCCCACATTGGTAAATGCATCTATACCTGCATTAACCCTTGCCCAGCTCCTCCTCAGCTTCGAGGATAATACCCTTTGTCTCCCATCAACACAGGCCTCCTTCAGCACGTGTTGAACTAGTATTACTTGTGTCCCTTATGGTGTTGTCACTGCTGAACCAACACACTCTTCAGTCCTGTGTTTGGACTCCTTCCCCTTTCTTGAAGGTCTTTGTCTCCTGATGTCTCTTCTCACACACTGAGCGCTCAGCCTCAACCTCCCATTTAGTTTCTCTGCTCCTCATAATGATGCTCTGCAGAGTCTGTTAAGTTGCCTCACCTACTTTTAAGGCTGCAGTTATCCTCAAATATTCCAGGGTGACTTCTGGAATATGGACCACCAGCACCTAAAACTGCCTAGTACATAGTAAGTGTTCAATAAATACTTGCTAACCATGGTTATAAAGCTATTTGTGGTCTAGTTCCAAATTACATTTTTAGTATTATTTTTTAGTTTTCTCCTGTTCTCCCCTAATAACTGAGGACTTGATGCTCTGGACCTTTCCCTCCCCTCCCCTCCCCTCCCCTTCCCCTCCCAACACAGGTTCTATTAACCTGTGATGAATGAATGAATGAACGATCTACTCAAGTGCCTTGAGCAAAATGTCATCTGCCTGGGCCAAAATGCATTTAAACTTTATGAGAAAATGTATCATTTCCATGCCTTGTCCCCTAAAGCACCCATCTCTTGAACCTTTTAGTCTTCAAGGTTCCACCCTCAAGGAATAGCTTAGGCCTTTTCCAAGAAAGCAGCTATCTCTCATGTGAAAAGAAATTAAATCCAATCTGTTTGTGTCTGCGCACAGCAAAACGTAAGTCAAAATTTCAGGAGCCCTTTTAAAAAGACCACAGCGAATCCTCTGTGCCCTATTCAATACTTCATCTTTTAATAAAAGACTTTCTAATCACCACAGCTGTGTGTATGCACACACAAATAATGTGAACAGTATACCCTGAAAATGTCACTGCATTCCTTGATATATTGCTACAAAGAATGTGGAGATTTCCCAGGCATGATATGACCTATGAGAAACAAAATTCCATTCAATTCTAAGATTCGGATTCGTGTGACTTATTCTAGTCACTTCTAAACTACTGAAGCAAAGAAGTTGCCTTTTTCTATTTCAATGTGTTATTAGCAAAATTTTTACTTCCATTTATTTTCCTCAGCCATCTCTCTCATCTGAAAAAGTCTCAACCCATAACATGTCTAAACATTCTTTTGAAAAAGATTAGGCAGACTTAAAAATTCAGCCCTCTATTCAACTGCAGAGAAAATTCCACAGTTAGTTGGCAATACAGCAAAGCCTCCTACTCTGTCTTCCTGGGTCTCGAGATAAATCTTATACTGAAAGTGAAATCTGTGCCTCTAGTCTGCGTGCTTTCTTGTTCATCGTCCCTATCTCTAGCCAAGGGACTTTAAAAACACAAACACAACGTTCCTGTGCTACAGAGCTTTCAAAGTCTGCAAGGCATGACTCTGTTTCTCTGTTTCACACGATAACCTCATCCGCCCTCCAAACTCTTCAAGAAATTGTCCCCATTCCTAAACATGCTCTGCCCCCTGTCCCCCCCCACCCCCAATCTGGCTTGGTGACTTTGTACAAGCTACCCTATCCACCTGCCCCTCCTGCCCCCACACCTCCTTTCTCCATTGACGAGAAACCATAAGCTCATTTAGACCCCATCTGAACCCATATTGCCTTCCCTCAACCATTTTCCTACCCCTGGCAACTACAACACATGCATTTCTCTTCTTTTGCTTTCCCATAAAAATTTATGCATACCTTGATTGAATCATTTACTTGGTTATTAATGTTATTATGTTCTTGCTTTGTTAAAATTATGTTTTAATATGTGTTGGGTTCTCTGCTTAGGCTCAGTTATGCCTGGAACATATTAATTACACGGAAAATTTTAAAAAAATTAATGTTTTTATTTATTTTTGAGACAGAGAGAGACAGAGCATGAGCAGAGGAGGGGCAGAGAGAGGGGGAAACACAGAATCCGAAGCAGGTTCCAGGCTCTGAGCTGTCAGCACGGGGCTCTAACTCACATGTGAGATCATGACCTGAGCTGAAGTTGGATGCTTGACCGACTGAGCCACCCAGGTGTCCCACATGGAAAATTTTTTTATAACAAAGTACCTTACGGTCCTTATAGGGTAGAAAATACATGGTTAAAAAGTAAAGTTTGGGGCTGTTGTATGGAATGTTTGATAATCTACAAGGGAATGATCATAGTGAATGACTTGTGAGTAGGTGGGACACACTTTTCAAAAGCTTTTCTTCAGCTTGGAAGTTAACAATTTTCCAATCAACCTTCTAGGGCTATAACGTCCTGAATTCGGGAGAGACAGAAAGGGGATTATAGATATGGGTGTGTATAGTGTGTGCGTGCGTGTGTGTGTGTGTGTGTGTGTGTGTACAAGAAAGAGAATGGGGGGAGACGGAGAAATAGAGAAACAGAGAGAGAAATAGAAAGAAAAACAGAAGGAGATAAAGAAAGAGAAGTGGGGAGAGAGAGTGAGGGTGTGTTTGGACGAGAGACGCATGATCTTCAGTTACCAGTACAGCTACTATTTTGCAGCAAATACATATTGGAAGGAAGTAAATCAACATATGCATACTGTTGACTGTACTAAACTGTGTATCTGAGGCAAATTTAAACAAAAGATTGAAAAGTCTTCTCAAGATTTAAGGAAATGGCCAGCTGTGCACAAGGCACAAAATGTTAAGGAAAAAGGCATTAATGAACAATATACAATCCAGTTCATAAGAGAACAGGCTCTACTCTGGCCCAGGACACAGCTACCCCCCTTTGCCACACCAGTCACCACAGGTTTTCACCAGTATTTGGTTGATGGGGTAAATCTATATTAAGATCACATTGTCTATTAATTAGAAGTTTGCTGTTTATGAAGAGGGCTTTTTTTTTTCTTTTAATGTACAGAAGATTCAACCACTTTCAAGTAATGCTACTGTTCCTCTAAGTAAAAAATTTTACTGGGGCACCTGGGTGGCTCAGTAGGTTAAGCATCTGACTTCAGCTCAGGAGGAGATCTCCTGGTTCATGAGTTCGAGCCCCACATCAGGCTCTGTGCTGACAGCTCAGAACCTGGAGCCTGCTTCGGATTCTGTGTCTCCCTCTCTCTCTGCCCCTCCCCTGCTCATGCTTGGTCCCTCTCTCTCTCTTAAAAATAAATAAACATTAAAAAAATTTTTTTTAAAGTTTTATCATGCAAAGTCAGATATTTTAGTCAGGTATAGGGTACAATTTTAATTGAAGGTAAAATCTGTGTTCAAGTGTTCAAAGAAGTTACAATGCCTCGTAAAGGACTGACTTTGGGCATTCTGACTCCTTCTCTAGTAAATCTTCTAAAAGTATGCCCACCCCACTCCCTAATATCAGAGTAGGATTAAATACATTTTAGTTGGACGTTTAAAAAATGAAAGACATCTAATTATCAGCATATATCACACGTTACAAACAAATCCAATCCACATCAAGTAATACAGTCCATAAGGTAGTATTCCAGAATTTAAAAACCACAAAGATGCTGCATCGATCTGAGAAAATGGCCACTCCAACTTCAGAGGCAGCATTGTGGAAAGGACGTCGCTAAACGGAAGAGACCGTTTCGGCAAATTTCGTGCACTCCCTGTTTTATTCTTGCATTGTTTTCTATTGCCCCATATTTCAGCATGTTCTTAGGCTGTGTGTCTCAGCTGCAGCTCACAATCCACTATGCTATTTACAGACCTGCAGCAGTCAACATCTGTAGAAAGGTTTCAGAAATTGATTTAAAGTCTGCAACATAAGCATATCCAATCCTAAGAGTACACAAGACTATATATCTTCTTTGGGAGACTGACACATGGTTCCCACTCGGACTGGTGATAGTGCATCCTTGCCAAGCTCGGATGTAGTTTCAACTCCAGGGAGATGCAACCTAATGATGGATCGGTATAACCCAATCATGCTAACATTTGTATTTGGAAACCCTACAGTGTAGTACTGACAATATATAATTTTTTGGTTTCCACTACCATGTTTCTTCAAGTATATCAAGATGTTCTGCCAGGGTGACAAGCATATGATTGAATTTAATGGTATATAAAGATATGGCAGACTGCTTTCCAAAGCAAAATTTCATAGCTGGAACTTTTTATCAATTAATTGCACTTCTGGCAACCCCACTGAAAATTAAATTAAATGGTGGAACTATTTCATTAGAAGGCTTTGGCAACATAAACCTAATAGATGGAAAGCTCTATATAATTAAAAATGGCAGCTGACCTGCTTTCTGGGTGCTTTTAAGCCATAGTTCTTAACTTTATGTTTTTCTCTCCTGCTATGGAGTGAGCTCCTCAAGGGCAGGGAATAAACTCTATCTGTAGTTCCTCGCAGAGTCTGCAGAGCAAGGTAGGCATTTAATACATATTACTAAATACACATTTGGGTTCAGATATTAGTACGTCATGAGCTTTGGAATCCGAGTTGGAATCGAAGCTCCTCTACTAATGAAATGCATGACTGTTATGGGTTGAACTGTGTTCCCCTCAAATTCACATGGTGAAATCCTCACTTCCAGTACTTCAAATGTGACCTAATTTGGAGACAGGGTCTTTACAAAAGTAATCAAATTGAAAGGAGGTCATTAGCGTGAGTTCTAATGCAATAAGACTGGTATCCTCATAAAAAGGAGAAATCTAGACACAAAGACAGATGGACCATGCAGAATGCCGCCTGAAGATGAGGGCAGAGATGGGGGGGGGATTCTTCTACAAGTCAAGGGATGCCAATGATTGCCAGCTGCAGAAGCGAGGTGAAAGGCATAGAAGTGATTGTTCTTCACAAACCTCAGAAGGAACCAACCCTGCCCACACCTTGACCTTGGACCTCCAGGTTCCAGAACTGTGAGACAGTGAATTTCTGTTGGTTAAGCCATCCAGTTTGCCATACTTTGTTACCGCAGCACTAGCGAACTAACACAATGGCTTCGAACAAGTCATTTAACCTCTAGGAGCCTTATCTGTAAGACAGAAATAGTATCTCAGCACTGAGCCAGAGTTAGCACTGCTATGGTGAATACTCAATAAAGGGTAACCTTGAAAATGATAAAGAAAATAACAAGCTATCCAACAAATGTGTATTAAGCACCTTTTGTGTGTGTGTGTGTGTGTGTGTGTGTGTGTGTGTGTGCGCGCACGCGCACACACACGAGCACACAGAGCCCTGCTTTATTTCTGGGGAAACAGCTACTAATAAGACTTAACCCTCATACAGTTAACATTCTAGTGACAAAATACAGACAATGTAAGATAAGTAAAAAGTGTAGTATGTCAGATGATAACCTCTATGGAGAAAAATAAAGTGAGGAAGGGAAATCTGAAGCAAGGAACTGAAGGAACAAACCACGTGAAGGAGGTAGCAAGCCATGTAGCTTAGGGAAAAACGTTACAGACAGAAAGCATAGCAAGTGCAAAAGACCTGAGGTGGAAATAGTACTGACATATTGTGAAAATAACAAGGAGGCAAGTGTTGCTGAGCAGAATGAGCAGGGTGAGAACTGTAGCAGATGAAATCAGATGATCAGGTGTGAAGTCAGATAGAGACTGTGAAGGTCAAGATAGGGCAGGGGCTAACAGCCTCGTAATAACAGAACCATACATAGGTTGCTTGGAGGCCACGGCAAGGTTATGAGCAGAGGAGGTGACATGCTCTAATTACACTTTAAATAGGATAACTTAGCTGCTGCTTGGAGAATCATAGAAAAAGAGGTAAAGTGGAAGCAGAAAGACCCTTTAAGTTATTCTGATAACCCGGTGCGTGCTGTAAGCAGCTTGGACCCGGCAGTGGAGATGATGCGAAGTGGTAAGATTTTGGCTATGTTCTGGAGGCAAAAACAGGATCTGCCTTAGGATTGAATAAGGGGTCTGTGCTGATAAGGAGAGAAGTCAAGGATGATCCCTGGTTTTTTGATTTGAACAAACAGAGGATGCCATTAAAGAGAAGAGAAAATTTGCAGGAGAGGCCATTTTTGGAGGTAGGACCAGGAAGTCAGTTTTGCACATGTTAAGAGGGAGATTCTGCCTCTGACATATCCAAATGGAGATGGAGGGTAGGCAGTGGGACACGACTGTGGAATTTAGAGATCAGAGCCTGGCTAGGGATATCAATTTGGAAGTCATTAGAGAATTTAAATTTTAAAAAACTTCATGAGGTAACTAAGTGAACGAGACAAAAACGATAACATGTTTTAAGTGCTTAGAGCATCCAGGCGACTTTCTCAACATTTTACATACATCATCTCATTACGCCCCGCAGCTAACTCTATGGTGGTTCAATAGCCTGTATTTTACATTCTCCCTAATTTTTAGACTTTGCCTACTTTTACAAAGAAAGCGGTTTTTCAAGAATATAAATACTCCTGATCATAGCCAACAGAGTGCAACACGATTATTTTATATCTAAAGCAGGGGTCAGCAAACTTTTTCACCAAGGGCCAGATAGTAAATATCTTAGGCTTTGAAGGCCACATGGTCTCTGCTACAACTACCCCACTCTCCATTCCTGGTCATAGTGAGGCCGTGGTCATAGACTAGACATAAAATGGGTGTGAATATAGTCCGATTAAATGTTATTTATAAAACCGGGCAAAGGGCAGGTTCGTTTCATAAGCTGTAGTTTGCAGACCCCCGATCTAAGCAAATGTCTTGATATGATTTGTTGTTTCTCATCGATAAAATCAGAAAATGAATATTCAGAAAAGGAGTACAATACTTTCCAGTGAGCAAGCCACTCTCAATATCGAGGTAGATGCCTTCAGAGATTTCAGATTGCTGTGGTCTTGAGATTCAGGGCATCCCAGAATCCAGGAAATTGCATAAAAACAAAACAAAAACATGACCTGCTAGGCCTTACCTGAAAGGACTCCAGATTTTCCATATAGAAGGGCTCTGGGCATGGGAATATGATGGAAGGAAAGAAGGACAGATACACGTACTGAAGATTTTCCATATAGAAGGGCTCTGGGCATGGAAATATGATGGAAGGAAAGAAGGACAGATACATGTACGGAAGTCCTGCCTCTGCCCAGCAAACATGTAATTTTTACCTGGACTATTTAACAGGTGGTATGACTTTGGAGACACTAATAGACCTTTCGTGCAGGGAGATCATTCTGTTGATGTGACTACTTAATCCTGTACTCTGGAAAACAGTTTTTCCTAATATGAAGTCTCACAGTATCTAGACTTTTATGATTTGAATGTTTAAAAGGAGTTAACAAGGTTCTAAGTAAACAAAGAAGACCAGGTTCAACTTAGTAAGTGAAACTTTGTCAGAAGCATGGCAAACAGCCTGGTACAAAGCAGATACTTGAAATATGTCCATTTATTGACGCATTCAAGGCAGACTATCTTGCATTCAGCTCTTCAGTTTTCTACAATCCACACCTTTATTAACTTTCAGCTATTTTTGGCAAGTCCATGCTATCTTACTTTTCTTCTTCCTCTTCTAGCTATCCTACAAAAAGCTAGCAAATTGAATTTCAGATCTCTGTACAAAATCTACACCAGTCAACCTTATTTATTTTATTTTTGAGAGAGAGGGTGTGCGTGAGCAGGGAAGAGGCAGAAAGAGAAAGAAAGAGAGAGAGAGAGAGAGAGACAGAGAGAGAGAAAGTCCCAAGTGGGCTCCAGGCTGTCAGTGCAGCGTCCCATGCAGCGCTTGATCTCACGAAATGTGAGATCATGACCTGAGCTGAAATCAAGAGTCAGACACTTAACTGACTGAGCCACCCAGGTGCCCCCACACTGATCAAATTTTACTAATAGACTAAATGTTACATTTAGCCTGGCCACAACCCATTTTTACCTGTTTGTTTACACCTATGACTTCATGTCTTGGTCGGCTTAGGCTGCTGTAGCAAAATGCCATAAGCCAGGTGGCTTAACAAAGAGGCATTTGTTCCCCACACTTTTGGAGTCTGACATGTCCAAAATCAAGGTGTCCACAGATTGAGTTCACAGCGAAAGTGTTCTTCCTGGCTTGCAGATGCCTGCCTTCTTGCTACGTCCTTCCTCACATGGTAGAGAGAAGAAGCTTTGGTGTCTCTTCCTCTTCTTTTAAGGGCACTAATCTCATCATGGGGATGCTGCCCTGATGACCTCATCTAAACATAATTATCTCCCAAAGCCTCCACGTCCTAATACATTCGCACTGGCTTAGGGCTTCAACACATGAATTTCTTTTTTTCAACGTTTTTTTTATTTATTTTTGGGACAGAGAGAGACAGAGCATGAACGGGGGAGGGGCAGAGAGAGAGGGAGACACAGAATCGGAAACAGGCTCCAGGCTCCGAGCCATCAGCCCAGAGCCTGACGCGGGGCTCGAACTCACGGACCGCGAGATCGTGACCTGGCTGAAGTCGGACGCTTAACCGACTGCGCCACCCAGGCGCCCCAACACATGAATTTCTGAAGGAGACACTAACACTCAGTCCATAGCACATCATGTATAATTCTCTGATCAAGTTAGGATCAATCTCTTCTTATTCTTCAAATAAAAAACTCCCCAGCTCATTTCTAAGATTTTACTTATGTTCTTCCATATAAGCTTTCCTCCATCCTGTCGTACACTAAGGGAAAGCATGGCTTTTGCTTTTCTTTTTCAGACTCAGTTCAGTGTGGCCCTCTCACCCACTCCGGTGGACAATGCTCAGCCACTTCTTGAAAATCTTACGGCATTTGTTCTCTGAGCCACATTCACTTAATTACAATTTTTTTTAGCACTGTTCTCTAAAGCCCTAAGCATTTATTCTCTGAGCCATCCTCATTTTGGTGCAGAATTAATACTGTCACACTAAATTGCAAACCCCTTCAAGTCCAGAACCATATGTTTTTCATCTTTCCTCCAGGTGGAGTCCAGGATAGTTCCTTGAATACAGAGATCAGTCAATATCTGTGGTGTGCATGGCCTATTGGTTGTCATACCAAATAGAAACTCTGATGTCTTAGACTCCAGAGAGCATTCATAATCCATTCTCTAGTAAAAGGCTGCACACAGCATTGCTTACAACTAATGAGTGCAATAATGAATGAATGATCTCAGGAATCTAGTCCCAAAAAATAATGAGCAATGTTGCCAAAAGTTTTATGGTGTGCTTTTCAAAGTACTTTTTATAAAGAAAAATTACAAAACAAGCTAAATGTTTACTAACAGATGACAGAATATGTAAGTTATAGTGCAATGCTATCAGATAATAATGAAAATGAACAATTCCAAGAATAATTAATAATATGAGAATGTGTTCATTTTACAAGGGTAAGGGATTATGTGGGAGACACAACTCCATATGTGATATGTTCTCCATTTTTAGAATTTAGATAACTTCAAGATGTTCCATGCATCTGTAAACTTGTTTCTATTTTTATGGTCATTACTCTCCATCAGGCCTTACAGCATTTCACCTGGACTATAATATTAGCTTCCTAAATAGACTTTCTCTCTCCAATTTACTCTTTCAAATCCCTAACCCCCAGCCCCGAAATGAAAGCTGTAATAGACTACGCCATCACTTGTTGCTAAACATGAGCTTCATGTAGTCATGCCTTTCTCCAAAGCTGGGAAGTGGTTCTCCAATGCAAACGGAGTAGCATCCTAAGTGTAAGATTCCTGCTCTAATTAGTCTGTCCTACCTTCCACTTTTTTCCACCAGATTCCATACCTCCAGGATCCAGTCCAAACATTTACTGAGGATGCCTCCCTCCTCACCACCAACCTCAAGATTTTCCCGAGGCTCCCACCCATCCATCCCTAACTTCAAATCTTTTTTTTTTTTCATTTTAATGGCAAAGTCCAATGATCTAAAATCCCACTCTCCTACAAGATCCCTTCCCTCCTTCAGTTTCCCATTCCACTTCCATCCTCTGTGTGAATCCTAGGCTATGCCTTGCCATTCTTTCCAAGGTCAGTATCTGCCTTCTCCAGATGGCCTTTCTCTGAAGTTCAGGAGCTCTGTTATTCTCGTATTGATACTTCTCCAAGTCTAAAACACAGCTGTATACCCAAGATAGTCAATAGCTCTTTGAATTCATCTTACATTTTAGGTAGTTACTTGGTGTCCTAAGTCCGAAGTGAAATTTAAGAAAAGCTCTGTCCGAAACCATCTATTAATACAATGATCTTTAGTCAGAGTTGGTTATTCAAGGAGCTTTACCTTCCAAACAAATGTATCATTCACAATAATTAAAGATGAGTACCAATCACTGAAAATCCATCATAGTGTGCAAAGCATCTTTGAGTAAATGAGAAAGAGGCAGATAAATTGCAGATAAATTAACAAAGGCGCTCCTTCTGCAGAGAAGAAAGTTGGGGTTAAGAGCCCACTAGCCAACTGGGCATCCCTGTTCAGACAGTAACTGGCTCAACCATACAAAATAGTCTCACACTCCTCTTCTTTCCTATGAGATTAATTTCAATCACATCCTAAAACTAAACCAGAAACTGAGGATGGAATGGCAAAACAAAATGAAAACAAAAACAAAAGGAAACAAAACAAAACACAGCTTTATGTATTTGGAGAGGGGAAGTAACATGATGCTTTGCTGTGACATGCAAAGAACATCCAGCATATCCTGTCTAAACAGAAAAAAGGAATACAAACAAGTCAAACTCTGGGAATATGAAAATAGACATTTGGGCTTCTTTACGGAAGTTAATTATTATGTCACATGTTAACATACCATTATGGTATTTAATTGCTTCCCTTGTCCAGTGAGTTTTTTTGTCAATTAGCCTTCTTTGGCCTTTAGGTTGGTAATGAAAGTTCCACTTATAATGAGCCACTGTTTCCTCTACCCGCCATTAAGTCAAGGCTGTGCCAAAGTCAGGCAAAGAAGGTGGCTTTGATCTGGTCAGTGGTTGCTGAAAGATTCTGAAACGAACTAAATAAAGTATATGGTGTCCACACATACAGATACTCTGAGGATTTTTTTTCTACTATTCCTTTGGAAGTATTCTTTAATTCACAGACAGTAATTATACAGTTGCTAACGCCAGCTTTTAAGAAGATGGGGACGAGATGGGAGAATACAATGTGACTATAAAAGAAAAAAAAACACTTTTGCAATTTTTAAGAAATTCAAATGGTTCTTCTTAAGCATATTCTACCAGATCGAAAAGTGCCCAAATTAGAGCACAAATACTTAAGTAAGTCTTTCAATTAACATAGAACACGTCCCTCACATTTCTGTTTACTAGAATTTTTTTGGGGGGGAGGAGGGCCAATAAAAGTAATGAATTTATTCAAGAAAATTGGGAATTTAAAAAGAGTTCTCTTAATTGTGCAATTCTTTCCAGCTTGTAAAATGTCTGATAAGAGCTCTTCATATTTTCCAAAACATTCCCTTTATATCACGTTGTGAGAAGTACTTTAAAAGCAGCGTTTACTCCCTTAGAACAGAATACTCTGGCTCCAGGAACAACACCCGTTCGCTCTAAAATTAAGTAAGTCACTTTTCTTCACACCTCTGGTGGCCAAGTTAAAAAAAAAAAAAAAAGGCAAACAGTCTGCAGCAATGAATGAAGGCTCTGGAGTCCTTTCATAATATTCCAGTTGATCAGGGTCCTCGTTGAGAGGTCTTACCTCATTTCCCACACATTTTTTGACCTATTTTGTCTGCCTTTTCTCAGAAGGATTTTGCTTCCTCCACTGTCGACTAAGCAGTAAACTAATTATCTTGTTCAAATCCCTTTGTAACGCCCCTAATCCTATTAGTTATAAGAATGTCTGAATACTGATTGCAAACCTTTTTTTCTTCTTCTTCTTCTTCTTCTTCTTCTTTTTTTCATTTTTAAAGGAAGGGAAAGGTCCAGGGGTTTGGTCCTGGAGTGTGTATTGGGGGGTGGGGGGGTGGGGTGGGGAGGGTGATCTTGCCAGTTTATTGGCAAAGGCAAAGGCAGGTCTGGCCATCCCAAATCCCAGGCCACCTAACATACAGAACAAACACTCTCCTGGATTCACTCATTCTTTCATATTCTCTCTCTGGCTCTTTCTTACACACACACCAAGGATTTAGTAATCATTAGTATCCATTTGATTGCCCTATAAAAGTCAAGTTCTGAACACTCCGACTCTCAGCAGAGCACGCTGAACTCTGGCTCAGCTAGGAGCTGAACTTCACTTTCCTTCTTTTATCCCGGACGTTTTAATGAAGAGGGTGACGCTATTGCAGGAAGTCAAAGAAGCCATACGAAGTAGAGGAAATGAACAAATGTTACGACAGACCTCTACCAGCCCTGTGAGTCTTAACTTCTTTTCTTCAAAGAACTCTCACAAGTCTTGTTAAAGGACTCTCTCTCCTTCTGTAGAAGACGCCAAGACCATTGCCTCCTGCAGTCTATTACTGAGGGAACTTTAATCACTTTTCCTTCTTTGTTCTCACTGGGGAGGGAGCCAGACTGCAGAGAAAGGCCTGCAGTCAGAGGCGATGTTAAAGAGCATGAAATTTATCTGACTTCCATAAAAGATGTGTTCTGCCCTTGCATTTCTGCTTCTGCCAGGCAGGCTGTTCTGGGTTGGCCACTCTGTCTCAGAAAAAAACAAATATTTGCTTTAAACATAGAGGCAGGATGCTACCTATCTCCAAGGATCCAGAGTTCCTAGTCTCCCTACCCTTTCTCTACCGACAAAAAAATATCTTCTACGTTCTTGGCATATAAAGTCAATGTTTTCACATTAATAAAATCGTGTCTCGACCTGGCATTATTTCTTTTTCTGAAAGCATAAGGAAGATGGTTTTAGAAATGCTCTTGAAGAGAATACGGCCTGTGTTAGAGAAGAGTCCCTTCTGGAACATCTTTCTGAAGTCTGAGAAGAATGTTACAAACAAGAGAAAAGGCCAATTCCTGGGATAAGGAGAGCAGACTGCCAACCTAACATGTTTCAAGGATGAAGTGCTTGTATTTTGATTTATTGTCATCTTTCGTAGCTAACAGAGTCTGTTTCAGACACAGAAGGTTGGGTTTCCCCCGGACAGTCTCTGGTGTACTAGGTCGGGGTGTGTGTGTGTGTGTGTGTGTGTGTGTGTGTGTGTGTGTTGGTGTCTAGAGAAGGATGTGCAGGTTGAGGTGGAAGGGAAGGATCTGCCACACTCAGCCATGGCCTGCTGCACTAGGGAAATCACAGGGCTAAAGAAAGTACGAAGTACCTGTTAGCAATTTGAAAACAATGAGAACCCAGGCCTGCAGGTCATGAGCAAGTTTTATGGGTTCTATATATACTGTTATCTGATGAGAAAGGATTCTAGGTAGATCCCAGAAATGTGTTTGATACAAGATGAATAAATAGGTAGGTAATTTGTGGAGAAGGTGAAGGGTTGCTCCTTCACGAAATCGCTGTCCCAGGTAGAGGTGGACTTAGTTCTAGGTCTGTGGCAAAGAGGAAACACGCCCTGTCTTTGAGATTAAAAGCACTCCAGATACCCAGGAAAAACCTTTTTTTTTCTCCTCTGGATGCTTCAGCAGAGAACATCTCTGCCTGACAGGTCACATAATGAGAGAGTGCATAATCCTCAAAAACATTTGTACATAAATACGAGCGCAAGCATAGTAGCAGCTGCTTAGGATATCCCTCGAGAAAGCCAAGGGCATGATAGCAAGTACTTCTACTGGGACAAGACCACACACTTGAGCATGAGCAGGTAAGCCTCCAGCAGCCTAGCTTGTGCAATACTATCTACATCTCAAAAACTGAGTACGTGACAATAAGGAAAATGTGAAGAAGAAAATAAACGCCAAAGAAAGAGCTTTGAAAAGTAATGCTAGTCTAAAAATAATAACTCTTTTTTTTTTCTTAACATTTTTATTTATCTTTGAGACAGAGAGAGACAGAGCATGAACAGGGGAGGGTCAGAGAGAGTGGGAGACACAAAATCTGAAACAGGCTCCAGGCTCTGAGCTGTCAGCACCGAGCCTGACGCGGGGCTTGAACTCACAGATCGCGAGATCATGACCTGAGCCGAAGTCAGACGCTTAACCAACTGAGCCACCCAGGCGCCCCTAAAAATAATAATTCTTATATTGTACTTCTTGGATTGGTTTGTGTCTGCTTCACAGTGATACAAGCAGCATCTTATGTCAGATATGATTTTAAAAAAACTCACAAGCCTTCCTATTAATTATAGGTTTTTTGAAGGATCTACATGAAAATGCAATTTGTTACCACCATTTATTTAAAAGCAGGTAGATCATGGTGCCTCTGGGATGAGCACCTTGTAAGGACCGCTCTCTGCAGAATACCACCTGTGCACTGCCCGAAGGGGCTGGACCTCACCCCTCTTCCCTTCCCAGATTCAGTCTGACTACACTCCTCTTCACTCACTAATCATCTTCTGGTTCTCAGATGCATCAAAATACATTTGTGCTGCTGCGATTTTGCATTTTCTGGTCTCTCTGTCTCAAAAGCTGCTCAACTCATGGTTTGCCCTCTGCCCTGGCAATGAAGCTCCGATGTCCAAAGGCTTTCCCTGTCTTTCCATCGAAAATAGCTCTTCCCTCTTCCCACTCATTCTCCAGCCAAAGAATTTTGTATTTCTTTACATTTCTTATTGGTATCTGAAATTATCTCATTTATATTTATTTATTCACTTATTTAATCATCACTTCTAGGTCCTCCTCTATAGAATATTACGTGTCATGAAAACAGGAAGCGTGTTGTCTTGTTTATGCCAACAACTTGGGCATATACTAGGTCCTTCCCTCAATGTTTGCTCAATATGTGAAGGAGCCAAATTTCCCACTAGGAAAGATTATGCTGTTCAAGATATACGATAATAACTTAAAGTAGAATAAACTTTTTCAGCCCTTAGCAAAATAACAGTTGCATATGGACTCCATGGAGACATATGAAAAAAGAATTTCTGTCTTGATTATGAAACCGAGGAACCAATGAATTCCCACCACGGATAAGTCTTAAAAGTGCTATTAAATTACTTCCTTTCCATTACTAAAAGTACCTCCCCTTGCCGAGTAAATGCCCACAAACTGCATGTGGTCAGAGCCAGCCTGATCCCCATGAAGTAGCTTCAAAAGGGAATAAAAATAAAAATATCCATCTGTGTCATTAAACGACCTGACAAAACCACAGCAAATGGACTTGTTCCTAAAACACAAATCTCCGTGAACACGAAGGAAAAGCAAAGCATATTTGCTGACCAGCAGGTTTAGGGCCACAGCCCCTGCTGAATCTCTGATTGATATGACATCTGCAGTGACAGGGCTCTCATGGAGACCTAAGTGGGGAGCAGGATAGACGGCCATTTTAGCATGTCAGTGACTCCCCGTTTAAAATTAATACTGCACAAATGCCCTTGTGTAGGAGAAGTCAAGTTAAAGTCCTAGGAGCCCTCAGTTAATGGGTGAAAAAAGGAGGCATACAGAACAATGTAGAAGGGAGACCAGGAACCCATAAGAAAGGACTGCTGCTGGCTGGAAGGATTGTTCAAGTTGTAAAATGCTGTATTTTCTGTCACAGCCACTTAGGGGCACTCAAGGGCTGAGAAATGGTCATCTGAGTCCAAAGTTTAAGACTTCTGATCTGCAGTGTGAGAATAGCATTTTCTTGCATAACTCCCTAGTGAATATCCCTTCTCCCCACCTGGACACAACTTCGTTTTCTTAGGTAATAATAATAATAATATTTAAAAAAAAAACTTCAAAACGCATCATAAGGAAAGGAAAAACAAATAAGTTATTGCTATGAATTAGGAGAAATTATTCTTCTCTGAGCAAGAATGTCATAGGAAAAAAGGGGCACATATATTGTGTGACGGTGGGGTTCCATCGCTGGAAAGGTGGGCATTTAGGTATCTGCTTTAAATCAGTTTGTACTTTTGCGTATGGTGTGTGTGTGTGTGTGTGTGTGTGTGTGTGTGTATTTCACGAGGTATTAGTTACTTTCGACCATGATTACATTTCACAGTAGGAACTTTAAAAATACATACCAAGAGTGAATTTGAATTCCAGGGTCTTAAGTGCAGAGATAAAAAGCATGGCCTCAAGGGTCAAACATGGGCTTAAATCTACCTCCTTTATTCCCTGGGAGACTCTGTACAACTCTCATCACTGTTCTAGCCTCAATTTTCATTTTGGTGTGAGTAGATGTAAAAATACTGACTTTGCAGGTGGTGGTGTGGACTGGATGAATGTGAAGACAATTAGCACAGCAGGGATCATGGATTGGCCTCAAAATTGGTTTCCTTCCTTTCTCCCGTCTCACTGCCCTCTCTTCTTTAACTACTTCAAGTTAGTATTTAAATCCAAAGCCTTAGACATGAATGGAAACATGGTTACAAGTGGTGGAGAACGTACACTCTAAAGAAGTGATTTTAGATAACAGTCTATATTTAGTTAGGAGGGGGGAAAAAATAAGACCTGGAGAGAAAAAGCAAAAATTTTGGGCTGATCATTATCCTACCACGGTTGGTAAGTTTTAAGAGACTACTGTTACTATCTGACATTGTTGTAAGGCTTCATTTAAAAAGAAGAATGCAAACTCATGGCTTTCCCTATGCAATAGCTTTGCTACACTTGTTCAAAGCCGCTGCTGATACTGGAACACAGCTCTAGTTTCTGTAAGAAGGCTGACCCGCAGCTATTATTAACTAATTTAGGACACAAAATACCATTCTTGTGAAACTCATGAGGTACTCGGTACGACAGGTGGAGAGGTTTTAAAAACACAGCCCATATGCTTTCAACTTTTACAATCTACAATGATATAAACTCTTCATGGAACACCCTCTTCATCACTGGATGTGCAGACCCAATTAAGAACGCAATTTTTTTCCTTTATTACAAGTAATAAAGGGAAACCTCACTAAAGTAGACTTTAGAGGCAAGAAGGGAAAGCTGGAAGGGGAGCCATAGCATTCAACGTCAATGACAGACCCAACACAATGATCAACGGGAAAGAATCACCAATTACAGGCAACAGGGAAAGACAGACATACATCGCATCTCCTACAAGAAATTGAGTACCTCTCCAACTCAGCCACGGGGAAACCATCACCTTGAGCTCTGGCTTTTTTTCTCCAATGGACTTTCATTCAAAACAATCCCTCCCGACTTCCTTCCTGTTCTCTATAAAATAACATTCCTCTTCTTTGTTTGCTGGACTTTGCCTATGCTTTTCACACAGCTTATGTGTCTTGAATCACAATTCTCTGTTATGTCCAAATAAACCTGTTTTTTTTTTAATAGCTGATAGTTTTACTTTTAAAGTTAACACCTTTGAACATGGTGAAACGGTTATCTAACAGATACACACACACCTACTGTTTTATAACAAAAATATTGGCGTGAATACTACTTTCCTAAACAAGCACGCTCCACAGAGGTAGGTGGCATGGTTTAGTGGAAAGTGTGATGTTATCAGAACTAAAACGTGTTGGTTCAGGCCAGACCACTAGAATTTGCAGGCTGCAGAGACCTGGCCACCTCTCAGTTTCCGTTAAGTCTGCTTCTTTGCCTTTCAGTTGAGGATAGTAACACCTTTCTGCTTATCTTGTTGATTTCCTGAGGATCCAATGAGATAAAGTAAACATGGACAGCTATAGCACAGATGTTGCATGAAATTCGGTTAAAGCTCAGACTAGAGCATTAAGACTCTAACTGGATTCCATTCCAACACACTAAAATTTACTAGTTCTGGGGCCCCTGGGCAAGTTACCTGCCTCTCAGTCACTACTGAAATCTTTAGGGATAACCAGGAAATCTTCCCCAGATGGCAATCCTGAGGTGTAAACGAAATGATGTAAGCCTGGCCCTCCACTCTACACTATTTATCAGCATATGTTTTTTAATTGTCATCATTACCATTGCTCAACACCAGGTAATCTTTATTGTGCATCAGTCTCAGCTCCTTTTCCTTCAGTTACGGTTTATGGCTCTCCGTCTTTTTCTTCTTCTCTTCAATAAATTTGCAAAATCTAAAGCTACACTATCTGTTCCTTATCACCAGCATACAAATGACCCTACCTGTCAGACTCCGGAGTTTCTTCCATTACCACAATATTGTACGGTAAAGTTGCTTCAGGTTACCTCTGACTGGATAACACACTGCCAAATCAAGTGAAACAAGATTATTTTGTAAAACTACTTTTTCTTCCAGCACCTTTCTTTTTCTCTGAAGAATCTGATTCCCTGGTCTGGTCTCTACGTTCGTTCTTTTCCTAAGTGTGACTCAGTTCACTACAGCACTCTACAGTTCCTCCTCTTCTGCTTCTTAGATGGAGGGTTTTTTTCAACGCTGCTCACCTATCAACGGTCCTGGGGATATCTTTTCCTTCCTTACTGCCTCCACAATCCAGCCTCAAAGCTGCTTCATCCAGTACCTGTGTGGGTGAGCCACCATCAGCTGGGACGAAATTGGGTACCACACTAGGCACTGACAATGCAGTGCCCATCAGGCAGCATCCCTGCCCTCAGGAAGCTCACAGCCTAGAAAGGAGCACTGACCAAAAACACTCATTCACACATTGGTGTGACAACGGAAAATACAGGTGTCCAAAAACACACAAAAGGTGACATCAAAGCCTAAATTGAGGGGGCAGGATTATTACAGAAGAGTCCTGAAAAACACATGGATATACAAAGTATGGTGTGTATGTGTGTGTGGAGTGGGGGGGGGGGATGGCAGGCAAAGGAAGCCATTATGAAAAAATGTGGGAGCTAACTGGGAATACAATAGTTCAGTGTCACTGGAAGTTGACCCAAACTTGAGTTTTCTCTATGTAATATTTTAAGCTTCCAGCTTATGGATACCATAAAGTAGCCACGTAAAGTTTATTATCTTTTTGGGGCTCTTGGGTGGCTCAGTCAGTTAAGCATCCAACTTCGGCTCAGGTCATGATCTCATGGTTCCTGGGTTTCAGCTCCGGATCTGGCTGTCTGCTGTTAGCACTGAGCCTGTTTCAGATCCTCTGTTCTGCATGTGTGTGTGTGCATGTTCTCTCTCTCTCCCTCTCCCTCTCTCTCTCTCTCTCTCTGACTCAAAAATAAACATTGAAAAAAAATGACCTTTATTGATTTTTTAAAGATTCTAAGCATCTCCTAGAAACTTAAAATTGAACGTGGCCTTTCCTTTCTCTTAGATTGATTTATGAACAGAAATATTTAGAACACATGTCTTTAGAAAACAATTTCTGATAAGTTTTAATTTTATCTAATCAATATATTGTATTTTTAAATGGAAATTTTGTTCTCTACAATAGATATGCATTATACACACATCTATAGACCTTCCCATCCCCCACCCAAGACTATTTCATTTATATAATTAAAAGTGACCAGAAGCTTGGGCAGTATTTAAAATTAATAATAATAAAAATTTTAAAAAGCTGGTTAAAAGCTCAGAAAAAAATGGGCTACAGGTTAAAAAACAGTGACGTTAAAGAAACCATTAAGAGACATAACTTAAAACCTTCCAAATTACAATAAATAGAACAAAGCATAAAACTTGGTGGCAAAATAAAAAAATCATTTCCTATTAAAAAAAGCAATCTATTAAAAACATAAAGTTTGTCCATGTCCTTAAAGTCTAAATATCAAAAACAATGTAGATATAACTAGAACTAACACAAAACTTCATGGAACACTTAGAATATATAACTTCAGTGTTTAAAATGTGCAGAAAACTCAGAGAAAATAAGCAAACACAAGTCTTTGGAAAACAGACAAAGATTTTCATAAGGCAAATCATACCATATCCAATCAACTGAAGTATTTAAGAAGAATAATATGTGAACAAGGGGAAATACACAGACATAATTTATTTGGACTTGCAAATGTGATGTTCATAGAGTCTCCTTTGCTGCTATTTTAAAATTTGAGTTACTGTGGATTTGCGGCAAATGAGGACTGATGGATATGAAAAGAACTACCAAGCCGTATCTTCAGGTGCAAAACAAAGGGTGATGATCACCTGGTAAACCTGTGACAGCATGAGGGTGTGTTACAGCCTCCTAACCAGAGCGTCCGTGGCTATTTATGAAAGCATATCAATGCCCAGAAAGGGGATGAATATGTTGACTTCATACGTTCCTTAGTGACAAATAGGACATTAAAACAAATTCAAATAAAAAACTGAGTTCTAGGGGCATCTGGGTGGCTCCGTTGGTTGAACATCCAACTCTTGACTTCCACTCAGGCCATGATCCCAGGGTCCTGGGATCAAGCCCCGCATCAGGCTCTGTACTGAGTGTGAAGCCTGCTTGAGATTCTCTCTCTCTCTCCCTCTGCCCCTCTCCCTCCCGCTCAAAAATAAAATAAAAATCTTTAAAAGCAGAGTTCTACAGACTCATATTAGACTACTATGTTTTAGTTAATACTAAACATTTTAATTAACTTAACCATAATATGAAATGAAATTTGAAATATAATTAGAATTCTATTTCTAATGCTAGAAAATATTAAACATTGTCATTTAAATTATTTGGGTATTTTAAATATTGAAATCCACTCTATGGGTCTACAATAATAAAACGTACAGATCTTCAAGTAGAACAAAACATGCCACTGATGATGAAGATACATCAATTTACAACACAGATGTGGATAACAGTTCAAGTTCTCAAGCTGTCTTTGTATAAATGGTCACTATAGTATGTGAAAAAAACATATCTATGAACTTTTATTAGATAAGACGCTATACACCTCACGTCTATGCCAACTATAGGTAACTTGACAATGAACAAACTGTCTCATTTATACACTTAATTTACTAATTCTAATGAAGCAACATAAAATATTACCTTTGCTTGAAAAATGAATCTAAAAAAGTTAACCAATAAAGGGAGAGACAGATATTGCCAAGAGATCCTTTAACCATACAAATAGTGTACAACATCAACCACGAGCCAAGATTACATTCCTTTAAGAAAGGCCATGCAAGGGGCACCTGGGTGGCTCAGTCGGTTAAGCATCCAACTTCGGCTCAGGTCATGATCTTGCAGTTTGTGAGTTTGAGCCCCGCGTCGGGCTCTGTGCTGACAGCTCAGAGCCCGGAGCCTGCTTCAGATTCTGTGTCTCTCCCTCTCTTGGCCTCTCCCCTGCTCATGCTCTGTGTCTCTCTGTCTCTCAATAATAAATAAATGTTAAAAAAATTAAAAAAAAAGAAAGGCCATGCAATAGCAAGCTATATTTAAAACATTTAAATGAACCCATAACCATTACTTGTTAGTGGCGTAAATAAATACATATTAAACTTACAACTTTCCTTACAAAAGTAAATGTAAGACATGGCATGATGACAAAGCATCTGTATTTGTATTCTAAGTTTTATCTTCGCTATTTCATTTCTCTCTTCAATAAGTGAATATTTACTGCAGTAAATAATTAAGTGCTCACTAAAGGTTTAAGAGGAAAGTCTCCTGTCAAATTATAAGGAGTGAGAATCAAATGCAGACCTCCTGTGGCAAGTGACAGTTCCACCACCTAACTGTTTATTATCAGAACAGTGCCCTCCTCCTCTACCTGGAAATTTAAGTTACAATTTAAATCCTAAATAACAAAACTGTATAAACATTTAAACACTGTATTTCCTGAATTCTGCTTTACTTACATTAAACTAATAAATTATAGAATACCTACTTTATAGTTTATTCACTTTGGTAAATATTCAGGAACATTCCAAAACGATTTCAGAATGACTATGGTGATATGTTCACTAGCGATATCTATTTATAATCTTTCCATTGCCCCAAGTCTCTTTTTCTAAATTTAATTTTTTTTAATGTTTATTCATTTTTGAGAGACAGAGAGAGACAGAATGTGAATGGAGGGGGGGAGGGCAGAGAGAGAGAGAGGGAGACACAGAATTTGAAGCAGGCTCCAGGCTCTAAGTGGTCAGCATAGAGCCTGATGTGGGGCTCGAGCCCACGAACCGTGAGATCATGACCTGAGCTGAAGTTGGCTGCTTAACAGACTGAGCCACCTAGGTGCCCCTCTTTTTCTAAATGTTAAATGTCCCTCCTCCATCCCAAGTAAGTTGGTTTTGGGGAAATATAACAAAATAAAGATCCTACCTAATCTCGATGTTTCCCTTCATGTCTATATGCAAATTTACTTTGGGTGCACTCTAAAAATTTAGTTGTACCATATGCAAACTGTGAGTCAGTCCTGGGCGGGGGGTGGGGGGGGGTGGGGGGGGGACCAGATGGCTGAGCTGTAGCAGAGATGGGATAATAATGTTTTAGAAAGCCTCAAGAGATTTAAGGGAAAGGAAACAAAAGTAAGGTGAATAAGTTAAATACACATTATCTAAAGTGTCTGCCCCCCGCCCCCAAGTCATTTTAAATAGAACTGCTGGACTTAATAGCTCCAGATGAAAAAAAAAAAAAAAAAAAACAAATCAGAAAGACACTGAATATCCCGCACACCCACTTAACTCCAACATTCTACCTCCATCTGCATTTCACACCTTTATCCTGCTTCATAGACATCGGCTTCATTCTGTTTCCCAAAAACCTGTCTCGCTGTCTCAGATCCCTTCAGAGGTGAAGTCACCTCCTGCGGTTTTGTTCCAGCTGATTCAGGCCCCTGTGCAAAAGTCTCTTCAGAGAAGCCTGACCTGACCAGTCCCTCTGAAAGAGCTTCTTCCACCCCCTGCTGGCCACTGTCTTTCATTACACTGAACGCATCTCAACGTATGTATTTAGCTGCTCTCATTAGAATGTAAGCTTCTTGAGAACAGGAACCCTATGTGATCCGTCCACACCACCGCCTCTAGTGCTTAGAATAGTACCTAGCACACACGATGAATAAAGGAAATGAAGAACCAAGTACTAAGTGTAACTTGTAAGCATATTATTTACAATAAAACAAAATGAATGTGTTTATATCCATGGAGGAAGAGGAAAACAAGTGGGGGAATCTTCAAGTTTTCCTTACCAACAGGAACAATGCATAGAAATAGGTAGCTAGGACTCATTATTTCTAATTTAAAATGCAAGAATTTCATCAATATTTAGATTATTCAGTGTATTATTTACTAAATAGAGATTTCATTGGCTTGCTCTTAATAGCAATTTTCCTCACCAAATTTCTTACATATGGCTAACCATCTTCAATTATGTGGTCTCCTATTACTGGGCTTTTTTAGAAGCTGAAAATTTGAAGCTCGGGTTGTACGAAAAAAGTGTTGCATATCAAAATTCAAATAGCCCAATGACAGCACAAACTTCAATTACATTTTAAATGGTGCCATACTATTAGACTAAATCATCTGAAACTGATAGGTTTTTCTGTAGGTTGAAATGGGCAAATGTTGGCAATCTCCTATAGTTAAAACTAACATTCTCATGTATAAGCAGAGTAAAAATGTGTCACTGATAAGAAGTACATCCATTTATTTTCACTTTAACATGTCTTGTTTTTCCCAAAATAGGCAGACAGATGAAGTGCTATGCCCATGTTAGGGGTGCCTGGGTGGCTCAGTCAGTTGAGCGTCTGACCTTGGCTCAGGTCATGATCTCACGGCTCATGAGTTCAAGCCCCGCATCAGGCTCTGTGCTGACAGCTCAGAGCCTAGAGCCTGCTTCAGATTCTGTGTCTCCCTCTGTTTCTCTGCCCCTCTCCCACTTGCTCTGTCTCTCTCTCAAAAATAAATAAAAACATTATATAAATAAATAAATAAGTAAATAAATATCCAAAGCACATTAATCATGCCTGGATTATTTTCTCATCTCATATTGACATCTTGATTAACAGGTGGACAAATAAGAAAATATGTTAAAGCTTCTTAGCAGATTATAATTCACACTCAAAACGCATCCAATCTGTGAGACCTTTTGTGATGCAAATATATTGATATATAAATTTGGGCCTTGTCACTAAGAGGACAATTCAAAAATATATTAGGAGTTATGAAGCAGGATCAAGAAGATCAAAAATGAGTAAGAAATGATCTTTGAAATATGACTATCTCCTAGTGACGCAGCCAACGGGAATGAGAAACACATTGTGATGGTATTCCATGCATGCATCCATTATTGTTATCCAGCATTGTCTGAAACAATTCTTGTTTATTTCTACATATGAATAATCTAACAAAAATGAATGTGAAACCAACACATAGATGTGCCAAATAATCTTGTATGGGCAGGTGTAAGTACTGTCAAATGGGGAACAGGAAGAAGGTGGAAGGCAAAAGAAACATTCCACTGGGAATTATAGAGTGTTTAGAGCCTCGATAGTGGAGCCAGATTTGATAGGCTGTATGTTATTGAATCATGAGACTCTCGTCAGCTTCTCACAGGATCCCCCTCCTCTTATTATACTGTGTACGTTTTTTTTCTTAGCCTTTTTGGCTACAGGGAATAATGATGTTTCCAATGCAATAAGCGTAGTTCTACAATATGACCTAAATGACTCTCAATGCATTTTCGATGACTTTATAAGAAAATGTGATCCAGGCTTTTAAAAAAGTTAATCATTAAGTTTAAAGCTTCCATCCTAACTTCTTCAAATGTGTTGCTCCTTTTAATGTCAACAGGAAATCAACACTGAGGAGGAGACAGATGGTGAAGAGAGGGACAGAGGAATTCATCATGAATCAGCTCTCTTCACTGCAAAAGAAACATAAAATGTTGATAGTTTTAAATGTTACTACAAAATGTTCCACCAGCAAGACTGGGCAGTCTGAGTGGCATGTAATGATCAGACTTAAGTCACTTTCAGACATACTTTGGATTTGAAATCTGTGCCTGACTCTCTGGAAAAGGCAAAAGAAGTCTGGTGAATATTTCAGTATAATGGCATTTATCAGATTCTTCATCAAATTTAGGGGAACTGAAGGTAATCTCCATGTTACTATCTGGGCCAAGTGCTGGCAATGCTGATTAAATTTTTTTTAATTCCCTCCAGTTCCAGGTTAGTTCCAGAAGAACAAGAATGGTGTCTTAATCTATTTGGGCTACCATATGTAATACCAAAGACCGAGTGGCTTAAACAACAGAAGAATTTTCTCTCCTACTTCTAGAGGCTGAGAGGTCCAAGATCAGGGCGTCAGGATCGTTGGTTTCTGGTGACAGCTCTATCCTGACTTGCAGATAGGAGAGAGAGAATGGTGCTTCTCATGGTGACGACTCCACCCTCATGACCTCATCTAAACCTAGCCACTCCCCCTAAGGCCTCATCTCTGTACTGTCCCACTGTGGGTGGGACTTCAATATTTGCATGAGGGACGGAGGGGCACAATTTAGTCCATAGCATCGGACAGACTGGCCGAAACTATGAAAACTCCTAAGATTTAGGCAAAATAGAAGTGAGAAAAGAAAAATACAAAATTAAGATAGGGGCACCTAGGTGGCTCAGTCCGTTGGGCGACTGACTTCACTCAGGTCATGATCTCACAGATTGCGTGTTCGAGCTCCATGTCGGGCTCTGTGCTGACAGCTCAGAGCCTGGAGCCTGCTTCGGATTCTGTGTCTCCCTCTCTCTCTGCCCCTCTCCCGCTCCCATTCTGTCTCTCCCTCAAAAATAAACACTAAAAAAAAAAAAAAAAAAAAAAAAAAAAAAAAAATTCAAAATTAAGATAGAGCAAGGAGTGTACAAAACACACCAGTAACTTAACTTTGCTCTTTGCTGGTTGAGAAAATTACTGTTAAATATGAGTGTTGACACTGCAACTGAGTGATTGGTTTCTAGCTGAAACATGGCTTCTGACAATTGCATAATGGTTGTGGACCATCCAAGGTCTCAGCTAAAAACTTTATCTTCAACCATCAAAATATACAGATTTTTCTAGCAGACCTGAACTTTCTGGGAAAACAAAATGTATCCAGCACCTGCAGAGTTACATAAATGACATCAAATGTTTTAGGAGAGAGAATACTGGTAGAGACATTGAATCTTATCACAGTCTTTGTGTTTAAATGTAATAAACACAGTCTCCACTCTATACTCATTAATGAGTTTTATTAATGTAAAATACCGATAATGATAAAAATTATTATGATATAGCATTTCAAACTGTCTAAAGCTCTCTTTCAGTTCTCAGTCTGCCTAAGTTGCTGGACAAGAAAGGACATTTTTTCTGGGTTTTATTTGTGACTCAGATGTTACCTAACAGTACAAGCACTTTGTCTCAGGAAATGAGAGTAGAGTGTCATGTTTTTCTTCATTCACAGAGTTGTTCCAGGTTCAAGAAGGAAATATGTATGCAAGTACTTTAGATAATATAAAACACGTCTAAGCGATCATTCTGATTCTTATTTTTAGTAACTAAGGCAAAAACATGGGAATGACATACCTTGGAAGAATTGGAAATTCTTGAAAGAAATTGGAAGAATACATAATGAGCTATCCCTAGGGATGAAAACAGTATCACAAAAGTCACAACAGTCAGTTTTTAAAACGGTAAATGGAGTAACGATGACTCCTTAGTCCCTTACAGTTACCCCCACCACATTTAGACGTAAATTGCCACACCTTCAGCAGCAGAAGCTATTAGTGCTCTGCCGCGTCACCTTAGAAGGATCCCTTTATCATTTTTGTTTATGCCAGCTCTCAATATGCTTTCACTCTTCACAACTGACAGACTCATTTCCAGCAGACTGCTCTCAGAATGCCAGAACATGCTTTGCCTGCATGCACAATGAGAGGAAGTGCCCCAGGATGGGCAATATACCTGGTTTTTAATCCAAGAATGACCCCTCACTGCAGCTCTCGCTAGCCCCTGAGCGAACAAGTCTTGGTCAGACCTACGATGTCCCCAGCACCTGTCTGTGGGATTGAGCCAATACTATCCTCTTTCCAACCTTGCTTGACATTTTACCTATCCTGTTCCCAGTTCCTTCTCCCCTCCCAGAAACAACTTCCTACAAATTATTGCACATGAATCTTTCTGTCAGAGTCTGCCTCTGAGGAATCCAATCTAAGACATCCCCTAGGCTTTCAGAATTCAACATGTATCCCCTAAGCCGGTCCTGGCATCTGGCCATTCTTCCTAACAGCAAATGGTGATTCTTTTGAACATCTGACCCAATATCACACTGTCACCTGTTGAGCAGCTCTCTGCTTTGACTGACTTTATTCTCAGCCTCAAACAATACTCTGTTATTTTATTTTTGTCTCTGTCCACAAAATAGCCATCTTTGCTTCTCCCTAGCGTTGAATGAAATCTTTACGTTAATACTTATTCTAGCCTAGAATCTCATTAGCCTTCGTGTCTCCTGGTCCAGTATATTTTTAAAATGGCTTGTACATACTTACATGGACTTTTATAATAGTTGTTGTGTATATAAGCAACACTTTGAAATATCTGAATGTATTTAGGCATAAGAATTTTTTTTCTGTGTTCTGGAGAGAACTTTAAAGAGAGCCAATGAAATAAACCACCCTTGAAAGATAAAAAAAAAAAAATAAAATAATAATAATGGTTAATACTTGTATAATTCTAACCATGTTTTGTACAAAGGAATTCACTGGTATTACTTTTGCTCACCACAACCTCAGAGATATGTCCTATTACAGCTACTATTTTCCAGACCAGAAAACTAAAGAACAGTGCTGTTTAGTAATTTGGCCAAGGTCACATAGCTAGTAAATGCAGAGCAGGGCTTTGACACAGATGGTCAGGCATTAGAATCTGTGCCCTAAACCACTTTGCTTTATTGGTTCAGTGTAAAAGAAGCACAGGAAAAAAAAAATTCAACCAAAAAATTTCAACTCAAAATGGAGAAGAAGAAGGATAAATAAATTATTCATATATCTATGATTTTCTACTAGGTTTATTCAAGATAAATTACTATTTGCATTGCCCTGTAAATTTATCTACGATTTACCCAATTAGACAGACCTTTTAATATGGTTATGCTATTGGAACTCAGAATTTATCAAGTAGTCCAAAGCATGGATACAAGGTAGCCAAGGCTTTCATTATAAAATAGCACCAATAAAAACACTAACAAGAACAATAATATTTCTATTTATTGAGCATTTACCATAACCTAGAAACTATGCTACAATTTACCAGGATTCTTCCACTTAGGCTTCAAAAACATTCTATATAAAGTAAAACTTTTATTTCCTCCATTCTACCGTTGAGAAAACTGAGGCCCTGGGAGTTTAAGATTTAAAGTCAAACAAATAAAGTAAAATATATAATCTGGCATATCAGCCAATTAGGAGTTGGACAGTAATACTGGTAAAAATATGGCTTCCATGTCTTGGGCTTTTATTCTTATTTTATGATTTATGACTGCCTGCTAAACCTCCTGGGGAAGCAGCTAGATATAAGCCTGTGGTAAAAATCTATGGTCAGTGGTGTCAATGACCTGGGGTCAATAGAGGAAAAGTGTGGTCAGAGGCCAGAATCAGAGCCCAGGTTTACAATGTGCTGCTGTGGCCTCCTTAGTGCCACAGAACGAGTCAATCAGTATCTGAGTAAGGTCTTATCACAGCTTTCTTCATCATCATTCATAACTGCAATAATGCTCATTAGGATTTCTAAATACAAACATTAAAAATAAAAACATATTCAGATACAAGGGTATAGTTTTTTTATTCCTGAAGTAAAAAGTTACCCCAAAATGTCTTTGTTCATCAAATTGAGATTTATCAGAACAGTGTGAGAAGCCAACATTTTCATTAAGGTATTTGTATCTAAAACATGGAATCCAGGCAAGCATCAAAATTTTAAAATTCACACAGTTAACTTGGGCAATTCAGTGACTTTTCAAGTCTTACTTAATACTCTCTTGCCTGCAAGTCAAGAAACTTAAATGGAAAATGTTGGGACTTATTTTTGCTAATTAAAAATGATGTACTATCATTAGGTCACAGCTTCTAAAAACAGTTTAGAAACATAACTTCAAAATAATTTGGCTGTGAGGCACCTGGGTGGTTCAGTCAGTTAAGCATCCAACTCTTGATTTCAGCTCAGGTCAGCAAACAGCCTGCTTGGGGATTCTCTCTCTTCCTCTTTCTCTGCTCCTCCCTGCTCTCTTTCTCAAAATAAATAAATAAATAAACAAACTAGCAGTTGTATCAATAATAGCCAAATCATGGAACGTGCCCAAATGTCCATCAACTGTTAAACAGATAAAGAAGCTGTGGTGTATATACATAATGAAATGCTACTTGGGGGTCGAAAAGAATGAAATCTTGTCATTTACAGCATCGTGGATGAAACTAAAGAGTGTGATGCTAAGTGAAATAAGTCAGTCAGAGAAAGACAAATATCGTATGATTTCACTCATATGTGGAATTTAAGAAACAGATAAACATAGGGGAAGGGAAGGAAAAATAAAGTAAGATAAAAACAGAGAAGGCAAACCCATAAGAGACTCTTAAATACAGAGAACAAACTCAGGATTGCTGGAGGGGAAGTGGGTGGGGGGGATGGGCTACATGGGTGATGGGCATTAAGGAGGGCACTTGTTGAGATGAGCACTGGCTGTTGTGTGTAAGTGATGAATCACTGGGTTCTACTCCTGAAACCAATACTACCCTGTATGTTAACTAACTGGAGTTTAAATAAATAAATTTAAACAAACAAACTTAAAAAATTTTGTCTATATGTACTTTTGCATTCATTCATTCATTTATTCACTTATTGATAGCTATTGCTCACTATCCCTACTTCATCCTAAGGGCAAGGAGTCTAAAGTTACTTTCAAAAGCTCTTGTAACTTTCCCAACCACATGTGCGCCTATATATTCAATAAACTTAGCTCAGTTATGTCTTTGCTCCTATGTATATAGCATATCATGTCAAATTATTTAATATCGCTTATCTTAACTCTCTAACATCAGAAGTCCTCTCTTGATGTCAACAACTGTGAGTGTGTCCAACCACAGCAGGCAGAGTGGGTGACAGCATGGACTCTGATGTCAGAGGACCCTCCATTGGGATGGTTTCTTTCTGCTACTCACTTAATTATTACTCATAATTTACTTTCCTCTTCTTCTGTTTCTCCTTCCCTCCCTTCTATTCTTCCCTCCTTCCTTCCTTCTTTCTTCCTCTTCTTTTTTGGGTAAATTTCTTATCTTCTGCTCTTAGTTCCCACATCTGTAATCCATAATCCCTAGTTCACAGAGTTCTACAAGGATAAAATTAGGTAATGCGTGTAAAACACCTGACACCCTATGTATTCAACAAACGATGGGTGATATTTTTAGACAACGCTGAAGGACCATGAGGGCACAACACGGTGCCTGGTGTAGTAACTGGCATATGAAGTCCTCCATCAATATCTGTTGAAGGAATTAATGAATGAAAGACTTGATCATTTCAAGAGAAAAACACAATCAGAACTTCCAAAGTACAGTGTGGTTCCCAAAGGCTCCTCAAACTACAAATTTGGCTTAGCTCTATGGGGTCAAGTTAGAAGTCTGGCCAGCCATGCATCCATAATTGTAGTACATAGAGAGAGAAACCTTAACCAAAGCCTGTTGCTAAACCTGTATATATGTGGGTTGGGGGAAGTGGGGTTTTGTCTTCAGTAATTATTTAGGGAGGTGAAGGAATGAATTGGGAGCCTGGGGAAGAAGGATAAGCAGGGAATGTTTTGGATACTAGAGAAAGTGGTTATTGTTTATTGTTAGAATTTTCTGTTCAAAGGGCCTGGCGTGGCCCTATTATATTCAAAGGACCCATACAGACAGCTGCACTGAACCTTCATGAGCCATGTTTATATGTTACAATGAGTTACTTTTAAGCACTAAAATTTTCCAGGACTCAAATAAAGGAAAGGAGAGACACAGGCCAGAGGAAATCTCTGAAATCTGGGGTTTATTCTAACATGGAGAAAAATGTATGAGGTCATAAAACAAACCATAATTAATCTCCTGTTTTTAATGCCTCAGTACAAGCAGAGTGGGAATGCACCACCATTTTTGAATTTCTACTCTAGAACAGGCGCTGTGTGTATATATTTACACACTACATACACCCACACATACACTCTCAACACCAATCTAGTTTAATTCTTAGCCTTAACGGCACACTGCCAGGTACGTACCATCTCCCCCAGTTTAAAGATGGACAAACTCAGTCTCAGAGCAAGGAGAGCTGGGGTTGGTGTCCAGTGCTGTGTGGATCTGGCATCACTATCCCCTTCCAGAACAGTCGGGGCCACATGTGCCCTGAAGCCCGTGGGGATTTTCAGTGTCTCTGAGGACTTACAAAATCCATTTAGTAAAAATAATTAATAACAGAGTAAGTAAATAATGTAAATAAGTAGTTACAAATAGTAAGTTAATAGGTAACTGGGAAGATACTGAAACCCACTGATATGTATCAGACACCAATCCTTTCACTTCTGACCACTATGCCCTATTGCCTCAAAATCACGGAGGAGTTATCAGATCACCGTTTCAAATATCGCTATGCGGGGCTCCTGGGTGGCTCAGTCACTTAAGTGACTGACCCTTGATTTTAGCTCCGGTCAGATTTCACAGTTTCATGAGTTCCAGCCCTGCATAGGGCTCTGCACTGATAATATGGAACCTGTTTGGGATTCTCTCTCTCTCTCTCTCTCTCCCTCTCTCTCCCCCTTCCCACACGTACTCTCTCTATAGTCAATGCTTCTTAAAATAAATAAAATGAAATGAAATGAAATGAAATGAAATGAAATGAAATGAAATGAAAT